>NC_060073.1:111241393-111546706 GCF_922984935.1 Meles meles | reverse complement strand
GCTCATACAGTTCAGTAAAGCTACTGACTGTAGCTGTGTGGCCGCAGGCAAGTCACTGCAGCCCTGGCGGACTTGGTTTCTTTATCTCTAATAAGGAAAGGTTTTGATTGATTGGTTTCTGTGATCCATTCTAACCCTTACAAAAATTACAAATATTTTGTTAGTTTTCATCTCTTTTATTTTCATTCTTGTGGAGCCAGAAGAACGCTGTAGTAGTCTTACCACTTTCCAGGTTTTTAACCTGAACATTTAAATCCAGAATGCTTTTTAAACAGCCTTGGTGAGGAATTACTCATATGCAGTAAATTACCATATTTAATGTGTACAACTTAATACATTTTCACACACACACGAAAGAAACCATCGCCACCATCAAGATATCCATAATTTCCAAAAGGTTTTTTGTGCCCCTTTTTATCTCTCTTGCCCCACCTCACCACCAAGCAACTACTGATTTGTTTTCTGAGTTTGTGTCTTGTAGAGTTTTATATAAATGTGGTCATACAATATATACTCTTTTTGCGGGGGGGGGGGGGTTCCGGCATTTTTCAGTGTAAGTATTTTATGATTTATCCATTTTGTTGTATGTATCAACATATCCTTTCTTTTCACTGCTAAGTAGTTTTATTGTAAATGGCTTTCTATTGTATGAATATACCCAGTTTATCCATTCATGTGTTAATAGATATTTGGGTTGGTTTCTGTTTTGGGCTGTTACACATGAACTGCTCTGAACATTCATGTACAGGTCTTGAATTTATAGTCTACCTTCAAGTAATCAGTCACCATGTCACATATAGCATGAATCTTAAAATAATATACCATTATTTTGCACCTCCTGGCCTTTATGTTTTGTTATACATTTTACTTATGCCTGTTTTATAAAATGCAAAATACAGTATTGTTGCTTTTGTTTAAAAGTTGATTATGTTTTGAAGAGAGTTTTCAAATTTTTAAAAATCTTACATATTTATGAGCGGAATATCATTGCTGCATCCCTAAATGTAGATGCACATTTTCATTTTCATTTCTTTGTGTACATACATACCTTCATCTGGTGTCATTTTTCTTCCATATGAAGGATTTTCTTTGGCATTTCTTGCAAATCAGGTCTGTTAGTGATGAAATCTTTCAGCTTTTGTGTGTCTAAAAACCTTTGTTTTTGAAAGATATTTGTCCTGGGTATATAATTCTAACTTGGATTTTTTTCTTTTGGTACTTTAAAGATGTTGCTCCATTCTGTATTTCTGACAAGAAACCTGCTGTCATCTTTTTCTTTATTTCTCTGCATATAATGTGTCTTGATTCTGTGGCTGGTTTGTTTTTTTTTTTTTAAAGATTTTTTTTTTATTTATTTATTTGACAGAGAGAGATCACAAGTAGATAGAGAGGCAGGCAGAGAGAGAGAGAGGGAAGCAGGCTCCCTGCTGAGCAGAGAGCCTGATGCGGGAGTCGATTCCAGGACCCCGAGATCATGACCTGAGCCGAAGGCAGCGGCTTAACCCACTGAGCCACCCAGGCGCCCATCTGTGGCTGCTTTTATAGTTTTCTGTTTATTGCTGGTTTCAACAATTAGGTGATGATATGTCTTTGTGTGGTTTTCTTCATGATTCTGTTCTCTGAACTCCCTGGATCAGGGAATGTATAGCTTCCATCAGATCCAGAAAATTCTCAGCCATTATTTTCTTGACCAGTTTTCTGGCCCATCCACCCCCATCTTCTTTAGAGACTCTAATTACATGTATATTAGGCTGTTTGAAGTTGTTCTATGGCTTAGTGATTTTTTTTTTCCATTTTAAAAAAGTTTCTTTGTCTCCCTGTATTTCATTTTGAATAGTTGCTATTTGTAGGTCTTCAAGTCCTAGCATCTTTTCTTCTGCAATGTCTAATTTGCCATTAATCTCATCCAGTGTACTTCTCGTCTCAGACATTGTAGTTTTCTGCTCTGTAAACTTGATTAAGGCCTTTTTTTTCTTTTTTATATCTAATATGTCTTTAGTTATCTTTTTAAAGATCTGGAATACAGTTTTAGTAAATTGAAATGTCCTAATTCTGATAACTCTGTCAGTGCTGAATCAATTTTGAACTGTTTGTGTTTCTCCCAAGTTTTGGTCAGGTTTTCCTGCTTCTTTACATGCCTACTCGTCTTTGAGTGGATGTCAGGCATTGTTAGTTTTATCTTACTGGTTGCCACATATATTTGTATTCCTATATCTCTTCTTGAGCTTTGATCTGGGACACAGTTAAGTTACTTGGAAACAGTTTATATCATCTGAGTCTTTTATGATTGGAGCAGTGCCCAGTGTAGGTATCATTATTTCCCACTTTGGAGTACTCTACCCAGTGCCCCGTGAATTTGGGGCTTTTTTAGCCTGGTCAGTAGGAACAGTCAGTGTTGTTTTTTCTAATCCTTGTAGATGGTTCCTTTTCTGTTCTCGGATAGCTTTCTCACACACATGTGCCGGTCAGTACTGTCCTGGATGTTCAAGGGGGACCTACACAGATCAAAGCTTTGTACTGTGTGTACTCCTCTCTTCTTTGGTACTCTGTTTTGTTACCTCTGTTCAGCTTGTTCTCCCTAGACTCTCAGCTCTATCTCCTCAACTCAGGGATGTCTGCTGGGCTCTGCCTATGTCTCTCTTCCCTAACCTGTGGACTACATCCTCTCATAAGGTATTAGTTGAGGGTACTCATGGGTCTCACCTCACTTATTTCCTGCCTCTCAGGGATCACTCTTCTTTTTTGCCTGATGTTCAGTGTGCTATAAACCAATGTCTCATATATTTTGTCTTTTATTTGTTGTGGGGGTGGTTTTGGGAGGGTAAATTCAGTCCTTGTTACTCTGTCTTGGTTGAAAACAGAAATCTCCAATCCTATCAAAATTATCTTTAATTTTAGCTGTTTTAAAAGAAAGAATTGAGGATGCCTAGGTGGCTTAGTCCTTTAAGTGTCTCCCTTCAGCTCAGGTCATGATTCTGGGGTCCTGGGATCAAGTCCTGCATCAGGCTCCTTGCTCAGCAGGGAGCCTGCTGCTCCCCCTGCTTGTGTGCTCTCTCTCCCTCTCTCTGACAATTAAATAAAAATCTTTCTAAAAATTAACAAAAATAATCGTGTATACTTCTGTAGTTTTGAGAATTGTATTATTTAAAGTTGATTTCTAAAATAGTTCTGATTTAATCATTTTCTATTTCAGGAAAGATACCTTGCCTTTTTAACTTTTTTTTCTTTTTTATGCTACTGCTTATTGAGCATATTTAAATTCTTAAGATATTTGTTTAGAATACTTGTTCTTAACTGATGCTACAGTGGAATGGTATGGACTTTGATGCCAAGCAAATCTGGCTTACCATGCTGGCTGTACCAAACTGCTTGCATTGCTTGGGCAAGTTTCTTCCTTTCCTTTTCTTCTCTTTTCCTTTCTCCTTTTTTCTGTCTTCTGTTCTTTTCCTTTTTCTCTCTCTCCTGTTCTTTCTTATGTTTGCTCGTTCATTCAGTTTAGTCAGTTTTATAAGAAATCTTTACTGAAAACGAGTTATGTGTTACATACTCTTCTGTGTGGTAGGAATACCACAAAGAAGAAAACAGACAAAAATCCCTGTTTTGAATCTTGCATTCTGGTGTGTGGAGAGAGACCATAAAGAAATTAAGTGAATTATATAGTACATTAGGTGGTGGTAAGTGGTACGGTGCTAGAACAAGAAAGGAAGGAGTTGGGAGGTAGGTAAGTTTATTACAGTGTTAAATAGAGCAGTCAGGGAAGGCCGCACAGACATTTGAGCAAAGACTGGAAAGCACAGTCAGATAGATACGGGCGAAAGAGGGTTGTCCAGGGAGAGGGAAAAGTAAATGCAAGGGTCCTGAAGCATCGGTCTGCTTAGTATGTTCAAGGAATAGTAGGGAGGCCAGTATGGACGAGGAGAGGCAGGCAAGAGGGAAGAGCAAGAGTGTGCAGGGAAGAATGGGAGATGAGGTCAGCAAGGCAAATGGCAAGCAGGATTGGGGCAGATTTGGGGATTTTGTGGGCCATCATAAGGACTTTGGCTCTTACCTTAAATAAGGGAACCATTTAGAGGGGGTTGAGCAAAGAAGTGATCACATCTAATTTGACATTTTAAAAACACCACTCTGACTCCTATGTTGAGAATAGGTTGTAGTGAGTGAGGTGGAAACAGACCAGTAAGGCACTTGCCGTAGACCTAGTGAGAGAGGATGATGGTGCAGCAGGGTAGTAGCAGTGCACATAGTGAGATGGTCAGACATATAATAGTGAAAGAAGAATCAGTAGGGGGCGCCTGCGTGGCTCAGTAGGTTAAGCATCCAGCTCCTGATTTCTCCTGAGGTCTTGATCTCTGTCGTGACATCAAGCCCCATGTAGGGCTCCATGCTGGGTGTGGAGCCTGCTTAAGATTCTCTTTCTCCCTCTGTCCCCCAGCCCCCCTCTTCTGTTCACTCTCTCTTCTTTCTCTCTCTTTTTTATAGAGAGACAGAGAATCAGTAGGATTTCTTGATAGATGGAGACCACCTAAGGAGTGAGTGTGATTGGGGAAAAGACCAATGTTCTATCCCTAAGGCACTCAGACATTAAAAGCTTGGGAAAATAGAAGGAGCCAGCAAAGGAGACAAGAGAATGCAGTGTTCTGGTAACTAAGTGAGGAAAGCATTCTCGGGAGGGTGGTGTGAATTAACATCTATGTCAGATGGATAGATCAAGAAGGATGAAGAATGACAGTTGACCACTGTATTTGGCCATTGGTAAGAGCAGTGTTGGTGGAGTGAGTGGGCCAAAAGCTACATAGAAGGGTTTTAACAGCAAATAAGTGAAGAAAAATGGAGAGGCAGTAGACCACCTTTATAAGGATTTCTACTGCAAAAAAGGGACACTAGAAATAGAGAAGTTAGTTGAGAAGAGCAGTGGAGTCAAGAGGTTAAGTCTTTACCCAATGGAATATTTTTAAAGCTTGAAGCTATAGTTTTATGAGTAGACTAGAAATGGCTATTACTTGTGAGATGTCACTTCTGTGAAAATGGAATATTCTACATTTTCTTCCTTGCCAAGATTTTTAAGGTTAAAGCTTTGGATCCCATTGTTTTATAGAAATTGAAATGTAATTTTGGGATTTTTACGTGTATATAGTTTATATTTAACATAAAATATCTAGGGTGAATTCAAAGTTTAGACAGAGTAAACTATGGACTCAGGTAGGTACAAGCAGAGAAGAGTCTTGGTAGCCAGCCAGTTTCTGACGTGAAGCCCACGAGGAAGTAAAACAGAAGTGAAAAAATGTAGTCCATGGAACACTAATCAAATAGTGAAAAATAGGTATAAGATTTTAAGTGAATTCTGAGCCAAAAATGTTTTAAGTCAATTGGAGGCTTAGATGAGAAAGAACCACATAAATAGTGTTGAACTATGTATTAAGAACTATACATTAAAATTTATATTTTATAACCTTGGAATTTCTCCTTATTATACTTTACACATATTCCTTTAGTGCCTACATCATGTTCTGTTTCTTTTTTTTTAACCTTAGTTTCATATTTAGTTGGCCAGCAAAGCATATCCTGTGTTCTTGAAAAAGTGACTTGAAATTAAATCCTTCTGTTTCCACAGTCATCACCCTGATCTAGGCTTTCATCACCTCATGTCTCAATTATGAAGACCGCATGTTGTACCAATCCCTGTTTCTTTTCCAAGCAAGTACATTTCTGATATAATTCCTGCTTAAGCTTCCCCAGATACTGTATTTCATTATATTACTACTGTGTTCAGTAACCTTCACCTCCCATTGCCTTTTGGATAAAATCCAAACGCTTGCATTTGCAAGTAGGGTAGCTGCTCTCAGTAAATGATGTGCCCAACTGTTCCTCCCAGAAATCTATGGATGACACTTAGGTGTGGACAACCAAACCTCACATTGTGCTATCCATTTAGTAATCAAGTTTTCTTCTTTCTTTTTTCTTCTCTCTCTCTCTCTCTGTCTTTTTTTTTTTTTTTTTTTTTTTTTTTTTGCTGTCTCTCTTGGTCTATATTTTTCTCTTCCAAGTTTTTATTTTTAAAAAAGTTAAAAATGTACCAATGTACCAATGTGAAAAGTCAAATAATTCTGCAAGGTTTGTTAGAAACAAGATCTGTTCCCCATCCTCCTCCCCACCCCCATTTCCCTTCCTCAGAAGCAACCACTTTCACTTCTCTTAGCTGATCAGATTTACCTCCTTTTCCCTAAGCAAAATGTTTATATTGCTGCTGCTGGCTTTTTCCATTTTAGGCAGAATCTTTTGAATAGTTTTTGAATTCTTCCCCTACTCCTGTCTGTAAGAGGTGTATTTTTTTTTTTTTTTTTTAATTTATTTGAGAGAGAGTGGGTTGAGAGAGAGTGCATGAGCCGGTAAGGGGGCGGGAAGGGGAAAGGAGCAGAGGGAGAGGAAGAATTGACTCCCTGCGCTACTGCAGGGAGCCCGATGAGGGGCTCCATGTGGGGCTCCATCCCCAGACTCCAGAATCATGACCTGAGCTGAAGACAGATGCTGAGCCACCAGATTCCCCTGTAAGAGATGTATCTTAAGAAAAGTGTATAAAGACCAATTGTGAGAGACCTTGAGTGTTTGGACGAATGGTTTGGATTATTTCTTGGAGTGGCCATCTGAGAGCCAAAGGCCATGATGTGTATAAAGACGTTTTTGAGGAAGATAAATCCAGCAGGGATGTGGTAATTTGAATTAGAAGAGAAGGAAAGACGCCATTTAGTAGACTGTTTTAATTGTCTAGAGATAAGAAGCTAAATGCCTAGATTAGACGTTATTTGTTGGAGTCATGAGAAAAGATTTTAAGCAAAAGTCATTTCTAATTCTAAAAATAACAAGTAATATTTCTTAAGCATTCCCTTTGTGTTGGGTACTATTTAAAGTACTTTTTATGATTTATTTGTTTAGACCTCACAAAAACCTTAGAAGTTAGGCACTGAATGATTTAGCACTTTGTCCAAAGTCACACAGCCAGTAAGTGGCAGAGTTTGAATTTGAGTCTTGCAATCCCAGAGCCTGTTTGCTAATAATTTACTCTACCGCCTCTCAGGAGTTCTTACTGTCAAGAGGAGAATGTCAAGAGTTAGGATTTAAAGCAAACATGATTAAAGAATATTTGCAATGTGGTTGACAGCAATAGAGAATTCTGGTTCCCAACTAGAAAAATACAAATTAGATTTTAAGTATGGTGTTGGAGATAACGGCAGGACATTTATTTTGATATGACCTGTTGGCAGTTAAAGATATGAAAGCAGGGCGCCTGGGTGGCTCAGTGGGTTAAGCCGCTGCCTTCAGCTCGGGTCATGGTCTCAGGGTCCTGGGATCAAGTCCCACATCGGGCTCTCCGCTCAGTGGAGAGCCCACATCGGGCTCTCTGCTCAGTGGAGAGCCTGCTTCCCTTCCTCTCTCTCTGCCTGCCTCTCTTGTGATTTCTCTCTGTCAAATAAATAAATAAAATCTTTAAAAAAAAAAAAAGATATGAAAGCAGACACCATTCAAAAGAGAACTTAAATTCAGCAATAAAAAAACTACCCCCCCAGTTTAACAATGGACAAAAGACTGGAACCAGACACTTCACAAAAGAAGATACATAAATGGCCAAATAAATGCATGAAAATTACTCATTGTTATTAGTCATCAGAGAAATAGAAACTAAAAACTACAATAAGATAACGTTACATTATCCACTAGAAGGGTTAAAATTTAAAAGGCTGGTAGTACTAAATGCTAATGAGGTTACAAGCTAGTATCCTTATACATTGCTGGTGGGAGTGCAACATGGTGTAGCCATTTGAGAGAACTGTTTCTCGGTTTCTTACCAAGTTTAATGGACATCTTATTACCTAGCTATTCAGTGCCTAGGTATTTACCCAAGGAAAGTGAAAACAAATGTCCGTAAAACAACTTGCATAGGAATGTTCGTAGCAGTTTCTTCATAGGCAAGAGCAACCCAAATGTCCATCAACAGAATGTATCCAAAATGCACTGTGGTTTAGCAGTAGAAGGGAAGACAACACAGCAGTAGAAAGGAAGGAACTACTTACATATGCAGCAATATAAACAGAACTCACACACGCTATGCCCAGTGAAAGAAGCTAGACACAAAAGAGTATATACTGTATGGAGGTATTTATGTGAAGTTCTAGAAGAGGCAATGCAAATACATAGTAATAGAAATTGGAAAGTAGTCATCTCTTTTCACTCTTCATGATTGGGAAGAATTGACTGGTGGCCAGAGGGAACTATCTTGGGTGATGGGAAATGTTTATTATTATTATTTTGAGTGGTGGTTATAGAGAGTATACAATTTTCACATCTCATCTAAGTAACCACCTAAGAATTTGCATTTTATTATATGTAAGTTAAACCTCAATAAATCATTTTCTGTAAAAAAATGTATTAGTAAGAGTATAGAGTTGAGATTATTTGCATAGGAGTGATGAGTAAAGCTGTAATTAGTAATGAAATCTCAGTGAGAAGGCGGCTAAGAAGTGAGTTTTGATTATGCCTTCTTTAGAAGTGGAGAAGTGCACTTGGTGGAGTAGAATCTTGGGCAGTAAGGACAGTTTCTGTCCTGATCAGACAAAGGGGGAGACAGCTTGGAGTGAGGGGGCTATGTTTTGGGTCATCAACAGATCACCACTAACTTTGGAGAGAATACTTTTCAATACATTTGGAGATAAAGCCAGATTTCAAGAAGTTAATAGACACATGGATAGTGAGGATGGGAAGAAAGGTATTATAATAAAAGTATTTGGGAGGTTTTCAAGGTGGAAGGAAGGATGGAGAGAAAGAATTGAGGGATAATCAGGGTCTGTAGAATTCAGTATTGTGTCAAGGTTTTGGTTTTGGTGGTGGTCTTGGTGTTTGAGGAAGCTGGAGAAGAAAAGAATATAGGCAGCAAACGAGATGGTTGGTGAAACAAGCTCCCAGAGCAGACGAGACACTGGAGTCAAAAGCACGGAGGGAATGGTTAGCTTGGAAGAGAGGAGTTCCTCCTTCTCAGAGCAGGTAGCCCACAGCTGCAGCTCCTGTGAGGATTAGAGCTGGTGCTGAGGACACGACTGAGGATGCAGCTTTGGGGTAAGATAGAACAAGATGAGTTTGTTAATATAGATTTAATTCATTATGTAATGTAGCGGATGAGACATCAGGGAAAGAGCAGTACATTAGACACCGTAGTGCGGGGAAAGGTTTAGAGCAGCTGGTTGTGCTCATGTGATAGTCAAGGGATGAATAAAAGCATCCGTAATTAGCAGGGAGGGAGTTCATGGTAGACTCACAGTCATCCGTGCTTTCCATCCCAGGAGGAGAAAAAGTAGGACAGTAAGAATGACCCACTTTGGGGACTGAAACAGTAGAAGGTCAAATGCATGTAGGAGTTTCTGTAGCCCGAGAGGTCAGAGTTGAAATGGCTGACCAGGAGCTCCAAGCTCAGGAGGGCAGTAGGCGAAGCTGCAAAGCTGAGAGGTAAGACAGCGGAGCAACTGAAGGATATGAGGGGGAAGTTCCTTCAGGAAAACAACCTTCGTATATGGAAACCAGACTTCTAACCTGGAGCCAGTACATAACTTCCCAGCAGCTTGCCACTTTCCAGTTCTCTTCTGCTCCTGGCACTGGTTACCCTAACCATGCCCTGCTAATTCAGGAAGGGCCTTAGGTCTTTGCACTCCTCTCATCTGCTGCTGCTTTGCATAGAGAGAGGTTTCCTGTGCCATCTGGTTCTCGTGCTCCATCTGACTCGCTTTACACCCAAAGAGTGATTTAGGTAGCCTGCTGGGAATGCATCTACGGTGCGTGATTCATGCCTTAGGAGGTTATGGCGTTCATGCCCTTCATTTCTGTTTGGTTCATAGATCACACTTCATTTTATAAACAGTTGATTATACCTTTAAAGAATTTACCGTGATTATACCTTTAAAGAATAATACAAAAACAGTAATTCTGAGATATAAATAAGAAAAAGAACTAATCAAAAAATGTATTCAAGAGTAGAAAATACTCATGGGAGGTAGAGAAGGAAAGAGCTAGCAGGCAGTAGGGCCTAAGAACTTCAGATTTGGCTCTAAGCATTCTAGCTCTCAGGGTAAAAAGAGATACAGTCATTTACAGAATTTTTTCTAAGAGAAAGACATCTATTCCACAAAGCAAAACTTTTCTTGTTAGTAAATTTTTCCTTTGGGGTTTCTTATAAGAGATACGATGTAAGCATTTTATAAAACAAAAATTTGACTGAAACTGTTAAAACTTTACAGGGGCTTCCATTGTTTTGGGAATAGGAATCCAAGATTCTTGTGGCACCTAGGTGGCTCAGTGGGTTAAGCCTCTGCCTTCGGTTTAGGTCATGATCTCAGGATCCTGGGATCGAGCCCCGCATCGGGCTCTCTGCTCAGAGGGAAACCTGCTTCCCCCCTCTCTCTGCCTGCCTCTCTGCCTACTTGTGATCTCTCTCTCTGTCAAATAAATAAATAAATAAAATCTTAAAAAAAGAAGAGGAAAAAGAAATCCAGGATTCTTATCAAGCCCAACAAGCATGATTACACTCCACATACCCTTTCTTTAAAAACATAAAGATGATCATTTCTTGAACACTTACATGTGCTACAGATTGTGCTAAGTCCTATACATGTACTATAGTCATTTTGTCTTTTCAAAAACCTTATAAGATAGAGGCTTAGTAATATCTTTTTTACAAAGTAAAATCTATTATTAGTATATATATATACTATATATATAGTATATATAGTAATATCTATTTTACAATAGAGGAAACGGAGTTGAGCCCTTTGCCCAAGTCACAGAGCAAGCAGGCAAGCAAATGGCATAAGCAAAGCTCGAAGCCCTAATCTGACTTCAGAACCTAAGCTTTTGACAACTCCACTATACTTACATGTCTTTGATCTTAAGCTTCTTCTGTCCTGCTGACTTTGCCCATTACTCTTTATTCTGCCTGAGGGATTCTGTGCCCTCCCTTTATCCTCTTAAGCATGGCATTTAATTGAATTATGATAGTAAATACCAGTAAATTTAATGTTGTCATTAAAACCCAAAAACCAGGCAAAGCACATAATGCTTTTGTCCACTTTGGTGGTATAACTGTTCTTTTTTATCTTTCATGAAAATTGGAAGCATTTGAGCCCCTATCTTCAGTATTTTGAAAACTGGCCAGTGGACTTCTTACCAAATCCAATCTAATGACATAAAACCCATAACCAGGCTGATTTCCATATATTGGCTCTCAAAATAGAAATGTGTAAATTTCCACATCTGTGCTGTGTTGATCTAGAGCCTTAGAAGACCCTTTGTTCTTTACATATTCAAATCTTGCTTTTTACAAAGGCCTAGCTGAAGTTCCATTTCTTCAATGAATCTTTCTCAGTTAATTTTGTCTACATTTTCTTTTACGAGACCATTATAGTTCTTTTTTCTATCCAGCTCATCTTAGACTTTACATGCTGCATTTCATTATTATTTAAAGTTTTCATGTGTATCTTTTTATCTCTACTAGTTTATAAACTGCTGAGGATTTAGCACCGCATATGGCGTCTCTTAAACACTTGTTGAGTGAATGTTGACTGTTAGTCTCCTTCAGCCTTAGGTACCTTGTTCACCCAGGGAAGCCAACCCGAAAACACTGTCAGGTGAAGCGCAGGTACTTCTTTGTTCCGTTTTTGAACGGAGTTTTCTGTTAGTTTACTCTTCAGGAGATAAACCTGCAGGAGGAAACACTGACCGAACCAGGGGAGAAGACTGGCTGGCTCCAGGGTACTGAGCAGTTTTGAGTCCTTGCTGCTAGTTATCGGCCTCCAGTTACACTCTTCCTGCAACTCCCACCCCCCCCCCATAGCCTTCTCAAAGTTATTTTGCGATGGTAATGGTAAATAAGTACATACAGATTTAATCCTATAAAAGCGTTTTGTATATGGCAGTTGGTGCTCATCTCTGAAGGATACGGTTTCCTTGTCCTGAGAGCTCGGCATATGTAATGGTAATTGAATTTGCCCTGAAGAGCCTTGGGTTACTTATTAAAAGAGTTTGACTCTTTAAAAATTGTCCTTTGGAGGGCGCCTGGGTGGCTCAGTGGATTAAGCCGCTGCCTTTGGCTCAGGTCATGATCTCAGGGTCCTGGGATCGAGTCCCACATCGGGCTCTCTGCTCCGTGGGGAGCCTGCTTCCCTCTCTCTCTCTCTGCCTGCCTCTCTGCCTACTTGTGATCTCTCTCTCTGTCAAATAAATTAAAAAAAAAAATTGTCCTTTGGAATCATAGGTGTGATTGATGAAGCTTATTCAAGATTCTTGCATTCTTTAGAACTATTTCTCATATTTGTCTGTGTGGTCACGTGTAGTAAATGGTGCAAAAATCCTAGGGTGGTCACCTCGTCAGACAATTTGGGCACTGTTCAAACAATTAAACCGGTAGTCAGCAGATTCCGGCCTGGTAATTAAATTACCCAGGGCCTTTGTTTTCCGATTTCTGCTCCTTGATATGCTTGCTGTGTCTTTCCAGGCCAAGCATGTGCCTGAGGTTTATTGATTCATTTCCTGTATTTCCCTTTCAGTGGTAGCCTATTAGGATGCTGGCTGGGTGATTGAAAAGGGGCTTTGTTTTAGGCAGAATACCTTTAGACCCTTGGCTTCTCAGAGAACCTGAGGGACAATTTTTGTGGCCTTTGGTTACCGTCTTAACACTATGAGGATCATGTTAGAAAAGTTGTTCATTTGCCTTTCTTTAGGAGTTTAAATAAGCTTTGGAGGTTTTACCCACTTGAGAACACCAGTATGACTCTGAGTTTTACGGTCATTAGCCTGCGCCCCGTGCTGCCGTCACTTCTGTCATTTCTTCTATTGGGGCTTCATTTTGGATAATTTCTCACTTAAATTACTTCAGCAGCCTCACATCTCTTTCCTCAAGATTTGTCTTTCTCTTACTCCGTCTTCCCATGTTGCTGTCAGAATGATCTCTCTAAAAGGCAGATTTAATCTGTGCAGTTCTCTGCTTAAAATATTTCCGTGGCTCCCCAGTGCCTTCAGCATTTATTCAGAAGTGAGTACAGAAATGGCACGGTGTTGCCTCACCCACCTTTCCAGGCACGTCCGCATCACCTGCTTTAGGAGCTCTACCAGGTGAACGTAACCTCCGGTGTGGATGTGCGGTTGAAGGTTGCCTTCACGTACATGCGGACGGTAGACGTCAGCATAGAAAGAGATTAAGACGGTGGATTCTTCAGAAGGGACATGCAGATGTTGAATCATGTAGGTAAAGGAGATTTCTTGGATATAAAATTTAGGATCTGTCCTTTTGAATATTTATTAGACACGTGTAATGTAATTACCTTTAAAGAGGTCAGATCTAATTGATTATTTGTAAATCTCTCTGGCTGACTTTTAAGGGAAACTGGTAACTGCATGAAAGAGCCAGCATGAGTCATGATTCAAGAAGTTGTCCTTGTGCTCCCCCTCATCTCTGTTTAAATTGGGTCAGACATTAAAAGAAAAGTCCAAAGTAAGGTCTGTTTGATAGTCCTAGATGGAGCTTTTAGTATAAACATCCTGGAGCAAGCCATATAGCATTTCTGAACCTCATTGTCTCCTGAAAATGGGGGGGGGGGGTTTGTCTGAGTGTATTCAGTACTGTGTGCTGGAAACTGTAAACGGTGCTGGGGATTTACAAGAAAAAAAGGAGCAAGCGACTCGGCGAGTGCACTGGGAGGGTTCACAGCAGATTGTCCAGGTCTACAAAGCGGACGCCTGTACATCTCAGGAAACAAAGTTTAGTTTCTGGAAATTTGATAAATGAAACGGATTTGTCAGAGATGATTAATTAAATTGTTTTTAGGCTTCGTATGTTTGGAAATATAAGCATGACGGGCCTCGAGTGAATAGACAAGTTTCTGAAAAGCAGCCCCGTTTTCCTCTTAACTTCTATTTTCATTTCAGCTATCTCCTGCTGATTCCTGGCAGCCTGCCTTTAGTTATGGTTCAGAGCTGCCATTCTGTGCTGTGAGCAGTGAGCTTCTCCCATGTCTGGCAGCTGCAGCTAGGCTACAGAGATGGGAGAGAGAGAGAGAGAAGCATCAGCTATTCTGATCTTGGCCATAACTGTACCCAGCTGAATTCTATTAATGTGAGGCTTTTGGCAGTCTGTGTTTTCTGTTTCTTTTAGGATGAATTTCTATTAAGTAAATCATTCTATTAAGGAATTTCAATAAGATTGAATTAATTCAGAGAAAGCTACTTCTTTGTTTGTGAAAGGGGAGAACCAGAGGTAGATTTTATCTGCTAATTAAGGTGGTAAGAGAGATTTCCTACTTACAATAAAATGGGAAAACTGTAGTCCACTTCGGGGATGGCTTTTTCTTTCCCTTTGGGAGAATACTTTTTCTGCTTTCAGAAAGAGGTCTCTGAGTGAGACCTCTGAGACCTTGTACGTCTGAAAATGCCTGCATTTTATGCTCATACACAAATAGCTTCAATGTGCTATTGGTCCATGGTCTACTTTCGTGTTAAAAAAAAAAAAGTTTATTTCCATTGAAGCAATATATTGTTTATTGAGGGTCATTTGTGTATCAGACAGAGGTCTGGGTGCTCAGACCATGTCAGAAAACATCGTCCTTGCTCTCTTGGAGTTCATATTTAGTGAGGGTGTTTCAGGTCCGGGAGACTAAAACAACAGGTACTGTCAGTGTTTTAGAGAAGGTGAGGAAGATAGGGAAGCCGGGATGGGGGTGAAGAGGAGTTCTTTTTAAAAGATGTTCAAAGCGGGGTGCCTGGGTGGCTCAGTGGGTTAAAGCCTCTGCCTTCGGCTCGGGTCATGATCCCAGGGTCCTGGGATCGAGCCCCACATCGGGCTCTCTGCTTGGCAGGAAGCCTGCTTCCTCCTCTCTCTGCCTGCCTCTCTGCCTACTTGTGATCTCTCTGTCAAATAAATAAATAGAATCTTTAAAAGAAAAAAAAAAAAGATGTTCAAAGAAAGCCTCTTTGATATATATTTGAGCAGAAACCTGAAAAAAGGGATGTATTGGAGTAAATTTCTCAAGACCTTCTATGTCCTGAGATACAGCGTATCTACCATAATACTCAATAGTTTGTCTTGGAATAGAATTTTAAGTTGGAAATAATTTCCCTTCAGGATAATGAGGACATTGTTCCATTGTCTTGTAGTTCCAGGATTGCTTTTGAAAAGCTTTAAGTGATCTGAATCCCAATCCTTTGTTGTGAATTACTGTTTTCTGTCTGTGAGCTCATAAGATCTTCTCTTTGTCCCCAGTGTTCTGAAATTTCACAGTAATGTTTCTTAGTATGGGTCTATTTTGCTTCATGGTGCTGGGCTATTATTGGTGGGCCCTTTTAACCTAGAAACTCATATCCTTTGGTTCCAGGAAATTGCCTTGAATTACTTGACTGATGACTTCCTTTCCTAATTTTCTCTGTCATCTTTTTCATGAATGCCTACTATTCAGATGTTGACTTTCCTGGGCCAGCCCTCTGATCCATCCATCCATCCATCCATCCATCCATCCATCCATTCTATTCTATTCTATTCTTTCCTTTTCTTTTTTCTTTTCTTTCTTTCTCCTCTTTTCCACATCTTTATATTTTTGCTCTGCTTTCTGGGAGATTTCATAAACTTTTTATTCCAACTATTCTTTTGCTATCATATTTTTAATATCTAGCAGTTTATTTTGTCCCCTCATTGTTCTTTTAAAATAATACCCATTTTTAAATTGGATGATTCTACAATGTCTTAGCTCTCTGAGAACAATAATAATTTCATTATATTTTCTTTATATTATCTCTCTCTCTTTTTTTAAGATTTTGTCTGAGAGAGGAAAGCACGAGTAAAGGGGAAGGGCAGAGGGAGAGGGAGACACCGACTCCCCACTGAGCAGGAAGTCCAACATGGGGCTCAATTCCAGGACCCCAGGATCAGAACCTGAGTCAAAAGCAGATGCCCAACTGACTGAGCCACCGAGGGGCCCTATATAGTCTGTTTTTTCCCCCTCCAGATTGATTTTTTTTTTTTTTCTGTTCAAGTGTGTGTTTTGATGTATATGTTTTATGTTTGTTTCTTTAGATGTTTACCAGACATATTTGGTTGCAAATTCCTAGTTAACTTTGAGGAACTAAGAGGCTGACTGGAAACTAAGCCAATGGTGGGATTTGTCAGCTGAGTTTTACTATAGGAGTGGTCTGATTGTGTTCTTTCATTGGAGAGTCCCAATTTGTGTACCTTTATTCTTGAATTGACAGAGTCCCAAGAGAATATTCCAGCAGTCTTCTTCTGAAAAGTTAAAGGCCTGAGTGCCATAATTTTGGCTTTGGAAGGAGGAAAGGCTGAGGATGTCAGTATCCAGTATGCATATGTTTGCTTAATCTCCCTATTTTTGGTGTGGTATCCCTGTCTTCAACAGTGCCCTACCTCTAGAAACCCTGTGTTTTTAGAGAGAAAGAAACTGTTCTGTAGAAAGTAGAGATTAAGCCTCCAGATTTCTCCTGGAGTAGAAGTCAGGGCATTCATCCAGTTACATAGAAGGAAAGGTGGGATGTCAGGACTGAATTGCTTCTTAAACACCTTCAGCTGGGGCACCTGGGTGGTTCAGTCGGTTAAGCATCCGACTTTTGGTTTCAGCTTAGGTTGTGATCTCGCGGTCATGGAATTGAGCCTTGTGTCAGGCCCTGCGCTCAGAGTGGAATCTGCTTCAGATTGTCTCTCCCACTCACATACTCTCTCTCTATCTCAGATAAATACAATTAAAAAAAAAAAAAAGACACCTTCAACTGATCACCCTTATTTTACCTTTACTAACAGCAACTTTCAGAGTTCCTTAAACCATCGGTTTCAAAGTCCTTGGTAGCTTCAGGGTAAATCCTGTTGATTCAAAGTGTTTTCCATTGCTGAGACTTCAAGTTTCTCAAGTTGATTGAGGTTTATATTTCAACGGTTAGATTTTTTTGGTTTCCAAGTTCTCTAATTGAATTGGTTCTTTTTCCCATTTCCTGTTTTTCTTAGATGTGCTATATTCCCTTATTTCTGGGAAGATATTAAATATATATTTATCTCTAGATACTTTTTTCTCATCACCATGTTTCCTTTAAATATTTGAATATCAGGCTCATATCATCAATATGAGCTTGGGTGACTCATTCGTTGAGCATCTGCCTTTGGCTCAGGTTGCAATCCCAGGGTCCTGGGATCAAGCCCGACATTGGGCTCCCTGCTCAGCGGGACGCCTGCTTTTCCCTCTCCCAGTCCCCCGGCTTGTGTTCCCTCTCTGACTGTGTGTCTCTCTGTCAAATAAATAAATAAAATATTCAAAAATAAATAAATTTTAAAAATAAATAAATATTTGAGTATCAGTATAATAACTTTTATGTTATTGTCTGGTATAATTCCATCATTTCTGAATCTGTTTCTATTGTCTGTTTTTCTCCTGGTTTATTGGTTACATTTTCCTGCTTGTTGGTATGTCTAATACTTTTTTTTATTGGATGCTGGACATTGTGAACTTTAGACGGTCGTTTCTGGATTTTGTTTTCCTTTCAAGAGTGTTGAGCTTTGGTAAACAGTTATAGTTGTTTAATCCTTTCAAGTTTTGTTAAGGTTGGCATGAGAATGTGACCTTTACACTAGAGATAGGTTAGCCTCACTGCTAAGGTACGATCCTGCTAAGATCTCTACTAAATGCTTTGAATGATCAGTGAGAACTCTCCACTTTGACTGGTGGGAATGTGAGTAATTCTCAGCGCACTCTGAGCTCTGGAAACCATTCAGCTATGGCATTCAGTTATTCTTTGCCCAACCTTGTAGGATTGTATCCTGTGCACATGTCTTAGTATGTACAAAAGACTTGACACCCCACGCAGAGCTGTAAGCTTTTTTTCCTGCATAGCTCCCTTCTCTCCAGAGCTTTGCTCCACATCTTCCAGCAATCTCAGTCTTCTAATTCTAATTCCTTCTCCTCTATTCGACAAGCCAGCTGTACTCTGCACGGGCTATCTGTCCCTGCTGGGAAGTGCACAGTGCATCTCCAGACAGAAGGCCAGATCCTAGGCCTCTCCTCACGAGTTTCATCTCACTCAAGGATCTCAGTCCTAGGTTGCCTGTTGTCCAGTGTCTGAACAGTTTTGGCCAGTTTAAATGAAGGGTACATCTGGTTCCTGTTACTATAATATGGCTAGAACCAGAAGTCAACATACTTATTTTAAAATCCTACTCTGATTGTACTCTTCTCTGGGTGTGTTCTTCATTTGTTGAGCCTGTGTTCTATGGTGAATGAGATTTACATTACTCAAGAGTTTGTTCTCATTCTGTGATTGGGTAAGCATTTTTATAATTGAAATTTCTGGTTAGACTTTCTCCTGTATCTGTTAGTGCATCCTACTTGGGAAGAGGACTAAGACCTGACATTGATTTTCAGTGAAAATAAAGGAGCAAGTAGAAAATATTTTTGAACTAGATATCCTGGTGACTGATTTGGGAATGAATCCTTCCCTTTTTTCTAGGTGCCACCAGCCAGCCAGGACACTGCCCTATCTCTTTAAGATCTTGTATACGTTACTCCCTCCTGGGGTCATATACCCAGTCACTGGCCAGAGGTGTTGGGCAGGGGATGAACATGGGCTGGTTTGACTTGGATGTACCCACGGTGGTTTCCCATCTAGTAACCCTGTTGATTGTCCCTGTTGAATTCGATCTTTGGGCATGGAACACTGGTAGCTCTGTTGCCCTTCTTTGTTTGTTACCCCTTAAGATCCATGTTGATCTTAGCTGATGAGTTTCCTCCTTAATTTGGTTTGGTCATTGTACATCACAGAATTATTCTCAGTGTCTAGCTCTTCATTTCTTTTTGTCTTGTATGACCACTAATAAACTTTCTGTCTTTTCCAGGACTTGATGTCGGAAGGGAAAACCAGCCAGTTCTCAGTCTGCCATCTTGACATAGGCAGAATAATCTCTTTGACCCTGTCTATGTTCAGCCATTTTTGTAATAAGTTTGCTTTTCATTAAATATCAGGGTTTTTTTAAAATAAATATCTAACCTTACCACTGGTAAACATGAAAATAGTATCTTGCTTCTTTATCCCATTGTGGGTCATTTGTTTGGCTCTTCAAGAAAAATTCTCTAGGTATTTGAGGGTGAGGGTACTCCCAAAGGGAGAATCAAAGATACAACTATGGTATCATAGCGTGTTTGGTAAGTGCCATTAGAAAGTACAAGAAAAGTTCTGTAGAAAGTCAGAAAGCAATAAGCAATCATTAACAAGCAGAGATAATATTTGCAGAGTGTGGAGTTACAAATCCGTGGCAGTATAGCATCTGGTAAGGGTCACCAGTGATCTAATGGCCAGATCTGCCTCTTTTTAGTCCTCATTCTTGGTCTTCACTGCAGCAACTTGACACTCAGCAAGCACTTTTTCTTGGAAATTTTCTTCTGTGACACGTTTTTGTTCCTGCTTTTACAACTTGTCTATCTCTCTCATTTTCCTGTCCCCTAAGAGAGTTCTGTGCATTCGCCCACCGTGAGCACCTGTAATCCGAAAGCTTTACTACCTGTAGGAAGATAATTCTCAAATCTTTGACTTGAGCCTTTACGTTAGCCTGAACTCGAGATTCTTACTTTCTGCCTTGATATCTGGAGAATAAATGACAGAGCTGAGCACACTACCTTCTCTTCCTCTAAATAAGCTCTTCTGTGTCTGGAGTTCTATCACCAGTTCGACCGTGCCTTTTGCCACTGCATATCTTCTACCCCTCCTCCTCCTGTTTTTATCTAGTTCATCGCCTAGTCTTACAGACTTTTTTCTTTGAAATAGTTCTCATTTCTGGCTTTTATATTTCATTTAGTTCCTTATGAATTCACTTTGGACTCATGATTAGCATTCCAAGTGCTCTCTTGCCTCCGGTATTTCCCTTATCAATCTGTCCTGTGCACGGTTGCCAATTTAATCTAAAGCTAATTCATTCACATTCTCTTGTTTTGTCTGCTGTAAAGTACCATTATCAGGTTATGTATCTTTTTCCTACTCCACTGTGATTTTTCTCAAGGGCAGGATCTGTATCTCATTCATTTTCTCTATCCTCATTACCCGTTAACGTGTCTGGCACACGTGATAGGCACTCAGTAGTTGAGTGACCAAGACTTGCTTTGTTTTTAAGGTATACTGTATTTTAAAAGGGAGAGTAGTCAGGCAGTCACTACAAATGTGTGAGTAGATCTTATTTTTTGGTAACAACTTTTTGATAGTGGACTAATAATTTTGAATACTGACTTTATTGATTGACAAAAAGTAGACAAGTACCTTGTGAACCCCCAAAAAACCCTATCAGCATTATAGTAAGGCATAGATCTAAGACCTATATGTCTGCCGCAGTGTCAGACAGATATAGAAAATACCATTTTCCCAAAAGGAACTGAGAAAAAGGGAAACATTTTTCCTAACATATTGGCCACATGGCATGTTTCTCTTTTTCTAAATGACTGCTGTCAGCATTCGTCTTGCTGAGAGCAGTATTACTATCATTGATTTCAGGAAATTCAAATTTGTTTGGAATGAGAAAAGCTCTGCTACACGTTCACCTCTTAGTTTATTTTCAAACTTTTATCCTGAGTGTACAATATGTCTTGGGCTGAAAAATGTGAAGAAATAGGAGGAAGAGGACAGTGAAAAGACTCAGAAACTGTCAGGAGAAGATTTTGCTTTTCTATGTAGCACGAGGAATTTGACTTACATCTAACACTGCTTTATTTACTAACACACTTAAAAACTGTCTGAACCGCTAGCTTTTATTTAGAGTACAGATAGCATGGTTATAGAAAATTAGAAATTCGTAAAACTTATTTTCATTTTTTGTTCCTATCTAGTTATTCATTTACATGGTTTTCCTTTTTTTAAATTGAAGTGTAATTTATGTACAAAAAGTGCACAATCTTAAGTTTATAGCTTGATGAACTTGATGAATTTTCTGCGTATGGGTCTTCTTAGGTAGATTTCTCCTAAGAATAGAGAACATTTCCTTCACTCTAGAAAGTTTCCTCGCAGTTAGAATCCCAAGAGTTACCATAGATTAGTTTTGCCTATTTTTGAATTTCAGGTAAATAGAAGAATACTCTTTTGTTTCCACTCCTTTTACTCAACCTTACAGTGATGAGATCCATCCATGTTACTGTATGTTTCAGTAGTTCCTTCTTTTTCATTGATACTATATATTTTTAAGTTTATCTTTTATGTTTGAGAAAGTAATATGTTTATTGAAGAAATTTTGGAAAGTATGTAAAAGGTAGGCGTGAAGGTGGGGCTTGATCCCAGGACCTGGAGACGAAGACCTGAGTCAACGGCAGATGCTTGACCATCTGAGTCACCCAGGTGCTCCAACAGTATTATTGTTAATAGTCCCACACTAGAAACACCAAAATGTCCACCAACAGTAGAATGAATAAACCCATTGTGATGTATTCATACAGTAGAATACTATTCAGCAATAAAAAAAAAAATGCGCTACACTCTATGAATGACTCTTAAAAACATAGTACTGAGGGAAAGAAAACACATAGAAGAACACATTCTATTTATATAAAACCCCCAAATATGTAAAAACTAAACTATATTGTTTGGGGATATCTACTTATTACAATTACGCTCTTAAAAAAAGAAGAACAGGATAGGGTTATCTCTGAGAAGAGGGAGGAAGTTGTGATTTTTCAGGGGAAAGTGGGAGAGGCGTATCTGGGATGCTGGAAATGTTCGAATGTTACTTCTTGATCTTAGTGGTGATTATATGGGTGATTACAGTAATTCATTAAACCGCATGTGTATGTTCTTGGGACTTCTGCGTTTGTGTTTTATACTGCGTTTGTTTTATATTGCAAACAAAGCAGTGGGATGATAGCACAAGTATTACTTGTGTGTGTGTGTGTGTGTGTGAGTGTGATTTGGTGGCTTTATTGAGGTGCACTTGACTACCTTAAGCTTCCTCATACCCCTTTGTAGTCCTTCGCTCTAGCCTGTCCCTTCTCATTCCCTCACCCCTAGGCAACCACTGATTCACTGCCACTACCAATTAACTTCTAGAATTCTAGAATTTTATATAAATGGAATTATATATGTAGTATGTACTTTCATTTTTATCCGGTTGCTTTCTTTCAGTCAGCATAATTATTTTGAGATTCATCTATAGTGTTACATAGATCAGTAGTTCATTCCTTTTAATGCTGAGTTGTATCCCCTTGTTTGGATATACCACAATTTGTTTACCTGTTCACCTGTTAATGGATGTTGGGTTTGTTTCCAGTTTCTGGCTATTACAAATAAAATTGCTACAAACAGTAATATACAAGTCTGTATAGATATATACTTTCTTTTCTCTTGATTGAATACTTAGGAACGAAATGACTGGATCATACGATAGGTATATATTTAACTTCTAAGAAATACACTTTTGTACCCACTCCACCCCCCCCACAGAACAAGAAAACATTTTGGGCTAATAAATATATTTCTGTAAAATTATTTTAAGTCACTATGTAGTAATCCACCAGTTAAACATAATGTGTTTGGGCGCCTGGGTGGCTCAGTGGGTTAAAGCCTCTGCCTTCAGCTCAGGTCATGATCCCAGGGTCCTGGGATCAAGTCCCGCATCGGGCTCTCTGCTCGGCGGGGAGCCTGCTTCCTTCTCTCTCTCTCACTCTGCCTGCCTCTCTGCCGACTTGTGATCTCTGCCTATCAAATAAATAAATAAAATCTTAAAAAAAAAAATAATGTGTTTAACCAGTTCTTTGCAGATGAGCATTTAGATCTTTTGTGTCATTATAAACATTACCATGAATGTCCTTGAAACTAAATCTTTGAATATGTTTTTAATTCTTTAAGGTAAATGACTAGAAGTGAAATTTCTTGGCCAAACATTCAAGCTTTTGTTACAGATTGCCTTCTAGACATATGACAAATTAAATCTTCATCAGTCAGATTTTTTTCACTTGAAAACTAAACTTATGTCAGATACAATTAGTCAGAACTATATGTTAGATAGTCAAAATATTCCCTTTGGGTAATGAAGCATTTTTATTTTACTTTCTTTGGGATTGTAGGTGAAAATAAGTCTAGAGTCTTAAAAATGTTTTTTTTTTTTTCTATTTGTATCTCATATAATAAATGAAATTTATATTTCTGAGTCAAATGTAACTATGAAAGAATTGCCCTTAGAATTAGAGAATCAGTAAAGTTAAGAGATAAATTGTTAAGAGATGAGAAAAATAAATTGCAAAATACTATGTACGGTATGATTGCATTTAGGTTTTTAAGTAATTTCTACTTAATAGCACTTAGTATTTAAAGCAGTTTGTGTATATAATATGTGGTTTATATTGATAGGAAATCTTTATATGACAAATATACAAACAGTGTTTGTTTCATTATAAATGCATATTTTCATAGGGAAAAGTTTAGAAAATCTGAATTGAGCTGTCCATTTGTGTCTGAGGGGTAGGATTGCGGCTTTCATTTGTATTTTGTGTTTCTGTGTTTGCAGTTTTTTCACAGGAAGTATGCACAGCTTTTACTATTGGAGAAAATAAGTATATTTTCATTTGGGAAAATATGAGATAGTTCTACAGTTTAGGTTCAGAATACATTTCAGAGGGTAGATCTTTTGGAGACAGTCCCAACTAGACGGGAGACTGAGACAAGTACATCCTATTGCTGGAATATATGTCTTGTTTACCAATTGTAATCTTCCTGTCAGTGTTTGTATTCTTGAATTGGTAGTCAGAAAAATGGATACTTTTTACTCTTCCCTAAATTCTGTCAGGCTACACATATTGTGTAATTGACATGTTATGTAGCTTGTCAGTTCCCGTGTTCTAGTGCCTATTATATTTCAGCATGCTGCAACTGGTTAGGATAGTGTCACATAGTTCCATTCTTTCTTCTGCGCATTTGTCTCTCCATCTGTGAGTACAGCCTTTTGTTGATCCTTGCACATATTCCATGTATCTGTCTATACTGACTTTGAATCTGCTAATCATATACCATGCACTTTAGCTGGTCACCACTGTGCTCTAAATAATATATTGTTATTACAAGTACGTAGCAAATTATTTTTTCCCAGATCAGTTAACATCTACCGAGATAACCACAGGTAACTGAGTGAATGTATTTGAATACTTGGAGTTTATAGTATTATAGTGGAAAAGTCACTTAACTAGGTGTCAGGAGACCCGTGTAATTATCCTAGCCCCGTTTATGTACATAAGAAATTGTATCTTCTGCGGTATCATCTACTGCTGGTGGCTTGCTGACGCAACCTAATGAGGAATGACCATACACATTCATTCCTGTGGAGTGAGCGGTACAGTGTGTGTGAGCATATTTCGTAAATGACAAAGGACAATGCAGTGTAGTTCTGACATCTACATCTGCTTTGTTGTGCCAGTTGGGAGTCCAGTGATGATGAGTGATGATGGCAGAGGCAGTGATGGTGGACGCACAGAAGGCAGATATTTCTAGTATTTCTTTTAACATCACTTTTCCTAGCTAACAAGACCTTCCTCCAGAGTCGCTCTTTCAACCCCCCCAAAAAATTAACTATTCTAGGAACACTCATAAATCTTTGCATATCCAAAATTGATCCAGAATGAAGAGAGGCAGAAAAATATAATTTAGTGCTTTATTAATAAACACTAATTCAAGGCATAAACAAATGTGGTATTTTCTCAGCACTAAACAGTTCATTAGTCTTGGAAGCTCTACTGCTTGACTGTAGATCCTTTCCCCATAAAACATTGGATTAGATTTATATACTTTATATCAATATGCTAATCAGCTATTGTTTAATATCCTTAATTTAGATATAATTTAAATCTTAGCTTTAGCAATGAATTATCATTTTCTTTGGCTTTTCTGAATAACCAAATTTCAAGTCATAATTTGGTTTAACTATCTCTATTGGGAACTTTCTGAACAAAATCTCTGATCTTTGTAGAAATACGTGAGTATCAGTAGTTATATATATCCTACTTTATGTTCTTTTTTTTTTTTTTAATATTTTATTTGTTTGACAGAGAGAAATCACAACTAGGCAGAGAGGCAGGCAGAGAGAGGAGGAAGCAGGCTCCCCGCGGAGCAGAGAGCCCGATGCGGGGCTCGATCCCAGGACTCTGGGATCATGACCTGAGCCGAAGGCAGAGGCTTTAACCCACTGAGCCACCCAGGTGCCCTCCCACTTTATGTTCTTGAAGACCTTGAGAGAATTTTGAATTCAGTAAGAAAAGCTCTTATGAAATAGCATTCTCCTAAAAGGCAGAAATGGTTCTTGCTTATCATTTTCAAAATATTTGTTGTATGCCTGTTATAAAAATTATAATAATAAAATGCTCTAGTAGAGTTCTAACATCTTTGGCATAATTATTAGTTTGGGGAAAGTCAGGTTTAGGCATCGAGATCAAAAAATATTATAACCATTTTTTTATCGTCTTAAATAATCATTTTCAACCTCTTCCATTTTTTTCCATTCAGACCTCCAGTGATTCAAACCTCAAAATACAAATTACTATTATAGTTACTGTAATTGACCACGTTGCTGGTTTTTTTCCCTAGGTTATTTGATGTTTAAAATAGGAAAACTTCCTTTCATAAAATTATGTAAGTTAAATGAAAGTAAAAAAAGAAGAAAGCTGAAAGCAAGGTTGTATTCAATAGAGCTGAAACCAAAGTGAGCTGTACTTTCATGTTTACCTAATAATATCGCTGGTTGGTGGTAGTGTCAGTCTTCTGGACATACTGCTGTTCCATTATGAGTTTCAGCATAGAGGAAGAGTGTTTTCTGTCTTGATTTTATATGTAAAAATTGATTTTTGCTGCTTTTAGAGGACCTCCTTTGGGGTTCTTTTGCATTTTTTAACATTTGGTGTATTATTAGTTTCAGAGGTAGAGTTTAGTGGTTCATCACTCTTATATAACACCCAGTACTTATTACATCATGTGCCCTCCTTAATGTCCATCACCCAGTTAACCTGTCCTCCCCCACCTACCTCCTCTCCAGCAATCCTCTGTTTGTTTCCTGTGGTTAAGAGTCTCTTATGGTTTGTCTCCCTCCCTGATTTAGTCTTGTTTCATTTTCCCCTCCCTTCCCCTATGATCCTCTGTTTTGCTTCTTACATTCCACGTATGAGTGAGAAAATAAGATAATTACCTTTCTCTGATTGACATATTTTACTTAATGTAATACCCTCTAGTTCCATCCATGTTTTTGCAAATAGCAAGATTTCATTTTTTTTTTTTTTTTTTGGATGGCTGAGTAGTATTCCATTGTATATTTACACCATATCTTCTTTATCCATTCATCTGGGATATCTGAGCTTTTTCAATAGTTTGGCTATTGTAAACATTGCTGCTATAAATATTGGGGTGCAGGTGCCCCTTCAGATCACTACATTTTTATCTTTGGTGGACCTCTTTTGTTAACCCTTCTGAGTTCAGGCTGGATTTACAGTATTGTTAAGTTGACTAAGGCTACATAGTCTTTACTGAAACACTCAATACTTCACATACCATGTGCAAGGAAGATTGGTCTTTAATTCACTGAAGTAAAATTAAATGAAGGTAATTTAACTTTGAGTTATAAATGTAGAGATCTGTAAGAATTAGGTAGACTTTAACTGAGTTTTAAGGGAAACTTGCTTGTTTTTAGTTTTAGATTTTAAAACTTCATTTAATAATGCAATCCCTATCAAAATACCATCCATTTTTTTTCAAAGAAATGGAACAAATAATCCTAAAATTTATATGGAACCAGAAAAGACCTCGAATAGCCAAAGGAATATTGCAAAAGTAAGCCAAAGTTGGTGGCATCACAATTCCGGACTTCAAGCTCTGTTACAAAGCTGTCATCATCAAGACAGCATAGACACATAACGGACCCATAGATCAATGGAACAGAATAGAGAGCCCAGAAATAAACCCTCAACTCTATGGTCAACTAATCAACAAAGCAGGAAAGAATGTCCAATGGAAAAAAGACAGCCTCTTCAATAAATGGTGCTGGGAAAATTGGACAGCCACATGCAGAAAAATGAAATTGGACCACTTCCTTACACCACACACAAAAGTAGACTCAAAATGGATGAAGGACCTCAATGTGAGAAAGGAATCCATCAAAATCCTTGAGGAGAACACAGGCAGCAACCTCTTCGAACTCAGCCGCAGCAATATCTTACATCGGCAAAGGCAAGGGAAGCAAGGGCAAAAATGAACTATTGGGACTTCATCAAGATCAAAAGCTTTTGCACAGCAAAGGAAACAGTTAACAAAACCAAAGACAACTGACAGAATGGGAGAAGATATTTGCAAACGACATATCAGATAAAGGGCTAGTGTCCAAAATCTATAAGGAACTTAGCAAACTCAACACCCAAAGAACAAATAATCCAATCAAGAAATGAACAGAGGACATGAACAGACATTTCTGCAAAGAAGACATCCAGATGGCCAACAGAGACATGAAGACGTGCTCCACATCACTCGGCATCAGGGAAATACAAATCAAAACCACAATGAGATATCACCTCACACCAGTCAGAATGGCTAAAATTAACAAGTCAGGAAATGACAGATGCTGGCGAGGATGCGGAGAAAGGGGAACCCTCCTACACTGTCGGTGGGAATGCAAGCTGGTGCAACCACTCTGGAAAACAGCATGGAGGTTCCTCAAAATGTTGAAAATAGAACTACCCTATGACCCAGCAATTGCACTACTGGGTATTTACCCTAAAGATACAAACATAGTGATCCGAATGTTTATAGCAGCAATGTCTACAATAGCCAGACTATGGAAAGAACCTAGATGTCCATCAACAGATGAATGGATAAAGAAGAAGTGGTATATATACACAATGGAATACTATGCAGCCATCAAAAGAAATGAAATCTTGCCATTTGTGACAACGTGGATGGAACTAGAGGGTATCATGCTTAGTGAAATAAGTCAATCAGAGAAAGACAACTATCATATGATCTCCCTGATATGAGGACATGGAGATGCAACATGGGGGGTTAGGGGGATAGGAGAAGAATAAATGAAACAAGATGGGATTGGGAGGGAGACAAACCATAAGTGACTCTTAATTTCACAAAACAAACTGAGGGTTGCTGGGGGGAGGGGAATTGGGAGAGGGGGAGGGGGATTATGGATATTGGGGAGGGTATGTGCTATGGTGAGTGCTGTGAAGTGTGTAAACCTGGTGATTCACAGACCTGTACCCCTGGGGATAAAAACACATATGTTTATAAAAAAATAAATAAATAAAAATTTTTTTAAAAAATTCATTTAAGGGTGTCTGGGTGTCTCAGTAGGTGAAGTGTCTGCTTTCAGCTTGGGTCATGATCCCAGGGTCCTGGGAGGCTGCTTCTCTCTCTTGGTCTGCCCCTCACCGCAGTCTACTTATTTCTTTTTAGTCTAGTTGATGTATATAAAGGTAACCATTCACTGTATATTCAGTCATTCATTCACAGGTAGGCATTAAACACCTATAATATGACAGACACTTTAGTTTGATTAATTTGTTTCAGTATAGTAAGTTCTGGTTTTGGCTTTGTCAGTGGGTAAGTATGTTACCCCGGCTAGGATGGCTTCACAGGCTCTGTAGCTTTCTTTTCATGGACTGATACTTTTATTTTTTATTTATTTTCTTGAGTATAGTGGACACACAATGTTACATGAGTTTTAGGTGTACCTGTTAGGCTGTGCTCACCATGAGTATACTACCATCTGTCACTGTACAATGCTATTACAATATGATGGACTATACTTCCTATGCTGTGCCTTTTATTACCATGATTTATTCGTTCCATAACTGGAAGCCTGTCTCTTCCACTCCCTTTCACCCATTTTGCCCATCTGCCACCCTCTTCCCCTCTGGCACCCATCAGTTTGTTCTCTGTATTTATAGGTCTCATTATGCTTTTTGTTTATTTATGCATTTAATACTCCACATATGAGTGAAATATAGTATCTGTCTTTCTTGGTCTGACTTATTTCACTTAGTGTTATACCTTCTACATCTACCCATGTTCCTGCAAATGGCACAGTCTCATCCTTTTTGATGGCTGCATAATATTGCAATGTATGTGATTTGTGTGTGTGTGTGTGTGTGTGTGTGTGTGCACGCACCACATCTTTATTCATTCATCTTATTGATGGACACTTGGGTTTCTTCCATGCCTATTGTAATTAGTGGTATAGAAAACACATGAGTGTGTAGATTTTTCAAATTAACATTTCCATTTCCTTTGGGTGAACCCAACAGTGGAATTACTGGATCATATGGTAACTCTATTTTTAATTTTTTGAGGAACCTCTATACAGTTTTTCACAGTGGCTATACCATTTTACATTGCTCGTTGTGCACAAGGATTTCTTTTTCTCCATATGCTCACCAATACTTGTTACTCATTATTTTTAATTTTAGCCATTCTCACAGGTGTAAGAGGATATCTCTCAGTGGTTTTGATTTGCATTTCCCTGATGATGAGTGATGTTGAGTGATTTTCTTGTCTGTTGGCCATCTGTATGTCTTCCTTGAAAGAGCATCTATTCAGGTCCTCTGCCTACTTTTTAATTGGATTGTTTGGTTTTCTGGTGTTGAATTGTATCATTTTTTTAAAAATGTATTTTGAATATTAACTCCTTATCAGATATATCATTTACAAATATCTTCTCCCATTCAGTAGGTTGCCTTTTTGGTTTTTGTTGGTTTCCTTTGCTGCGCAAAAGCTTTTTATTTGGTGTAGTCCCAATAGTGTATTTTTGCTTTTGTTTCCCTTGCCAAAGGAAGCATATCTAGAAAAATATTGCTACTGCCAATGTCAGAAAAATTACTGCCTGCAACTCTCTTTTAGGATTTTTATGGTTTTAGGTCTCACATATAGGTCTTTAATTCATTCTGAGTTTATTTTTGTGTACGGTTTTAGAAAGTGGTCTAGTTTCATTCTTTTGTATGTAGCTGTCCATTTTTCCCAGAACCATTTGTTGAAGAGACTGTCTTTCCTCCATTGTATGTTCTTGCTCTCTTGCAGTATGTTAATTTACCATTTAAGCATCAGTCAATTTCTGGGCTCTCTGTTCTGTTCTTTTGATCTTTGTGTCTTTTTTTTTTTTTCTTTTTCTTTTTTTTGCCAGTACCATACTGTTTTGACTATTACAGCTTTGTAGTGATTCCTTCACGTTTGTTCTTCTTTCTCAAGTTTGCTTTCTGTTCAGGGTCTTTTGTAGTTCCATACAAATTTGAGGATTATTTGTTCTAGTTCTGTGAAAAATGCAAATGCTATTGGTATTTCAATTAGGGATTGTATTGAATCTGTAGATTACTTTGGATAGTATGGACATTTTAACAATATTCTTCCAATCCATGAACATGGACTATCTTTCCATTTGTTTGTGTCATCTTCAATTTCTTTCATTACTGCTTTATAGCTTTCAGAGTACAGATCCTTCATCTCTTTGGTGAAGTTTATTCCTGGGTATTTCATTCTTTTTGGTGCAATTATAAATGGTGGTGTTTTCTTAATTTTCTCTTTCTGCTACTTCATTATTAATGTACAGAAACACTTCCAATTTCTGGGTGTTGATTTTGCGTCATGCAACTTTACTGACTTCATGTATTCTAGTAGTTTTTTGGTGGAGTATTTAAGATTTTCTATGCGTGGTATCATGTTATCTGCGAATACTGACAGTTTAACTTCTTCTTTACCAGTATAGGTACCTCTAATTCTTTTTCTCATTTGATTGCTATGGCTAGGACTTCCAGTACTGCGCTGAATAAAACAGAGTACTAGTACACAGAGTAGACATGCTTGTCCTTTTCCTGAATTTAGAGAAAATGCTCTGTTTTTTTACCATGGAGTATGGTGTTAGCTCTGGGTTCTTTATATATGGCCTTTATTATGTTGAGGTATATGGACTGATAATTTTAATGGAAATAATTTGCTACTCCTTACATAACTGCTACATAACTGCTACATAAGACTAATTATTAGCTATACCAAGGAACCAGTATCAGCTTTTTATACACATATGCATCCCATATAACTTTATGATGGAAGTTGATTCATAGGTGCTTCTAAGATCTTATCTAGATACTTTCTTTAAAAATCTGCCCATTTTATTGAGTAAATAGAGAAAAACCTACAGTAATAAAAGTGGTATTTGTATATGTACATGTGTATATACATTGATTTTTACATATATAAAACAATGTGTGCATTTATACATATATAAAGCAATGTAATAAAATCCTGAGGTAACAAATAAAACATATATAATTTAAAATTTTGTCATTGGAGACACAAAATGTATGGGAAATTGGTGGCTAGGGAGTTAATCATTTCTGACTTTTTAACATCTTTACAGTCAGTGGGTCACTCATATGTGGGGGAGATGCAGGAAGGAATGAATTAAAGAAATTGGTAGAGCACCAAAATCAAATCTCCTAGTTTGCAGTTTTGCCAAGAATCCTTGTGATAGACAGTATGTCATGAATATCATCTTGGGACTGTGTGCTGCCTTTGGCTCACTGCTGCACTTTTACACAAGTTATCATGAAAAATACAAACCTCTTAGATGTGAATGAGAGTAATTTGAATTTGTATAACAGAGCATCTAACTAATACAAGTGCTTGGAGAGAGAGAACCAACCAGATTCAGATGATCTTGATTAGAAAGCTAGTATCTAAGTTATTGTTAATAGTGCTAATAACGATAACATTTATTGAATAATTACCATGTCCCAGACCCTTGCTACCTGTCTTGTATGTCCTCTCCCATTTAAACCTCACATGGTTGGATGTGTTATCATTATCCCCATATAGAGGTGGAAAGGGTGACTCAGTGGCAAAATAAATTTGCCCGTGGTAACATAGTTAATAAATGAAAAGGATAGGATTGAAACTCAAGTCTTGACTAAAAAAACCCATGCTCTTAACCATTACAATAATGTGTCTCAAAGTATATTTTATAGACCACAGACATCAAAATTACATTGGGAAGCTATATAAGAAGATCTCTAGGTCCCATACCAAACCAGACCTGCTGAATCAGATTTCTTAGGAATAGGATCCAAAGCTCAGCATTTTTAGCAAGCTTCCCAACGTGATTTTTATGAGCACTAACTTGTGAGAACCCCTGTACTCTACTCAGTTGCTACATAGTTTAAGTATATAAAGATAATAGTAAGGAATGATGGAGAGGTAGAAGAATACTACTGATACTAGGAATGATGGGGAATTTATTCACACTTCCATGATTTCCTATGGAGAGGCAATATTTGTAATATTGGAAGACATGGGTTGTAATAATAGAGGACTTGGAAGACTTTGAAGTCTAAGGGATTAGGACAGTGCTTTAGAAAAAAAGGAAGCTCCTAGTAGATTGAGGAGTTGGGAGCTCACTTTTCCTGTTCCGTTAACGCTGCTCACATCTGTATCATAATACTGAAATTTTTTTAATAGTAATATAACTTCTGTTTATTTTGAAGATTGCATCTAGGAACAACAGTTTGACATGTGATGACTGTCTATCTTTTTAAAAAAATTATTGATATATAATGTTATTTGCCCCAGGGGTACAGGTCTGTGAATCGCCAGGCTTACACATTTCACAGCACTCACCATAGCACATACCCTCCCCAATGTCCATAACCCAGCCACCCTCTCCCTACCCCCCAACCCCCAGCAACCCTCAGTTTGTTTCATGAGATAAAGAGTCTCTTATGGTTTGTCTCCCTCCTGATCCCATCTTGTTTCATTTTTTTCCCTCCCTACCTCCCATAACCCCCTACCCTGCCTCTCAAATTCTTCGTATCAGAGAGATCATATGATAATTGTCTTCCTCTGATTGACTTATTTTCACTTAGCATAATACCTTCTAGTTCCACCCATGTCATTGCAAATGGCAAGATTTCGGGTTTTTTGATGGCTTCTTAGTTTTCCATTGCATATATGTGTGTGTGTGTATATATATACATACATATGTATATACGTGTGTGTATATATATACGTACACACACACACACACCACATTTTTTTTTTTTTAAGAGAGAGATCACAAGTAGGCAGAGAAGCAGGCTCCCTGCTGTGCAGAGAGCCTGATGTGGGGCTTGATCCCAGGACCCTGAGATCACGACCTGAGCCGAAGGCAGAGATTTTAACCCACTGAGCCACCCAGGCGCCCCACATCTTCTTTATCCATTCATCTGTTGATGGACATGTGGGCTCTTTCCATAGTTTGGCTGTTGTGAAACATTTTATCTGTCTCTTTCATTCAACTAGGTTCTTGAGACTAAATATCCTATTTTATTTTACTCATGTTGTGTCCCCATCTCTTAGTCCAGTCTCTGGTAGGTAGAGATGCTTAATAATTGTCAAATGATCTCACTTTTTTCTTTTAAAACTCTTAGAAGGCTCAAACTGAGCCTGGGCCAGGTTTTAGCTATTTGAGAGCCTTGAGCATCACCTTCCTATCTAGACCCGCAGATCCAAGGAGGAGCTTCAGGCTGTGACTTGGCTTCCATGAACCAATCATTGAACTTTATTTCAACCCAGTGTTGAATCCTGAGTCTTCCCAAGAAGAAAATTTCCGGGAAGACACAGCAGTCTCTCTTTTCTCCTGCTTAGCAAAACTGGTGGAGGGCTCAGTAACTTGAACATCAGCCCTGGGTCCAGCTACCCTTTCCGTCCACCAGAAGTGCCACTCCGAAAGCATAACAGACGGGAGACTGACCAACTATAGAGGCAATAGGGAAAGACATTGTTATTTCTATTCTGAAAAGACCGTTAGTGGAGGTCCTTCAATCATAGTATACATTATAAAAATAAATTCAGACTTAAATTTGCATCTTGTCATTTCTGGAATCATTCTGGGAACCATAGAAAAAGATAAGCAGCCTCTCAGTTTTCCTCTTCAGCTCAGAAAAGCTCAGTAACTTAAGCCTCAGCCCTGGTACCATCTTTCCTCTGCCCTAGAAGAATTGTTCCAATAGCAGGAGAAAAAAGGAAATCCAACAAGAAGGGTATTGGGAAAGGGAATTGGCATTTTCAGAGAAAACCTAACACTGGTTTAATAGAGGCTTGTGCTTCTCACAGGATGGAGACCAGATTGGACACAGACATGAATGTGCATACGGCCTTGCACAGAAGCTTTCTAAGAACTTAAAACAGTGAGAAATGGTCAGAGTTGTCGCAGCAGGATACAGATTGATGCTAAAGAATCATATCAGAAAATAGCTTTGATCCAGTTTCCACGCTGGTATCAGAATGTTCCACTAGTAATTTTAGGATCACTTTGCTTTATTCCATTTTTTTGGTTAGCCGTTCTTTGGCACGTCTATTTTCTAGAATTCTGAAGTGAATTTTAAGTTGGGATCCGTGTTTAAAAATTTGAAACAGAGCGCCTGGGTGACTCAGTTGGTTTAGCAACTGCCTTCGGCTCAGGTCGTGATCCCGGAGTCCTGGGATTGAGCCCACATCAGGCTCCCAGCTCCATGAGGAGTCTGCTTCTCCCTCTGACCTTCTCCCCTCTCATGCTCTCTCTCTCTCCCTCAAATAAATAAATAAAATCTTTTAAAAAAATAAAAAATAAAAAAACTTTGAAACAAAAACTGTGGGGAATATAGAAATTGTTAGGGTAAAACATGATTGTGTTAAAGCTTATGTCAGTGAATATCTTCCCCATAACAATGATTTTATTATTCCCCGTTAAAGGAATCTCTGCTTTGTTATTTCAGTGTTTTCCAGTACAAAATAAACATGTTAAAAGAGGAGGAAAAACTCTCAGAGGCTGTAATGATAGGGTGAATTTTTATGGAAAAACAAAAAGGAAAGAAGGAACTTAGATGTCAGGGTTGTTGTAGGAACTGGTTTCCTTTTCTTTGATAAACATTTCATTCATTTGTTGAAATATCTGATTGATGTATGGTCTCCTGCGCTGCAGGTTTTTACTGTCTGCAATAAGAATTCTCCAGGATTTGAGTCATTATTATTCAAACAGTATTTGGCCATTGTCACCAAAATAGGTACTAACTACATGCTTCTTTTTCTTATTTCTTGACCGACTCGTGTGATTTTTATCATATGGTACCCTGTTTATAGTTCTATCTATATAAAATAAAATTTCTTTAGTGTTACTCTATGTTTAATCAGTACAGAGGAACTTCTTTATGCATTGTTTTACTGTTCTAAGACAGGCATCTCAAGTAGCTTTTAAATTCGTTCCCCACACCTAAATACAAGTGAGAACTGTACATTTTTCTACTTGTCATCAGCTGCCTCTTCTCCTCAGTCTGAAACCATGTTTCACTAACCATGTCCATCTGTCGTGTCTTATTAAGAATCTGTACACCCATCAGCTTCACATTTTTGGAGGAATAAAGTACAAAAACCTCATGGAGAATATAACTTGATGCTTTGCATGAGGTGAAGTATGTGTCCCCAGGTAAGGACCGTTTCTGTTTTTGTTTTTTTTCCACTAAAGATGCTAGAAGTTTTAGAAGATAATTATGAGTAAGAAATCTGATTCCAGAATACAGATTCCTTTGAGAGAATTTTTAATCAGAGAGAAAATTTAATCAGCATACTTAGAACATTCTGCAGTGCAGCAAACCGTTAGATTTATCGATGGACCCTTCATATATGTGTAAAGTGTGTTCACACATACACACCATACAATGAATGGTACACAAGGCACAGGGCATCTTTAAGGACTTTTTTACTTAAATATTTAGATTAAAAATCTTTCTTGCTTTCGTCATCTTATCTGCTAGTAGTGTCTGACATCGTCTTTGTATAAGGGGATATCAGCAATTTCTTCTTTTTTATCTTTTATATTAGCTATGGCTTAACCTCCACGGAGGCAATCTGCTGCTGACACTCTCAGCTGTCTTATACAGGTGCTTTTGAGGACAGTCATGATTGTGATAGTGTGATAGGTGTTATGAAGGAACAGTGGCCTGAAAATCCTGGACTCCCTTGTGCCAGGTAGGTCAGGCAGAGGTCACTTCTCTGTGGTCCCTTAATGGCCTCTTCCTCTCTCTCAATGCTCTGCTTGCCATTTTGTAATTATATACTTCTAGATCTGTCTCTCCTACTCGATTAAACTCCTTGGGGGCAACAAATGTTTCTTATTTATGTTCGTATTTCTAGTACCTGGCAGAGTCCTAAGTCTTAAGCATATTGTAAATATCCTATAAATGTTTATCAAGGAATCGAGAGAATTGACTCTCTGACATTGACGATTACAGTTTCGAGCTAAGATTGTGCTTTTATGGACCCAGATAGCCAAAAATACACGCTTTTAACCATTTCTCTGTTATTCATAATTTTAGTTATTCATTAGTTAGAGAACGTGTTATTTTCCACTTTACCAAAAATGGGTGCCAGCCTGAACGTGTCCGTACATCCCATGCACTGCCAGCAGTCTCGTTCACTATACCCAGTGCTGATGGGCAGTAACTGTGTCCTGGTCATCGGGGGACTTCAGGCTAGTTTGTTGCACACTCTCTGTACGTATAACTCACGGTTTCTAGTGTGCCGCCCATGAGGACGACTGCCACGGCGCTTACCATCATCCTTTATCTCTTCCTGAAGAAACTCGTTAATGGAAAGAGAGAGGGACAAGTTGTTCATGAGCCAAGTAACCCATTCAATTTGTTTCTGAAATCGATTTGTTAACATTTTGAAGAGTCTGATCCGAAATACTGTTTTGCAGTATGTCTTGCACATAGTATATGATCTTTACTGTTAGTGATTCAAGCTTTCCAAATAAAATAAAATAATCTTGCTGTGAAACTCTGACTTGAGTTGCTAGTAAGCTAGTGGCCCGGTTCGGTTCCCATTAATTTTCTTGCTTAACTTTTCTCGGAAACTTCTACTCCTCCCTCTGTGTAATAACACAATTTTGACTGTTTTTATACTCAAACTAGATGGTTAGCTAACTCAAATTCCCCTTGAGAGAGAAGTAGAAACCCTTTAAACAGCCTTTCCTATTATTTTAACCTAAAGTTAGAAAAGGAAACATCAGTGTCCTTTTTATTCTCTAACAGCCTAAGAATACATTTATACAAATATTCATTGAACATCTGTTACTTAAAAGTCACCGTTCGCAGTGCTGTGGACTACAAATTGAGTAAGATGTGGTTTTCTGCTTTCATCTCTCTCCAAATAAATGAGCCTGTTCCTGTAACCATGACAGACCTTACAGAGCAAGGAGGGGTTTTGAATGGGATGGATTGGAGTCGGAGCTTCAAGAGCTGCGTAAAGAATTTCTACCTGATTGACACCTTCAAATGGCATTTGGATTGCTGCTGCCCTTGCTGATAAAATCCCATTTGGGCTGAATTCTGTCTTTCTGCTTTGGTAGAGTATTGCTGACTTGTTAGTCCTGAAAGTGATTTCCGTGTATCTACTCTGACCCATTTATATGCTGATTTTATCATTAGAATATACTGCTGTTTCTAAAGCTCTCTTACTCTTTGGTGCTGGCTGCGAAGTTGGAGGAGAACTTAAGAGTGGGGGGAGCTGAGCTGCCTGGGAAGGTAAGAGCAGGGGCTAAAGTGCAGAATTAGAAAATTACGAGGTTTATGTGGAGAACGAAGCAGTTAAGGCTGACTGAAGCCAAGGGCAGGGGAGGGTGGGTAGGAAGGAGATGGTGATACAGAAAGATAGTAAGGGCATAAAAGATGGGTTAAAACCGTGTATGCTGGAGTTTCTGTATGTTAACTGGGCTAAGGAGTGATGTGGGCACAATTAATGCCGTAAACACGGAAGAGCTGGTGAGAATTTGTGAACAGGACAGTGAAGTAGAGTTCTGCTTTAGAAAGATTAATTTGTGTTAGAATTGGGAGATCCCACAGCCAGAGTGATTATCTTGAAGTTTGCAGTAACCCAGGTGAAATGTAATCGGGGCTGATACGGGGCAATACCAGCAAAATTTGGTGGAGGGTTGCTGAGTGGAGGAAAGAGGCACCAGGTGGGAGAGGTTGCTGAGCGAAAACTCAAGCCCTTGCGTTCTTTTTCAAAAGCTTGAGAATAAATGAAAGGCAAAAATTTGTCATGAAAGCATTTAAAAATCTAATGCTGCACCTGGACACTTTTTTGCCATGTAAAGAACATCATTTTTTTAATTCAATTAATTAATATATAGTGTATTATTAGTTTCAGAGGTAGAATTTAGTGACTCGTTACTCTTATATAACACTCACTGCTCATCATACCGTGTGCAGTCCTCCATGCCTGTCACCCAGCTACCCCATCCCCCACCCACCTCGCTCCATCAACACTAAGTTCGTTTCCTGTAGTTAAGAGTATCCTATGGTTTGTCTCCCTCTGTGTTTTCATCTTACTTTATTTTCCCCTCCCTTCCCCTGTGCCTCTCTGTTTTGTTTCTTAAATTCCACATATGAGTGAAATCATATAATTGTCTTTCTCCAATTGACTTATTTTGCTCAGCATAATACCCTCTAGCTCCATCCACGTCATTGCCAATGATAAGATTTCATTTTGGGGGTGGCTGAGTAATGTTCTGTCATGTGTATACATGTACACACACACACGTCACATCTTTTTTATCCATTCTGTGTATAACATCTTTGATGCGTGATTTATTCTCTCTTCAGAGCCAGTTCGTTTGATACTGGTGACGTGATCATTTTGTTCACTTGCTATTTACTTATATAATCTTACATTTTACTGTCATTGCAGCCGTTCTTGCGTCTTTCATCTGTTGTTTTTGGCCCCTTTTACTTTGCAGTTTTGGTCTATTTTGACTTTCCCCTTTCCATATACCCTCCCATGTCCTAAGACGGGCTCGTTACATAGTGGAGAACGCACTCAGACCTCACTCGAGTGAGGAGGATGCGGTGTAGGGCTACTGAGCCGTCTCGTAGCAACTCGTGGCAAGAGAAGCTTCTCGCAGCGGCATGGGAACTCGAACTCCAAGACTTACCTTTTTCTTCAAGGAGTGTCTTGTTCTTTCTGATGGCTTCTCTGCTCCTTGCTGCACAGGTTTGTATACCTCTTCTCTCTATTCTAGCTGGTTTCCTCTATTTTTTTCCTTTTTAATGGCTCCTGTGAGTTCCCTGTGTTAATAGACTCTCTTAGTTCAGTTCCTCACCACGAACTGGCAGCTTCCCTCTTTGCTTCTCAGGCCTAGTATCCCAAGAGAGGAAATCTGATTCTTTCAGCTCACTCACTCCAAGTCACGGTATCCTTCCTGATCCAGCAGTTTTTCAGCTATAGACAGTAAAATCCTGACCCAAATTGGCTAAAAAATGAAGAAATGAGGGCACCTGGGTGGCTCAGTTGGTTAAGCGACTGCCTTCAGCTCAGTCATGATCCCGGAGTCCCTTGATCGAGTCCCGCATCAGGCTCCCAGCTCCACCGGGAGTCTGCTTCTCCCTCTGACCTTCTCCCCTATCATGTCTCTCTCTCTTTCTCTCCCTCTCTCTCTCAAATAAATAATTAAAATCTTTTTTAAAATGAAGAAATGTATTATTCCATAGAACAGGAAATCCAGAGGAAGGGCAGCTTTGAGTCAGTAGGTTGGAAACTTAACAGTGTCGTAAAGAACCTTCCACCACTGCCGTCCTCAGGATTAGCTTTATCCTTAGTAAAATGCTGCACGTACCATTCCAGGCACAGCATCCAGAGAAAAGAGTGGACGTGTCTTCCTGTGGCTTTTTCTTTTCTTAGGAGTGAGAACGTTTTTACTAAAATCTCTTCTGGAAGTGAGCAGTGTTCCTCATGTCATTGGCCAGATTTGTAGTTAGAGATTTGTTTGCATTAGTAATCTCTGTTGGTAAGAAAGAGAAACCACCAGAATATATCTTTCCTAAACCAGTCACTGGCTGGGGGAATAGCGTTATCCAGACACTAATCAGGACCTCTGGACTTGCGGTGGAGTCCTTTTCCCCATCCCTGGAATTGTTATGGAAGCCTTGTATCTGGAGGCTAGAAAGGAATGGCAGTCTTTTGATAAGAATAAGAGAAGTCCTTCTGTTCAGAGGTATATGTCTGTTTACATTGATGTATAAGCTCTTCATTTAAAATGAAAATTACAGGGGCGCCTGGGTGGCTCAGTGGGTTAAAGCCTCTGCCTTCGGCTCAGGTCATGATCCTGGGATCCTGGGATGGAGCCCCTCATCAGGCTCTCTGCTCAGCAGGAAGCCTGCTTCCTCCTCTCTCTCTGCCTGCCTCTCTGCCTATTTGTGATATCCCCCCCCTCTCTGTCAAATAAATAAATATTTAAAATATATTTAATAAAAATATTTAAATATAAATAAAAAATATTTTAAAATGAAATGAAAATTACTGTGGGAATTTATCTGAAGAGAATTAGAGTTGTGTCAGGATGAAAGTTTGCTATGATTATCTTTGGGTCAGGTATGTACCCCTTTCCTACTCAAGTTAGGGCCTGGAGAGGGAGGTATATACATAGTCTAAAACAAAACCACTTTGTACTATGAGTGAAGACTGTCCCAAAAGATCCTGACAGGCAGGTATTCTGAGATATATCTGGTGTATACCTCTTGGATCCATTTTCTGAATTCTTGTACACACAGCCCTTCCTCAGACCTTTTCAATAAATAATACATTTATTTCAGTGAAACAATGCTTCTTAACTACTGTCAAAAAAAATACTGAGTCACAAAATTTCTGCAAAGTTTGGCATATAATTTAGAGAGAGTTCGTTGTTCACAGTGAACATACCTTGTAAGATTATTATACCAGGAAAGACATTTTTTCAGAATGTGAGCCTGAAAGATTTACTATCCAAGCTGTGTGATTTAATATGATTTTCACGATTAATTTTTAGTTGGAACGTCACATTGTGCACGGCCTGTATCTTGCCGAATTGGTGCGTACTAATTATTGAAGCGCATCTAAAATCAGAGCACCTACTACAAGACTTGACACAGGGCGCGAGCAGAAGACTCAGACTGTGACATATGTTCGTTGACGAACAAGATGATTCATGGATCAAAAGGGAAACTAAATTAGGTTAAAAACCCAGAAAGGCCGCCCTTTTCAAAGATATATGCCAGTACACATATCTGCAGTGTGAGGGGTTCTCCCCTCCGACACTTAATGAGCTCTGTTGGTAAGAGAGAACCACAGAATGTGGGAGAAGGAAGGGATAAGGCAGCAGGAAGGGTAGCAAGGACAACTGTTTTCTTTTTGTTTTTAGCCTACAGCCCTGATGGCTGCTTTTGGAAGATTGGTGTTAGATCATTCTGCAGGCTAATACTCCCTGGAGTGTGACTCACAGAAGTGTGTTTCCTTGACCTGCGCCTTGAAAAAGGATTCATTCTGTAGTCACACACTGGGAAATATTCAGTCCTTCTCTAGGAGAGTCACACTGTACATTCGTAAATTAAAGACTTGGAAGTTCTATAGTGAAATAATACAAACTTCTCTAATCATGTATTGTCCAAACTTTCTTACTCACTACTCTTCTTATATAACATCTGTTAACACCTTGCGGATCATACTGAAGAGTTGCTGAGGTGAGGGGGGGTGATCTGAAGCAGGGGTATGCCATGAAAGCAGTGTTCTCGGAGCAGTAGTGGAGTGGTATGTCAGATAGATTGGAGACAGAAGAGACGGGAAGTTTAAAGTCCTGCTTGGAAGCTGTTGTAATAGTTTGGGGTGAAGATGTCACAGATGGGATAATAATAGTGAATATTTATTCATGCATTAATTCAACAAGTATTTTTTTGAGCCATAACTATATACTAAGCACTGTTTTAGATCTAGAGAAGAGTTTAGATCTGGGGAATAGTTCAGAATCCTTGTCCTCATGAAGTCTATTTCCATCCTACGAGAAGAAGTACAGTAAACAAAATATACAAGATGGCAAAGGGTGAAGACAAAGACATTTGCTAAAGTAAAGCAGAGTGTAAAGGTAAAGTTACTGGGCAGTGGTTAGAGGCAGACTGCTCTGTCCTGTGGATATTTAAGCAGAGAGCTGAATTAGGTTAGGAAGAAAGCACTGGATGCCTAGCTGAGGAAATAGCCATGCAGAGACTTTGAGGTGGGAATCCACTGGGGCTAGAGCAGAGCGAGGTGGAGGATAGTAGGAGATGCAAAGCCATGGGAACGGACTGGAAATGGGTGACATCACATTGGCCCAGTGATAGACCATGGTAGAGACTGAGTGGGACTGGAAGCCATGGGAGAGTTTTGGACGAAGGAGTGACATGGCATAACTTTGTTTTTAATTACTCACTCTGACTTCTGTTTGGAGAACAGACTGGAGTAGAATTGGAGTGGACACAAGGAGACTAGCTAGGACCGTTGCCGAGGTGCAGACAAGAGCCGATGGTGGGTCGGACTCAAGAAATAGTCGTGCTGGTGGTAGTAAGCATCAGCTTCGGGGTAAATTTCGAAGTTAGAGTTGACAAGAATTTCTGTCAAGAATTGATGAGACCATGTATCAGGTTTTATTTAAACATTTAACCCGAATTATTTAATCTTCATTAAAAACTCCAGCGGTAGATGTAGTTATCTCTGGATTGCAGCTGAAGAGCCCAAGGGCAGAGAAAAGTAGCTTGTTGAAGGTTATACAGCTTTAATGGTGGCTCTGATCGTTATGCCAGTCTGCCCCCTTGCCTCTCATCCTCCTTCTGCCATCCATACCAGGTGCGCAAAATGTGTAAGAAATAAAACCAGGTGTCCCGCGTGGCGCAGTTGGTTGGGCATCCATCCAACTCTTCATTTCGCCTCAGATCATGATCTCAGGGTCCTGGGATCAGCCCTGAGTCGGGCAACCCGCTCAGCACAGAGTCTGCTTGAGCTTCTTTCTCTCTTTCCTTCTGCCCCTCCCTTCATTGTTTGCCCTTACATGCTCTCTCTAAATAAATAAATAATCTTGTAAAAAAATAAAATTAGAGTTTTCTTCTTCACTCTGCTTACAGTGTTTGAGCTAGTTCTGCATAACCTTGTCCTTTTCATTGTTTTTCCATGAAACTGTTTTTGAAAGACTTTGAAAGTTTCTCAGGGAAATCATGTCCTTTTTTTACTCTTTTCACCACGGGACAATGTTGGGAGATATAAACTGATACAGGGCAGACTGGAGTGTGGGAGAGATGAGGTAGGATTCCAGATGTTCTTTTGGGGTTACTTCTGACAGTAGGGAAATGGGATAGCAGTCAGGATATTATAAACTGCCTTTTTTTTCCCTGCTCATGATGGTCTAACTGCTTTGAGTGATTCTGATGAGCACAGTTGGAATAGGAGAATTCTTATTACTTGCTTATTGTCTTATCTTACTCTTATCTTTTCCTTTTTCCTCCTTGGCCTGAGCTTCAGAGTGCTCTCTAGGAGGGAAGATACAGTCTTAGGAATTTACACATTTGAAATACTCTTCTGGTTTCTGGTCTAGCATGTAAGGAGCTTGGAAGTTATCCCTCGACCTTAACAAGTAAAAAGCTGGACAAACAAAAAAAATCAGCAATGCTTCTTTGATTGATCAAAGAAATGAAGTCCTAGGGCAAACCACTGCCCTCAAAATTAGAGAGACAGACAGACAAGTGCAGAGAATGACTTCTTACCAGAGCAGAAGCCCACAAATAGAAAACTCTGCAGGAACCAGCCCAGGATAGAAAAAAACTGAATGATGAATTGCTAGAAGCTCAGTGTGGACAAGTCTGAGAGTTAAAAAACTTATGGGGTGAGGGGGATAGGAGAACACATTTTGGGAAGTTCTCCCTCCAGGAGCTTTATCAGGTTCTTCCAATGAGTATCAGAAAAAAAAGTCTCTCTCTGCTCCTGGTGGAAGATGGAAAAACTAATCATTTCGTAATATGTTAGACTATTTTTCTAATATGTAATGTAATATGTTCGAATATGTTCTTTTTTTTATTAAAGATTTTTATTTATTTATCTGACAGAGATAGATGACAGGTAGGCAGAGAGGCAGGCAGAGAGAGAGGGGGAAGCTCTCTCCCCGCTGAGCAGAGAGCCCGATGCAGGGCTCGATCCCAGGACGCTGAGATCATGACCTGAGCGGAAGGCAGAGTCTTTAACCCACTAAGCCATCCAGGCGCCCTAGAATATGTTCTTAACAAGGCCTGCCCTCGAGAGAAAAACTATTTTACAAAGCGTAACCTACTGGGATTTTACAGAACCTAACCAACCTGAGGGGAGAGAAACACCCAACTCTAGCCCACTCAAGCCGTTGTGTCCCACCTAAAGTGGAGGTTTGGGGACGACCAAGAAGCACTCAGGAAAAGACTGAGACCTAATCCTGGAACTGTAGAATGCTTCCCTTTCCCCCCATACCTCACCACCACACTGCTAACAGCTGTTTACTCCAGTTCTTTTACTGGGTAAATGGAGTTCACCACTATTTACCAGAGTTCCTTCTACCCAGTACATCAAGTCCAGCCTTCAACAAAAAATTCCAAGGCATACGAAAAGGCAGAAAATTACAGCTTGAAGAGACATAACAAGTGTCATAACCAGACTCAACTATGGTAGAGATGTTGGGATTATCAAACTGGCAATTTAAAACTACTGTGATATACTTAGGAACGTAATGGAAAGAAGATGATGTGCAAGAAGAGATGAGTAATAGAAGCAAAAAGATGGAAATTCTGAGAATCAAAAAGAAATGCTAGAGATCAGAAACACTGTAACAGAAATCAAGTATGTCTTTGAACTCATTAGATTGCTTAGGGCTAAGGAGAGAACCTCTGAGCTTGAGGATGTATCAGTAGAAACTTTCAAAACTGAAAAATGGAGTGAAAGAAAATAGAAGTCTCCATGCAAAAACTGTGACAGCTATGAAATATGTGTCATAGGGAAAGCGAGAGAGCAAAAGAAACAGAATGAGTATTTGAACAGTAATACCTGAGAATTCCCCCCCAGACACCAAACCACAGATCCAGGGAACTCCTAGAACACCAAGAAGGGTAAATATCGAAACAACTATGCCTGCACATACTGTGTTCAAACTGCAGAAAATTGAAGAAAGAATGAATCTTGAAAGAAACCAGAGGGGAAAAAACCACCTTTACCTATAGAGGAGCAAAGATAGGAATTATAGCCAGCTTTTCCTCTGAAGCCAGTCAAGCAAGAAGGGCGTAGAGTGAAATATTTACAGTGTTGGGAGAAATACATTTGTTCAGTTGCATTGGCTCCAGTGGAACCAAATAGACCACAGTTAAATTAAATCTGACCCTTCACCCACAATCCCTTGAACCACGTTTCTAAAACAGTGGTCTTGGGGAAATGGTTGAACAAGGAAGAAAGGACTAGACCCAGATACTGTAGGAATGTGGTAGGATTTGGTGTTGTACCAGTGATGCTCTGAGGGAAGCATACATCAGGGATAGGATGAAATGATCAGAGTAAGGCCAAAGTGGGTGTGAGACTTAGAGTCGATATTTAGAAATGGCAGAGGACCACTCTACCTGTAGTTCTGTTTCTCTTGGTTTTCCAAGAGCTGCTCTCTTAAGTTATTAGACCTCCATGAAAGGTCAGAACCTTGGAGAGTTCCAAATAGAGCTGGGCAGAAACTTTAAAACGTTGATGTAACTACCTCAGGGGCCTGAAGTAGGCAGAGTGAAGGCTCTTACAGTTGATGAAGCCACCTTCTTATTTGCTTTGTGTTAAAATCTCCAAGACTTAAAAGTTTGCCTCTGCCTCCCTACAACCTTATGGAGTCTTGGTGGGGCCAGGGATTCCAGTCCTCCTGGTGGAACAAGTACAAAGCCATCCTAGCTGCGGTGGGATTTTTGTTCAATTCTAATGTTAGAGTGACATAGGGGTTCCTTTCAGACGCTTGTGCTTTCTCCTAAGGATATGGTATTGCTTCTCTGTGTTATTTCTTGACCCAATATAAAGTTAATTGAACTCTTTGGTGGGGTTGGGAGGGTGGATTTGCCTAAAAGTTGTTTTCTGGGAGGTACTTATGTTGTAACTGAGTTACGTAGAGGATGATGAGGATATATCAGTATATATATATATACTGATATGTGTGTGTGTGTGTGTGTGTGTGTAGGTACTTATGTTTGTAACTGAAAGATAAAAAAGATACTCTGTGTATTAGAGGTAGTTTATTAAAGCCAAAGTAGGTTCAGGCTAATGCCAGCTACTAAACACTTTTGCAACATAAATTCAGTCTGCTTAGCTCCCTCTAATTTTAGTAATCTGGTCTGTTTTATTTATTGTTTGTTTTTAGGGCCCTAAAAACATCCAAACACATATTTTCATTGTTTTTCTCTTCAGTTTTAGGGCATGTTCATGGTTTTCACATCAGATTAATGCTTTTGTTTTATTTTGTTTTGTTTTGTTTTTTAAATAGACACCACTCCCAAGGTGGGTCTTGAACTTACAACCCCAGGATCAAGACTTGCATACTCTCCTGACTGAGCCAACCAGGCACCCCAAGATTAATACATTTCTGATGTTTCAGTTAAAGCTTCAACTGTTTAAAAAAAATTTTTTTTTATTTTAACCAATCCACACTTATGATGCCATATTAGGCTAAAAATGGAACTTGAATGTGAATTTCAAGAAACACAGAACTAGTAAATCCTAGGGGTAATTATAGCAAGGGGCAGAAAGTGATATGAAAATCAGACTTACTGAAGAGAAGAGTTATGACATATTTACACTCTACTATAGGTCCAAGATATATTCATTCTCTTTTTCTACTACCTGAGGAGAGTTAGAGCAAAATTCCTAAGTAGCTGATTTGCAGTGCCATAGGTGAGTGTAGTCTGTAAAAGTGTGTGTGACAGAGAGCGTCAGGATTGCATGAACGTTCGAATCAGATTTGGGGGGTAAGAAAAGCTAGATTTAGTATGGATAACAATTAGTGAGAACAATACAGGATTGTACCAGAGGTTTGTGCCTCCTTAGGAGGCGTCCCTTAAAACACTTACTAATTTATTAATGGTTGGTTATCTTAATAAAAGAGTGTTGTCTTTTTAAATGACGAGGTCGACCCAGTTTGTGGTTGTGAATGGAGTGGACTGACTAAACATATAGTTCACACCACATGAATTAAAACACTAATTTCCAGAAAGTCTCCAAGTGGAGACTAGACACTATGGCTAGAGACTATGACACAAAGGAAGAGTGCCAGATGTCAAAGATGACTGTGAGGGAGCGACACCTGGCTTAGGTCAGGTAAGCATCTGACTCTTGATTTCAGCTCAGGTCATGAGGTCAACCCTGGTGTCAGGCTCTGCATTGGGTATAGAGCTTGATTAAGATTCTCTCTCTCCCATTCTGTCTCTTTCTGCCCCTTCCCCCACTCAAAAAAAAAAAAAAATGACTGAGGAAATTATTGGTGCTGTTGATAGGAATAAGGAAGTTAATATGAGAAAGCAGTGAGTAGTGAGTTCCATTTGGAACATGTTGAATATGAAGGATTAGGGTGATATCCAGTTGGAAATACTTACTGATTGGAAATTTTATTTATTCAACATACATTTATCAAACCCTGGAGATGTCTTTTAAAAAATTTTTTTTTGCTGAGATTAAGGGTAGGATAGGTTTCTTTCCTGATCCCTAAGCTCAATGATGTACGTATAGCCCCAGATGGATTTTCCCAAGGAAATATTTTAAACCAGTTACATAAGATGTAATAATTGGCTTTTTTTTCCTACCACCTCTATGTTACATCTTATAGTAATCACCAATTGATAGTTCCCAAACTCAGACACTGTTTTTTAGTGTTGTTTAAAAAAAAAAAAAATTCTCTGTTAATGTACTAGAAAATACTGAATTGTGTGATTTCAGGGGGTAAATTGTATGTTGTGCTAATTATATTTCAATAAAGCTGTTAAAAAAAAACTATTCTTCACTGCACACATTTCCAAGTAGATGTTAAGATTACTGGGGAAAGACCGTAGTTCTGTATCACTGATAAAACTTGTGACATACAAATAAATTACATTGGATCCAAGGAAGAGAATAGATACCACTTAATTTTTAGGGAGAAGTTTCAGGCTAGTTTTTAGACTATAACAAATACAGGTTGGTTTGTTTGTTTCTTCAATCAACAAACATTGAGCACTTGTCCTACCCAGCCAGAAGAGTCAGGAAATGCCTCTTTAAGGAGATGATACTCTGAGCTGAATCTTGAGGGGTGAGTAGGATTTAGTAAACTGAGGAGGTGGAGATATCCAGAGGAGAAACAGCCTATGCAGCCTGTGTGGGGGGCTGCCCTCAGTTTGGAATAAAAAGACACAGGGGGTTGGGGGATGTATGAGAATGAGAAAGATACCTCCATGTAAATACATAAAGATTCATCATATTTTTAAGTTTTATAGTATTCTGTACTATGATTTTTATGCCATAAATTACTTAAGCACTCCTCTGTTAAGACATGTTTAGATTATTACTTGGTTTTGTCTATTTCCGAGAATGTTGCATTGAACATACTTGTACCTGTGTCCTTGCAAACTTGCGCATATAATTCTGTGTCAGAGGGTGCTCGCTTCGGCAGCACATATGCTAAAATTCTGTGTCAGAGGTTAGGCCTTGGTTTCGATCATCAGGATTAACAAATTTGAGTACCTTAGGACTGAGCTATGACTAGTCACATTTCATTATAATGTATAATTATTTATTTATTTATTTATTTATTTTTATTTTATTTATTTGACAGAGAAATCACAACTAGGCAGAGAGAGAGGAGGAAGCAGGCTCCCCGCGGAGCAGAGAGCCCGATGTGGGGCTCGATCCCAGGACCCTGGGATCATGACCTGAGCCGAAGGCAGAGGCTTTAACCCACTGAGCCACCCAGGCACCCCTATAATGTATAATTTTTTATTTTTTTTAATATTTTATTTATTTATTTGACAGAGACAGAGGTCACAAGTAGGCAGAGAGGCAGGCAGAGAGAGAGGGAGAAACAGGCTCCCCGCGGAGCAGAGAGCTCGATGCGGGGCTCGATCCCAGGACCCTGAGATCATGACCTGAGCCGAAGGCAGAGGCCTAAACCACTGAGCCACCCAGGCGCCCCTATGTATAATTTTTTAGTCAACTGCTTTGATTAAATCAAAGATGCTTACAGTTTCAGTTAGGGCCTTATTTGGGCATGGTAAGGAGTTTGAATCATATGGGAATCCATTGGTAGATTCTGGGCAGAGGACTGACATGATATATAAAAATGTTTTTAAATATCATTCTGACTGCTGTGTTAAGAATAGATGATAAGAAGGCTAGGATAGAAGTAGGAGAAGCTGTTGTATATAGTTCAGGCAGGGGATGGTGGTGGCTTCGACTAGAGGGGGAATGATGGAAGTGAAGAAAAATGGTGGGATTCCAGGCATGTGTTGAAGTTAGAACTGACAGGATTTGTTGATAGGTTGATGTGGACAGTCTCAGGATTAACTCTAAGATTAGAGCGGCCTTTTCCTGGATTGAGAAGATTGAGAAGGTGCAGGTTTAGGGGGGATGATCAGGAGTTCTCTTCAGGGCATGCTGTGTTTGAAACGTGTATTAGATGTCCACCTGGAGTTGGTGGGTATGCAGATGAAGCTAACGGTCAGGGTGCCCAGTATCTTACTAACGAATGAATGAATGAACCATTGATTCTAAAATCAGGAAGGAAATGTAGAAAACAAAAGTTTGAAAGAGAATTATAGTCAACTCATTTATTACGTAGGACCCACATACATGGTCCTTTTCTCTCTACTTCCCAGTAGGTCTCCTTTTGACTCGAATAGATCTAAACTGGTAAAAGTTTGGAGAGATGGGGGTAGAAATATATTTGTGTGGGTATATTTATTTCTTTCAGAATCTACTTGTATCTAAGACATGACCCGTCTCAGAAAACAGTTGATATTTAAAATTCTGCAGAGATATTCTAGCTTTATGGAATTGCTTTGTTTCATCAAAATGATTATAAAGAAAACCTTTTCATTTTGACTTCCATATAAAATTAAAAGTGTGTTACCGCACACACACAAATTTCATAAATCACAGACTACATTTCCAAATCCTTCACATTGTCAGTTCCCAAAGTGTCTTTTCTGCCTTTTATCTGTGTCTTAGAGGGATGCCCATATTTGATAAAGCCTCGTTCCACTCATGGCACAAATTGCAGCCTAATTGTCGTAGTTTAAAATGCTGTGAATTAAGTCTGTCATTTAACCGCATGATGAAATTTTCTTTAGGAAACATAAAGCCAGAAACTCACTGCATGGGAGTGATAAATCCGTGCTGTGGCACTTACTGCTTAATCCTGTTGATCTCAAAGGATCACATCCAAAGGCATTGACAGATCTCACTGGCTTTTCCAACTTGTTTGGTTAACAGACATCCTTATTTGTAGAAAAGCTTAATAGTCCACAAATATTTGAACAGTACAGAAGGTATTCTGTTTGAACTGTTGGTAATACTAGAGCATGATGAACTTTAAACTAAAAATGAGGCAAGCTCAGCCCCCAGGGCTTTAACTTTAGCTTCTCTTGCAGTTCCGCAGCTCTAAAAGGCCCTAGTGTCATGAGATATGTTGAGCTCCAGTAGAATATTCTTTGACTACACCTAGGATGTTCAGTAAACTTTGGAGTAGCAGTTTTTTAAGTCCATAATCAAATTTAGGAAGAAATCGATTTATTTTTTATTGTTAACATCCTTGTAATAATTGACTAAACAGTGATCAGATTTAGCATTTATCAACAAATTCCTAGAAAACAAAGTTGGTTTACCATTTAATTCTTTTTGCCTTCTGCTCAAAGAGGACGGAAAATATAGATAAGAAACAACACCTATAAGGGATGCAAGGACTTTAAAGTTACAGAGCCATGTTCTGCCTTTGGTGGACTTGAAGCTCTGAGATAAGGTTGCAGATACTTTTTAAACTCTGTAGATCAGACCACTAGTAGTTTAAACTGTGGCTTTAACAAAATTTAGAGATTAGTGAGAAGTACACCAGATTGTATCTTAGAGTGTTTTATTTTAAATGTGTGTGTCAGCAGTATATGGTAATAATATGTTTGGTATTCCTCAGAGTAATGATTAGAAAAACCCATTCCTGGTTAACCTGGTTTACCTGGTTAACCATGCTTTTAAACCACCTGGAGACATCATTCAACGTAAGAGTTGAATCTGCAAACCCAGCTCTATGAGGTCACGTCTGTCGTCCAGTCTTAATCTTTCAAAGACCACAAGAAGGAAACTTTGCTTAAGACTGTTCTCTAAATTCTGTTATTCCAGTTCATCACCATTATGTTCTTAGAACCAGAAGGTTCCATAGCATTTACAGTTTCTTTTCTGTTGTTAAAAAGAGATTGTTAATTTATTAATTTAGCTGCACGATTAGAGGCCTTACTCTCCATTCTCTCATTTGTGTTTCTGTCATTCTGAGTATTCTTGTTTTGGCACAACACCACAAACTTTATGAGATATCAGATACTGTTTTCTAAAACTGCCAGAGGTAGAGGTCCATGCTCTCCTCCCTGTGTCAGGTCCTTGAATACTGCCCAAACTCGAACCATTTATCTTTGAACTTTCCTGTAGGATTCTTGAATTTGCCTGTTTGCTTTTGGCTTCTAGCAGTCATCTTCCACTTAGGATTCTGTCCTTTCTGCCATGCTGCTGAATGAGTGGTAGTTTCAGAGCTGCTACTCCAATACATCTAACTTCTCTCCAGTCCTAAATTGAGAGGGTATTTTGTGCCAGAAATTACAGGAAGATTGGGTTAAAAATAAACCAAGGGGGAACTATACACTTAAAAATGGTTAAGATGGTAAATTTTATGTTTTATGTGTTTTACCTCAAAAAAAATTTTTTAAATAAATAAACCAAGGGGAAATCTAAAGTGATATCCAGTGGTATCCACTTAAGTATTAGTACTGAATTAAAAAGCAACCTTAGAAGTTATATTAAGTACATTAAGTTATATTAGGTATATTTAGAAACTGAAGCCTAGAAAGATTAAGTGATTTGCGTAAGAGCCGAGAATAGAGCCCAGTGTTTTCAACATTAGTCCATGTCTTTTTGGAGCTATCTTCTTTAATTACTCCCTTGACTTAAGAGTTAGCCATAATTAACCACTATGTCAGTTTTATCTTCCTTGGAACTGAATTGTAATTTGTTCTTCAGTAGCATGCCTAACCAGTTTTGTCCCCCTTTCACAGCAGGGAGCCTTGGACTTGGAGGCACTGGGTAGGCCTAGCTGCTAATAATGGGTAAACTCGCTTAGAAAAAGTGGTTGACTAACCTCTGTCTCAGAGGAAGCCAGACCAGTCTTTTCACGCCATCTGCGTCATAGAGACAAATGAATACAGTTGGTGTGAGCAGCTCCCAACCAGGTGTTCTTCATTGCCAATTGGATTAGCTTTGATACCTAAAGACGTCATCCCGGTGTGTAAAAAAATGGTTAATACAAGTGTATGTTTAATAAAGGACACAAAATATCACATAAATTGACAAAAATGTTCAAAAGATTTCTTTGTGCAAGTGTACTTCATATTCTGGCTGAATAAGCCTCTCTTTTCTAGTATTGGAAATTTTATCAGTCCTATTTTCTGCTGCGATGATGTTGCACGACAACTCCACAATTCAGTGATCTGCATCAAGTATTTTTACTTTTTCTTTTTAAAGATTTTATTTATTTATTTGACAGAGAGGAAGGCAGAGAGAGAGGAAGGGAAGCAGGCTCCCTGCTGAGCAGAGAGCCCCGATGTGGGGCTTGATCCCAGGACCCTGAGATCATGACCCGAGCCAAAGGCAGAGGCTTTAACCCACTGAGCCACCAAGGTGTCCCTTATTTTTACTTTTTAAGTAAACTCCACATCTCACATGGCTCAAAAGTCATGTGCTACACCATCTAGGCCAGCCAGGCGCCCAACAAATATTTTTTATTTGTGGGTCAACGGGGGTGGCTCTACTTCAGGCTGTAGGTTGGGTTTTGATCTCTTCCATGTGTCTCTCATTCCAGGACATGCTCTTGTCACGGGAGATGGTAGAAACTCCAGAGGTCAAGTCAAACCCATGCACGTTCCCCATGATCAAGACCAAAAGCAGTAGGGCAGGGATATCATCCATCAGCTTTTCTCCTGGGAGGCTTTGCAGAGTTACCGAGCAGAGGATAGAGAAGTCTGTTACAGGGAGAGAGAAGAAATTTACCACAGAAACATTTCAACCTTGTAATGTCAGTGTGTTACTGAATTAACTGTTCTCTCTGATTTCTGTGTAGTTGAACAGATAGCTGGGGTCTTGGGTTTTTTCCAGCTTGCCCTTCCCTTTCACTGTCAATCTTTCTCCCCAGTAACAAGTGACTTAACATACCATTGTTTCTTACTAGGTGGAACCCCAAGAAACATAAATCATAGTCAAGCCATTGGCCAGTAAACTAAGGGGCTCGACTTTTTCTGAACTTAGGTGGGAGACTTGATTTGCTCTTTAACTAACTTTATTGCAAGAACTTCATAGACAAAATTCTTACTTAGTAGAGCTTAATCTACACTCTTGAGTTCTCTGTGCCAACTTCTTGCCTTTTTTTCTTTGTAATTGAGTACAGTTGACACGCTGTGTTACACTAGTTTCAGGTGTACAATATAATGGATCAATCTCTACATATATTACGCTGTGCTCACCACAAGTGTAGCTACCGTCTGTCACAAGGCAGTGCTATTACGATACCATTGACTGTATTCCCTGTGCTGTACCTTTCATTCCTGTGCCGTATTCATTCCACAACTGGAAGCCTTTATCTCCTACTCCCTTTCACCCATTTTTACCATTCTCCCAACCCCCTCTCCATCTGCCCATTTCTGAATGAACCAGTTTAGCCTGGCTTCATTGTTTCCCACTGCCATTCACCTGAAGAACTTAATGGAAGATATGTGTATCTGCCCTTTGATTATGAGTAAACGATGGCAATGTCTTAGATCGCAAATGTTTGCTAAAAATGTATCTTTCGAGTACATATATAGAGAAACCAAAATACTAAAATGAATAGATTTGCTTCCTTCATCATCAGCGTCTTATTCTCCAAGTTTGGTATTTGAACCTAGTTCCTAAAAATTAAGTAGTTTGGTAAATGATGATCAGTTCTTTGGACTGTATTTCTTTCCTTCTTAAATAATTACATATCAAAATAGCTATCTGGATGTATTTATCTGTGTAAAGAATGTGTTAGAAGTGTGAGCAGATTGCATTTATAAATATTATTATAACACTACCATAAATGAGTAAATAGCACACAACATCAGTAGTTCAGCTTAGAGTGACTCATTTATCAGTCCAGTCATACTCATTACTCAGGAATAATTCACAACAGACTTTGAGGTCCCGTAGAGATGATAAAAATAGGTGGGATGAAAATACCTATTTAGGGAATTGTCTGGAATGTTGAATGCCATCAGATGACATCATCATCTGATAATATTAAATACGGCTCTGGGCACTTTTCTAGGCTATTTAGTTGACATAATTTTTTTAATCACTGCCTAAAAACAGTCTGGGACAGTTAATGAAATGTTACTGCATAAATTGAAATCAGTAAGAGAACCTAGCTTTTGTTCTGAAATGATATTAAGAAGAGTTTATGAAGTTTCAGACAGTATCTCATCTTATGTCTGTAAGCAAGTATTGCCTCATGACATCATTCTATTACTGTATTGAAGGGCTGATTAAAAGATTTTATTGCTTAACCTTATTTTCTTGTATGTATTAAGACTTTGTTTGCATTGGGGAGTGAATTTTAGTTCCTCGTGGCTTGCACAGCAGCCCTTAATCAGAGCCATTCCCATAGCGGTGCTTCATTTTTTTGTTTGAATTTTTGTTTAATGGAACTTATAGCTCATTAATGTAGAGTTCACCATTTCAGATTATTTTTAAGTGCTTTTAAAGTGTAAGTTAGATCAGGTCTCTCACCTGCTGAAAACCATTCAGTGGTTTCCCAGTATTTTAAACTACAGACTCCCTCCTAAGACTTCCCAGTTCTCGCTGAGTTTGACTTCACTTCCGCTCTGTGGTAGGCCCTCCCCGCTTTGCTCTTGGTGTTTGGGCCTCACTGATGTCCTTTCGGCTTCATGAATGTGCCATAGCTGTTCCTTGAGTGCTTTTCTCCCCATTTGAAGTAATTCCTGTTCATAAAGGCCTCTCCAGATCACCCTGTCTAAAGTAGCCTCGCCCAGATACTTTCCAGCTGATCGCCCTATTTCCCTGGCACTTATTATACTGTGCAATTACAATTTTTATGTTGTCTCCTCCCAAATAGAAGTTTCGAGAAGACAAAGGGTTGAACATAGTGGCTGACACAAAAAAGTTACTCAAGTATTTGTTGAGTGAATGAAGGAAGGATATCCCTTACACTCCACACTTAAAATTTTAACCTTCTTCCTTAATTTTATTCCATGAGGGAGAAAGCACTGTGCTTTGATATTGACCTGAAGAGAGTCAGTACAGTTGAGGGTCCAGGTAGTTATGCTACTGAGCTCATTACTCTGTTCTAATAAATTTTACTCTGACTCATGGCTGAGGGGGTGTATGTGTGTGTGTGTGTGTGTGTGTGTGTTTAAAGATCTATACACATATACAGAAAGTGAACCAAAAACCACGTTCTTTGTACATGTTTATTTTTACAAGTCTTCTTGCTTGATTTGCCTTATTACATATTTCAAACTTGGAAGTGCGCATTTTGTTATAACTACTAGACTCTTAGTAGGCACTGCAGACAGCATATTTTCATGCACAGGATAAAGAAATTGCTGTGTGTGGACAGAAACCAATCCGATAGATGTGGAAATAAAACATTTTTAAAAGATTCTTTGCCATTAAGTTAGAATTCATGTGTGAAGCAGTCTAAGGTAGAGTCTTTTCACAAAAAAACAAAACTTGGGGTTTATTACTGAGAAATCAGAGTAGTCCAAGGCTTAAATAATTTGTTCAAGGTCATACAGCAGTGAGAAGTAAAGAGTATTCAAAATCAAGCTTCTCTGACTCTAGAACTTATTTTTACTGTACTTTGAAATCTCCCTAGGTCCGAAGAAATCAGAAATGTATTTTATTTGTATGTCTTATTAAAAGGTATGAAAAAAATTTTAAGTCTTCTGTTTGATATCCATTCCCATCATCAGGATTGCAACCTTTTGACTTCTTTGTGGGGATTAGAAGTAATTTTAGAAAAGTGTGATATATTTGCTTTTAATTGTTGCTAAAAACTTTAAAACTTTATGTAACTAAAAACTCATCTTCTCAGAAGACTGGTTTGCTTCAGTATTTCCACTAGGCTTGAAAAACTGATTCAGAATCTAATAGATACAAACAGTCTAATGTAGGGAAATGCTGAAAGTACATTTAAATTGCCAAAGTATATACCACATGCAACAATTTCCTTTTTGTCAGACACACAATTTGAAATGATTATATATTTACAAAAACAAACAAAAAAGCAAAATCTATAATAGATTAAAAATCTGTAGTTTCATGTTCCATTCATAAGTTGTCTTCAGGTTAAAAGTTTAACGTAATTGAATATTTTAAGTAATATTGTAGTATTTAAAATTAGGATAGCCTGTGTCATCCTGATTCAACACCGATCATGTATATACCTAATCCATTTTCTGTTAGTGGCTACAGTGTGAGGTGATACACATGTTCATGTGCTCAAAACCTTTTCAGGTTTTTATTTAATGTGCCTTCCTTTCTTAGTTACATTTTATCTAAGGCTTATCAGTTAGAACCAACACAGCCCAAGTTGACAGAGATCAGAGTCCTGATCTCTGGGAAGATAGAATTTTATTTTCCAGTGACATTTTGTACCTATTAGAGGAAAAATAGATGTTAAAGTTGAGTAAAGATTTGAATATGATTTCTCTTCAAATTTGGTAATTAAATGAGAATTCCTCATAGATTTATAGGTTAGAGACCTCTGACCAGGATTTAATTGTCTAGGATGAGTTGTTTCTTTTAAGGCTAGTTAAGCAAAAAAAAAAAAAGAAGAAGAAGAAAAGAAAAATTAAATGGATATCAGCCTTTTTACTTCCAAATTACGAATTGGTGAAATTATAAATTAAGTCCTTTTAATATAACATTAAATATTTAATTGCATTTCTTTTTTGGGCTATTACTCAGCTCCAGCTTTAAGGGGTGTTAATAATTTCTGACTGAAGAATTTGAAACTGAGAATTGAAAGATTCTGACATCCCCCAAACTTAAGGAAATGCAACTGGCTGGGTTTCTTCACTTTGATAAGATGCCCGGAAGCTGCCTCTTACCCCTGGGCGACGAGATGCGATGCCGCTCTGGTGGTGGTGATGGTGATAGTTACAGTGGCTTAGAAGGTGGGAATGAAGTTCATAAAAAGAAAGATGAGCTCAGTCTTGAAATCACTGCAGCAGTAGAAGGAAAAACTGTGTAGGTGCACAGTTGAGTAATTGTTAAAAGGTCAAATGTGCCTGGCTAATCTGGAGGTTATTTTTGTAAAAATTCAGCTCGATGAATGAAATCTCTCAAGGCAGAGTTCTGAACCTCGATTAATCTCAGATGTTAGAGACCCCCCCCCCGCCCCCAGCATTGCACACAAAATTTTCTGTGTTTGTATGTAAGTATAATTTTCATTAGCTTCTCAATAGAACTGTGACCAAAGAGTCTCAGGCCAGAATGTCAAAACAGATCTTTGCTGGAGTGACTAAAGAGACACCCGGAGGCTGGCACCAAGTGAGAAGAGCATGCGAGGAAACTGACAATACAGCTACGAGTGGAGTGGAGCAGAGGTGATCCGCAAGAACGTGATAGTTTAGGTTAATGCTGTGAGGAGATGTGTATAGAAAAAGAAGGGCAAAGGGCCAGAACTAGACTGTGGTAGTTTTATGTGCTGGAAGAGAAAGGTCATTTAGTGAAAGAAATGGAGAAAAACTGTAAACAGAGAATCAATAGGGAGAGATGTTTATTTTGGAAACCAGTTAAGCATAAAATATAATTGAAAGGTCATAAAAGATGAGAACTGAGGAAAGGTAATTCGCTTCGGCCTAGAGAAGCTGCTGGTAATTTTCCTTAAAGCAATGTCAGTGGAATATGAAACACAAAAATCATATCATAAGGGGGCGCCTGGGTGGCTGTCGGTTAAGCATCTGCGTTTGGCTTGGGTCACTGACGATCCCAGGGTCCTGGGATTGAGCCCCACATTAGGCTCCCTGCTCAGTGGGGAGTCTGCTTCTCCCTCTCCCCTGGTCATGCTCTCTCTCTCTCTCTCTCTCTCTCTCTCTCTCTCTCTCTCTCTCGCACTGTCTCAAATAAATCTTTTTTAAAGCGGGGGAGGGGGACTTTTGGGTTAGTAGATGGGAAAGGAAAGTAGCCTGAGCCAACCCCTGATAATAACAACACTAGCAGCAGTCATAGTTGAAATAACAGCAGCGAATGTGATTGAGCACTTGCATGTGTCAGGCACCACGAAGAGGGTTTTTTCTTTTTTAAATTGCTTTTTCCATTTAACCTTCACATAACCTTGTCAGGTGTTCTATTATTATTCCATTATTATTATTATAATTACCCTCATCATCGTCATCCCCAATTTTGGATTGTCAAGCAGTGGTTGGCCTGGGGCGGGGGGAGTTGTTCAAGGTCGCATGGTCCACAAATGTGAAGACAGAATTTGAACCCAGGCAGCCCAGCTCCTGAGCCTTCATTTTTGTCCCTGTACTATTAAATACTAGAAATATCTGCAGTGATATAAGAGAAATATGGAAGATTTCTATGTATTGCTATAAAATGAAAAAGAAAAAGGAAAAATGTTTTTGTATAAGAAGTGGGGAAAATACATTTATATATACTTAATTATACATATCAGATGAAATAAAGGGTAAACAAAAATTAATAAAAAGTTACCTGTAGGCAGAAGAAGGGACCAGGGATAAAAAGTAAGACTTCTTGGATTTTATCTTGTTGCATAGTTTTAATTTTGGCATCATTTTAAACATCAGGTAAGTTTTTTACATATTCAAAAAATAAACTTACACAGGAGAAATATACCACAGATAGCTTCTCAAATAACTTTGGAACAATAGAATTTGGACTGTACATTCTTTTTTATTTGTTTCTTTGTACTGTGTGTTCTTAGGATGATAAAACCTCAAGATTAAAAAGAAAATTTAACTTTAATTTAAACTTCATCCAGTAATTTTATTATTAATAGTAATATTAGTATAGCCATTTTTACATTATTTCATCTATATTGTAGGATAAAACAAGAAATTTGTGTTAATATTAAGAACCAGGCTTTTGGGGCACCTGGGTGGCTCAGTGTATCTGCCTTTGGCTCAGGTCCTAATCCCAGGGTCCTGGGATCAAGCCCTGAATTGGGCTCCCCGATCTGCAGCAAGCCTGCTTCTCTTTCTCCCACTCTCCCTGCTTGTGTTCCCTCTCTTGCTGTGACTCTGTGTCAAATAAATAAATAAAATCTTAAAAAAAAAAAAAAGGATCTTTTATGTAAGAGAAAAAGAAATACATGTGTAAAAATCAAAGAAACGTAATTCCTGAAACAGGAAATTTGAAATGGAGTGAAGTCATTACTTTTTTTTCTATTTCAAAGACTTATTTCCTAGCTCTGTCTCTGAAAAGTCTTAGAAGTAATACCAACCCCACCACACAAAGCACCCTGAGCACCCAGATACCATTCCCCAATAAAGAGAACTAAGGCTTCTTGGAGAAGTGACTGATTCCAAGTTTGGGGCAAGAAGTATTCACGTTATGCGTGAGACATTTTTATTATGCCAGAAAGCAACAAAGTCATTGAATATTTCTGTACTTAAAAACAAAAACCTATAAAGGGATTCTCACTGGACAAAGGTGGGGAAAATTTGAGCATCAAAAAGAATACTGACTGTAATTAATTGAAATAAATTGAATAAATTGAGCATGTAAGAATCCATGTACCCATTAGGATACTTAAGAGAATCATAAAATAGTGAAAAACTAAAAAGTAAACAAACATAGAAATCTTAATAGTTATCATTGGAGGTAGCCAACATGCCAGCCCCTTACTCTGAAAATCAGTTTGACTTAAGAAGAATTAAGCACTCATCCTTCCTGACCTATTGTAGTTACAGTTCAGGATAACTAAATAGCTCAAACTGACAACAGAAGAATTTCATCTAATAGTTGTGGCAGGAATAAAATAATTGGAAAGTCACAGTTTTGCAATCCCTGATGAAGTAACCGGTTCAGGTTCAACCACTCGTAAATACTAAAATTAATGCTGTGGTTCTCCAAGTACAGCCCCTGTTCCAGTATCTTAAGCATCACCTGGGTACTTACAAAAAATACATACATTCTTGGGCCCTTTCCAACACCTGCTGTGTCAGAGACTCTAAAGATAGGTCCCAGCAATCTGTTTTACACGCCCTCTAAGGGTTCTGATGTACCCTGGAGCTTAAGAACCGTGTGAGGGAAAAGAGAGATGAGAATGTTTCATTGCAGGACCGCTCTTACCCCCACAACTCCGTGACCAACCTTAGCGCTCCTAGAAGCCGGAGAACCAGACATTGTATTCCTCCAAGTAGATGCACCTACGACATATTCTTGCCACCCTCCAAAAAAATTAAACTTGAATCGCTCTGTTCTTTATACTTGAATTCCAAATTATTGGAAATACAGGAGATAGGAGAATAAGGTAAGCGAAATCTGAGGAAGTAAAAGACAAACCCAGATTGTAAGATGACTGACGAGTTTCTTCAGCAAGTCAGTAGCATAGGAAAAGGGGAGGGAGGGAAACTGTTCCAGGAAAAAAAGGATTCCAAAGACAAAATAAGCAAATACAGAAAGTATATCTTGGGGCTCCTGGGTGTCTCAGTCTGTTAAATGTATGAAACTTCTTGGTTTCAGTTCAGTTCCTCGTCTCAGGGTTGTGGGATCGAGTCCCATGTCAGTTTCCTCGCTGGTCACAGAGCCTGCCTAGGATTTTCTCTCTCCCTCTCCCTCTGCCCCTCCCCAGCTCTCTCTTATTTAAAAAAAAAAAAAAAAAGTACATCTTGTTTGGATCCTGATTCCAGTAAGCCAACTAACGAGACTTGAATTCAGACTGTGAATTAGATAATATTAAGGAATTGTTCATTTTGTTAGGTGTGGTGATGGTATTATGGTTATGTAAGAAAATGTTGTTATTTTTTTAAAGATACATAGAAAAGTATTTAGGGTTAAACAAAATGATGCCAACATTTGCTTTAGGTTACTACAGAAAAAAAAAAAAGATAGATGAAGCAAGTATGGCAATATGTTGACAACTCTTAAACCGGGGGATTCATTATACGGTCTTTTCTACTCTCATGTATGTTTGAAATTTTCATAATAAAAATAGAAAATTTTTAAAGATATCTACAGAAATTTTTATCAGGTTGTATTTATTCCTGTGCTAGCCTTTGTCATGGTATATTGTAATTGCTAATTTACTTATCTATACCAGTATTTCTCAAGTTATCAATATTGAAAGACCAACTTTTTTAATTGTCCGATATAGACCATGATTTTGATAAAATACAAAAGAATCAATGGCCGTAAAAGCAAAATGGGAGGAGAGGACGTACAAAATAAAACCTTAAAAGTTTTGTTATTGAAGTCAACAAAATACATTTCACGTATCAGAACAAATGTAAACATAGGAAAAAGCAATTTTTTAATTGTACCCATCAAAAATATGCATACAGGCAATTAGTATGGAGAATTGCTGTTATACTCACTTGTTCTGTAACCGTAATTAAGTTTGTCATGCAAAACATGGGTGTGCGTTTGCATGTTACCTTGTGGACCTTGCGGATTAACTTGAGCTTGGGCTGAGAACAGCGCCCCTCCCGGAGCTTGAGGAAGTGTACCTGATCCCGCGTTCTTTCAGTGCAGGTTTTTTCCTCAGTCACTTCGGTTGCTGATTGCGCAGCAGATGGTACAGTTTTCAGGGCTGCCCACACTGCAGAAATCATACAGAAGGAGGAAAGTTCACTTGAGGAGTGAACATGCCAACCTTTTTAAACAGGCATTCTCTTAATCTCTCGAACATGGACGTTGTCATTCTCCTCACAGTGCTTACATGTTTATCGTTACGCAGTTCTGGCTTTACGTGGTAATTGCAGGTCCCAGGCATAGCATTCCTTTCCCGCCGCTCCCCCTCCCCGCCCCAGACAGTACCTTTCCTGCCAGGCTTCAGAACTTTCCTTCCTCCTTGGCTAGGGTGGTACTGATTTGGACTGATCACTTCCAAAAACCAGTCTGTACTCCACGTTCTCTTGTGCTTCCTAGGACTCGTTTTGTAGGCGACGGTTTGTTGTTGTTCCCCCATATACTTATATTTGTTCTCACTGGATCCATTCGGTTTCTGTGTGTTGCTAGAATCACAAAAATTTTTCGCGTTAATTCACATTGACTCAGCATATTTTTCCTAATTTTTTTTTTTTAAGAAAGATTTTATTTATTTATTTGCAGAGAGAGAAAGCACACGCAGGGCAAGCAGCAGGCAGAGGGGAAAGCAGGCTTCCCACTGAGCAAAGAGCCCAATGCTGGACTTGATCCCAGGTTCTGGGATCCTGCGTGACCCGAGCCGAAGTCAAATGCTTAACTGACTGAGCCACCCAGGTGTTCCTGACTCAGCATTTTCAGCAGAAAGAAATTTTGTCTCTCTGGAAAAGTCATTTATTTGTCTGTGAGAAAATTGTGTCCTTAGAGCCACAGCTTAAGTGGCACTTGGTGTGGAGTTTCTGCAAAGATAATGCAAATTAGCGAAAGATAATCCTGTACAGAAAACACGCTGCGTTTCCCTCAGTATTTGCCCACAGGACCAACCCTTTGTTAAGATTTCCCTATTCATCCAGTACAGAAATGAGGCTCTGGTTTACTCTTATGAACAGGTAACACATCGTTTAGGTGGTAGTTAACTTAGACGTAGTCACTCTGATGACTGTTTGGACATTTTGACTGAAAATTCTATATATTCTTAAATGAATTTTTTTTCCCTGTAGAATTGTGAATGTCTATTATGTATGCTCTGAAAAGGCAAAAGCAAGATGTGGGGAGCTGATCATCTACATTTGTGATAATAGCAGATAGAAGAAACATTATACAGAATGTCTGTTTACATTTCTTTTTTAATTTCAGTATAGTTGATGCACAATGTTATGTTAGTTTCAGGTGTACAACTTAGTGATTTGACGAGTTTATACATTATGCTATGTTCTCCACAATCGTAGCTACTGTCTGTCCCATTACATCACCATAGTGTCATTGACTATATTCCTCGTGCTCTAACCTTGATTCCTGTGACTTACTCGTTTTGGCTTGTATCTCCCTCTCCCCTTCACCCATTCTGCCCAGCCCCCGCACACCTCATCCCCTCTGGCAACCGTCAGTCTGTTCTCTGTATTTATAGGTCTATCTGGCCTTTTTTTTTTTCCCTATAGCCAGTGTCAGAGAAATTACTGTCTGTGCTCACTTCTAGGTTTTTATGGTCCTTGACACATTCAGGTCTGTCTGCTTACATTTAAAGCCTCTAACATGTATAGTAGTAATATTCTACATTTTATAATAGTTGATGATACCATCCATGATCAGTCAGCTAAGTAGTTCATAAAAACTGCGCCTCTGCTGTTTTGTACGTAGTCTTAAAGCAGTGTGGGGAGGACCAGAGAAAATTATATGGCCCCGACCTTCAGAAAGCTTAAGTGGAGGTATCTTATTTTCTAACACGCATTGTGTTAGAGTCAGAGCTGTGTGTGTGTGTGTGTGTGTGTACAAACCCAAACATGTGCGCACTTTGAGATATCATTGAGATACGTGCAGGGAACTACAGCGGGAGCCAATGTGCTGTCGCGATAAGGAGTTCAGGTTGGAGATTAGTTCTGTTTCAAGTGACCAGGAAGTGTTTAAGGGCAAGGTGGCATTGAAAGGATATTTAGGATTTCATTGAAAGGATGGTTAGGATTTCAGTGGGAGTCTAGTAAAGAAGCGTGATACAGTTTTTTAAAAGCAAACATTCGGGGCACTTGGGTGGCTCAGTGGATTAAAGCCTCTGCCTTCAGCCCAGGTCACGGTCCCAGGGTCCTGGGATCAAGCCCCGCATCAGGCTCTCTGTTCAGCGGGGAGCCTGACTCCCCATCTCTCTCTGCCTGCCTGTGATCTCTGTCTGACATAAAAATAAATAGAATCTTTTAAATAAATAAATAATAAAAATAAAAACAAACATTCCAGATCAGCCATTCACTTACCAGTTGTCTGAATTCAGCCCAATTCTATAATCCCTCTGATCTTCAGCTTCCTCATCTATAAAATGCAAATTAAAATTATAGTTATCATAGAGGGGTTTTAGGACGATTAAGGGGGATACAGTGATACAAATATGCTTTATAAAGTATAAAATGCTGTGGGGCGCCTGGGTGACTCAGTTGGTTAAGCGACTGCCTTCGCTTCAGGTCATGATCCTGGAGTCCTGGGATCGAGTCCCACATCGGGCTCCCTGCTCGGCAGGGAGTCTGCTTCTCCCGCTGACCTCTCTCCTCTCATGCTCTCTCTCTCTCAAATAAATAAATAAAACCTTAAAAAAAAAGTGTAAAATGATGTACACATGTTAATTTTGTAATAAATATTGAGGATGTCCTGAGCCAAAGCCATGGAATCTCAGTATCAGTAAAGCACATAGCCTAGAGCAGAAAACATAGAGATGAATGAATATTAACTTACCCATGCAGTTCCTAAATTGGGAAACCAATTTTAAATTTTAGAAAAACCCGTCAAGATTTCTGCTGACCCTTTCCCCTCAAAAGATCATTTCAGAGGCCTTTTAGATGTTCAGGCAAAACTTGCATGAGCTGTAATGTTTCGTTTTATTGAGTTCATGTAAACATACGCAGACATAATTTTCAGGTAAACTGCTTTGATAGGGATTATAACATAGCTAGTATATCTTGCAAGGTGTATTTGCTTAGAGAACCTGGCTTTCATGTTTGATTTAGAGAACAAGTCTTGGGTAGGTCAGGAGTGCTCTACCAAACAAAGCAGGGTGTGAATTATTTAAGCTGCTTCCAGGGACCACTGTTAGGTTCCAGGTGGCTATCTTGCCTTCCAGGCGGCTGCTGATAACTGTGGGAAAGGATCGCTTACAAGAAAGATAGCCTTTGTCTGATGGGATGGCAGGAAATGGATTCATGGGTTTCTTTTTTTTTTTTTTTAATGTAAATTTTACATTTAAATGTGGTTAGGAAAAATATTCAGTAAACTTGTAAACAGAACAGAGGACGTGCTTAGGCATAAAAAAACATTGTGAATTACACTGTGACTGTCCTGCCTCTTGCTGTTGTCTGGGCTTGGGCTTTCTCCATTTCTTTGGACTCCAGTGAAATGTGATTGGAATTACTTTTCTCAAGGCAGGGAACTTGGAGAACGGCTTGTTACTTGAATACTCACTCCTGTTCATTTAAAACGCTTTTGAATAGGTGAAGGGGATTACGAGAACACTTACCTTGATGAGCACTATGTAATATATGCAGTTGTTGAATCACTGTGTTGTTCACCTGAAACTAATATAGCACTGGGTATAAACTACACTGGAATTATAATAAAATCAATAAATAGGTAGATTTTTGAGGAAAATCAAAGGTAGAAAGTTCTACCTACTAATAGTGGGGATTTTTGGTTGGTTGGTTGGTTGGTTGGTTTTGATGAATAATCCTAAATTCTCTCTCTCTCTTTTTTTTCTAACAGACTACCTTGCTAATCATGGCCGGTTAAATGAGTCTGAGGCCAGGCGCAAATTCTGGCAAATCCTGTCCGCGGTTGATTATTGTCATGGCCGGAAGATCGTGCACCGTGATCTCAAGGCTGAAAATCTCCTGCTGGATAGCAACATGAACATCAAGCTAGCAGGTAGGGGGGACGCAGCTGGCTCTAACATGGCAGGAACATTTCTACCAATGCATCGGGCTTTCTTAAAGTGTGTTTTACTCACAGTTCTACATGTAATGACAAGTAAGAGAAACGGGTTCATTGTTAATGTACATGGTGGCAGGGCTGGGGTCTGATTTGTGGCCAGGGTCTTGTGCTCTGCGGGAAGCAGTCCATTTGTCTGGCTGTGTGCGTGAGGTAGGGGGCCGGCAGCCAGACCAGAGGAGCAGCCCGGGTCGCTAGTGCTCTCCCTGCTGTCCTGCTCGTGGGTGATCACGGCTGAGAGGGCACAGCCGGATAAAAATGTGATGAAGGTGAATGCCTCACTCTGGTGTAATAAGGTTTTGAGTTACACATGGGAGATTAAGGGTAGAGATTATTTTGCTAGTTTTTCTCCTATAGTTTTCACAATTGTAAGAGGTTTTATATTGTATAGTCCAAGTTTATTTATTCACGTGGTCAAACATTCAGTCAGTATTTACGCGTCAGGTACTCTGCCAAGCTGGGTATACAGGGGTACGAATCCTCTGATGCTAAAAGTCTAGTGGGGAGAGAAAAGCAATTAAAATACAATATGTTGCCCAAAAATGTATATACGAACTGCAGTAGGAATCTAGGTGAAGGAACAGCAGTCCCCCTGCGAAGTCAGGGAGGCCTCACAGGGAAGGGACTATTCGAACTTGGGCTTGGGGGATGACTTAGAAGCTTGCCAGGAAGAGAAACGGAAGTGGGATATTACCCACAGGCAAACTGTGTAAATACCACGGGTGGAAGGGAAGGAGATTGAGACTGGTGTGGTGGGGAGCTATGGCTCAACATTGCTGGAGCGTCAGATCTGTAGGCACAAGGAATCACAGGTAGACAAAGAGCAGAATACGGAGGTTCTTGAACGCCATGAAAAAGATTTGAGAGTTTATTCTGTTGGTAATCGGGAGTGCAACCTATTGAAAATTGTAGGGTGGGTTAGGAGTGAAGGTGGACCTGGGCTACTATGACTCGATTTACATGTTGGAAGGAGATTTCTTTCTGGCAGCAGAGTGAAGATGGGTAGGAGGTGTGGGTAAGACTGAAGGCAAGAACATTAATAAGGGATCTAAGGCAGAGTCCAATTAAGAAGATGTGGGTCTGGGCTAGAGTAGCAGCAACAGAGGTTGTAGGCGTGGGAGGGAGACTTAGCTTCGGTTAGGGTATGGAAGAAGATAAGGGGCTTGAAGCCAAAGCCTAGCAGAGTTTGCAAGTGCTGGTGTTTTGTTCTAGGATTGTTCAAGAGGAACAGAGGGACACCCAGGTGAGAGGAGCTGACCGAGAAATTAGTTGCAGACTAGCTAGGTTGGAAACTCATTGGACTTCTAAGCTTAGAGACAAAACAGCCTTGGTTTGTTGCATTGTGGTATAAAATAGAAGCTAAAGCCTCTGATTTGTGCATTTAACTGGTTTGTTTTTGGTTTTTTTTTTTAAGATGTTTATTTATTTATTTAACAGACAGAGATCACAGGTAGGCGGAGAGGCAGGCAGAGAGAGGGGTGGGGGAAGCAGGCTCCCCGCCGAGCAGAGAGCCCAATGCGGGGCTCGATCCCAGGGCCCCAAGATCATGACCTGAGCCAAAGGCAGAGACTTTAACCCACTGAGCCACCCAGGCACCCCAGTAACTGGTTTATTTCTATGCCATTTCCCATTAGCTTTTGCCTTGGGCATTTGAGGGAAAGCAAATAATTAATTTTTACTTACTTTAACTTTTACTTTAATTTTAATAATTAATTTTAAATGCCAATGTTACATATGGTTCAAGGAGGTAATGGATTTTCCATTCTGCAGGCTATGACTTTTTTTTTTTTCCTAATGGGATTGCCTGAATAAAAGTTTTTTAAGTTAATCTGTTTCATTCCCATTATATATATAAAGACTTGTATTGATTTGTCTTTTCTGTTTTGAAAGTGCACAGGATTGGTGTGTCCATAATTTCTTATGTGTGTTCACTCCTCCCATTTGTGTGTTGTTGTTGTTTTTCTCTTCTTCTTTTGGCCTTTCCATTGGTCTCATTCATCTCACTCCTGTTTGCCAGTCTCCAGAAGTGCGCTTTCCTGGGACTTTTCGTTTACTTCTTTAAAGCATCTGCTGTCTTCAAATTGTCGTCTTCAGAGAAGGCTCCTGTTTTTTGAAGTCCTTAACTCTGTAGAAAGAAAGAGTTAAGAGCTTCACCTTCATATTCCTTTATCACTAAAACAAAAACTCACAAAAGCATACTTCCAAGGCGTTCTGGGAGTCTTTTTAGGCAGAGAAAGGTTAGCGGTGTGAGTCATATGCCGTGGAAATTACAGAGTGCTCCGTCACTAACATCTCAAAAGAAAATGTCAAAGGAGAACACCAAAGAAACTTGCAAACAAAATATACAGAATATTCCTTTAAGGTTATAACCACTTTTTGCCTGGCTATAATATGTCTCCTGTAATTTTGGCATATAATATAGGTAGGTAAACTCAGTATTTCTAAGGTCGTTAAGTGGTATTCACAGCTAGGTCTCTTTGACTTCAGGAAGCACAGATTCTGAGTTTCCAAGCATTATTGGTTAAGTTTTTCCTCAAGGGTTACTCACTAACTGATTTTTGGGTTTTATGATTCAGTATCGATGCATTTAGTGTCATGGATTCTATACCTCCCAAGTGGAGACACGCATGTGCACGCGCACACACACACACACACACACACACAGAGTACATCTTAGCGCTCCGATATCCTCTTGTCCACGTTTTTCTGTCATCCTTACCACCGTTTACCCCAAATTTTCATCAAAGTGTGGTAAGCATCCACTGTGCTCCTAGGCAAAGTCCTGGGGATGGAAGTATTTCAAGACAGAAATGACAACAATGCAAAAAAAGTTCAACTCTGCTGTCACCGGAGGAGTTACACAAAACCAGAGCTTTAACTAAATATAACACAAGAAGATAACTGCGAGGGCGATGAGGCTAGGAGAAAGACGAATTCTTCCTGAAAGAACGAGGGAAATGATGAGCTAAGACTTGATTAAGAAGAAGGCATTTGTGGTGGGACAGGGGAGAGAAGAGCAAAGGGGCTGAGAGGTGCGGATGGGGCTGCAAGCGGGTAGATCAGCATACGCAAAGGCAGGCCAGCCTTCGGAGAACTCCGACTGTGTAGGAGAGCTGTGGACCGGAGCTAGTGGGACATAAGCACCTGTGACAAATGACAGGGAAAGAGCCTGCACAGGTGGGCAGAGCCTCATCATGGAGAATCTCACGTGCCATCAGAAGTTTATATGTGTTTCCGAGTTCTTAAAGAATTTCTCCAGGACATTTATTTTTAATCCATAGATTTTATAACTTTTTTATAGTCTTGCTTTCCTTTAAAAACATCATCTTGTGATTTGTGAGGACTCTTCTTGAATTTTAAAGAATTCCAACACATGTAAGAAAGATGGGACTCCATGGAAAAACTGCAAGAACTCATAATGAAATGCACAGTTATTGCCTCAAATTATACTTTGCTTATTCTCCTCATGAATTTCTCATTAACTGCTAAATGGGCTGAATAACTGAACTACGTTAGCCATCTTGTACGTTGAAATTGAAGAGAAAGTGCAAACCAAAACCAGGTTTAAATTACAGTATTTGTCTCAGTTCATAAGACAGAAAATGGGGTAGAAGTATCAAATGTGGTTTATTCTAGTAAGTACAGAAACATGGCTTTGAAATCATTTTCTAATTTATGCTCCTCCAGTGGATAAAGACTTCAGATACTAATGAGCCATGGATCCATCCATACCCGTGCGTTCATTGCCTCATTAGGAGACCTCTGGCCTTTGCAAAATACCAGGCAGAATGCAAAGAAATACTGGCTTTCGTTCCTTGTAATGGTTGTGGTAAAATTTCTCCCTAGCTGTTTTGGCTGTGACCCTTCAGGCATCAGCTTGAGAATAAATAGATGAAGGACATTTAGTTTTGTTCTACACCTTTCCTAATCTGAAATGTTTATAATAAATACTTAAAGATAAAAATGTGTGAACTACTTGGAGGAAGTTTTCAGAAAATATCACCATTCAAACAAGGCTCCTAGTAGAGACTGTGGAGCGCGATAGCAGACCGAATCGGTGGGAACTCTGGCTGTGCCACGTAGCGGCTGTATGACCTTGGGCTAACTACGCTCACTGAGCCCATGTTTCCGTATGTATGAAACAGATTAATCTGTTTCTCAGGAGTATCACCGGGGCTTGTGATAACGTTAGAGACAGGTGGCCAGTAGGTTAAGAGTATAGTCTCTAGAACCAGACTACCTGGCTTTGAATCGTGGTTCTGCCACTTACTGGATGGGTGACCTTGGACATGTTACCTAACATCTCTGTCCTCAGTTTCCTTATCTCTGAAGAGGGAATGATAGAAGTTCATATCTCACAGAGCTTACTAGTTAATATTTGCAAAATACTTAAAACAGTGCCTCGTACATAGTTAATGCTATTTAAGTGTTCGTTAAATAAATTGTTAAAGTCCTGGCACCATGTAAACACTCAGTAAAAGGGTAGCTATTCTTTGTATTCAGTATGTAATTGACTCCACGCGAAAACAAGTAAAAATTCTGATAGTCACGTAACCCCCCTCACCATGTTTTTTTTTTTTAATTTACCAAGGCCTTAACGCCTTATGAATACAAATCTCCAAAGAGTAAGTTTACCATTTATATTCTAAATTGTCTCTACTTGATATGAATTAATTTTTTTTCTAAGAGGGACTTTACACATAATAACTGATGTGTAATAGCCTGGTAGATCTGACCTGGGCATCACAAGTCACTTGTCTCTGGCCCCAAGAGGGACACTTCCTTTCGGAACTGACCCATGACTTCCAAGTAACCCATCATCCCTCATTCTCATTTTTAACAACCTTCGTATGCTCAAGAAGCCTTGAGACATGGGGCGCCTGGGTGGCTCAGTGGGTTAAAGCCTCTGCCTTCGGCTCAGGTCATGATCCCGGGGATCAAGCCCCGCATCAGGCTCTCTGCTCTGCAGGGAGCCTGCTTCCTCCTCTCTCTCTGCCTGCCGCTCTGCCTAGTTGTGATTTCTCTCTGTCAAATAAATAAAATATTTAAAAAAAAAAAAAGAAGCCTTGAGACAGCGTTTCTGCATATATAATTCCAGTTTTGTGCCCTGGAATCAAAAAGAGGCTAGGGGAGGCTGGGACAGGGGGTAAAATAATTGTCAGAAGTCTTCTGTTTGCTATCCTCCGCCACTGGTGTTACGTAGAAGGAGCTCTGCGTCAGCAAGCCCAGGGAGGCCGCCTCTTTATCCTTCAAGGCCCTGAGCACCAGCAACACATTAAACCGGGGCCATGGAAGAGCGCCCAGAAAGTTTTGTTTCATTTTGGTTTTCCCCTCGTCTTCTCCCTCCCTGCTCTCCTCCCCACTTGGGGCTAAGGAAGACCTTTTATTTGCTCCTCCGCCCCCTGAACTCCCTTACGGCTCGCTTCGATGCCCCACACTGTTCAGCAGGATCACCTGTCGTCTCAGCTGTGGTGACCATTCTCGTCGCCCTGCTGTCGGGTGGAGAGGGACTGAGCGACATGTGCAGGGGAGCTGCGCACCTAGCCTCTCCTTGCTGGTGGGCAACAAAGCACGCAGTGGCGTCCGCGCTGGCCAACCCTGTGCGTTGACGTAATGTGTCCGCTTCATCTCCACACTGGCCTGCCTCTCGTTTGTCAGCTTTCATTCCCTCCTAATTGTCTTCTCTGCTCCTGCGATGATAATTACAGAAGAGGTGTATCTCTCCAGCGAGACTGGGTATCTGAATTCTACTGGTAATTTTAGAAACGAGGATAAAATTAACCCTAAAGCCATCTGCTGCTCTGTAGGAGAATTTTTTAAATTATAAATTAGACATTATAAAACACTGCTGGAGATTTAAAATTGCCTCGGTGGTGTTGATTCCTAGAAGTCGTGTACTTTTTCTTAGCTTAAAGACTGGTTTTCGGGGTTTCGTTTTTTCCCTTTTCAGAAAAAGTTTATCTGATGACTTCTTCTGTTTCGTCTTTATGTCATTTAAGTAAAAATCCTGGAAGTATTTAGTAATTACAATCATTTTGCGACAGTAACAGGGACAGACTGTTTAACATCTTCTATATGTTTTTCACAACCTTTGTTTTACTCTGTTTCCTGGCTACTTGAAGAGTGGTCCGGGGACCGGCAGCATGCGCATCATGCTTGATGCTTGAAGCTTGTTAGAAATGCAGAGTATCAAGCCCAACCCTAGACCTGCTGAATCAGAATCTGCATTTTAGCACATTGTCCAGGTGGTTTGTGTGACTGCTCCCGTTTGGTCTGTTTCATTCCAGCAAGGACAACAGAATTCTTTTGTGCTTGGTTCCCAGCAGACAGTAATCATCAGGATCAGTTCATTTACTCTGTAAGGTCCCGTTTATTCCTAAAACAATGGACCTTTGCTAATGATGTTTGGGCACAGATAACTTAGGTAATTTAGTGATGACAGTAATAACAATTGGCATTTGTTGTCAGTAAGATACAGGTCAGTCAGTCACTTTCAAAATAAGCAGACAGTAATAGCACTTCTAGTACCGTTTTCAAATATATCCATAGTCTGTTACTGGTTAGTTAGATAAGACGTAATTAGAGGACTCAGCTTTTGAGGCCAAGTTCATTTCCATGAGACTGCATCAACAGTAACTGAGTCAGTTCTGTGGCTGTGCAAACCGTCTCTTCTGTAGACCTCTTAAGCCACAAAGAAACCAGGTGAGAGAATATGGAAATCCTGGGAAATCTCAAAACCATTGTTGAGAGTAAAACCCCTAGAGAACTTGCCTTTGTGTTAGAGGAGCGGGCACACGTCATCTCACATGAAAAGACAAGATGTCTGTTCAGCACACGGTGCATTCCCTATAAAGACTGTGGATTCCTAAAATGAATGTAGGGTTATATTTCTGACGTTTACTTTGTAAACAATTATTTCCATCCCTAATGAAGGATGCTGTTGGCATGGCATCTGATAGCCTAGGGAAGAGAAAGTTGTCTCTTGCCAAGTTCTGCTGGCAGAGGGCTAAATTAGAAAACCTCTGCTCTCTACGAATGTAAAAGATTTTTCCTGGGTTTATGACAGCCTTACCTCCTGCTCTGAGTTGGATTCAACTTCTCTGGCTAGTGACGTTCTTGGAACAGCTGTGATATAGTAAAAAACAAAAACAAAAAAACACCTGGTTTGCAGTTTTAAAAACCTGTATTTGAATGCTGGCTAAGCCACTCATAGCTAGTGGTAACTTGGGCAAGTCAGTTAACCACTTTGAGCTTCAGTTTCCTTGTTTGTAAGATATGGACAGTCACATCTCACAGGGCTGTTACCACAATTAAATGGAATAGTATATATTTTAAAAATACCAAGTATGTAATGCCTGATCCAGTGTAGGCATGACACAAATGTTTTTTGGATTTGATGATAACTCCTAAACCATGTTGAAGGATGAGTTGTCTAAAACTTCTCATGATTTCATATTGAACTTTCTTAAAATTAAGAGAATCTTTGAGAAAGATGTTTTTTTCCTACTATGTTTAAGAATGTTGAAAATCATGATTGATCTGACAAACTTAAGGTGTGTTATGAGGGCAAGTTCAGTTACTCCCCACACAAATGACAAATTACTGCAGAGGAAAGAAACTTTTATATTCAGAATTTGTCAGAGTTGCTCAATCTTGTATGAATAAAAATAGTATCAAAATAACATTAGATTGAACCCTGGATTGGAGCGAGAAGTATCAGTATGAATTCATGGGTTTTTTAAAAAATACATACACATATAGAAAGGTACAAGAATAAATAGGGGGTGTATACATACATTTTAGCATTCGTACATATATTTCCTAACTCCCCCCGCTGACAGGGCCTAGAAGCAGTGACATCCAGCTACAGTCAGTACATCTGGGTCCTAGTCTTGGTTCTCTGTGAAAGGAACCAAGGCTCCTTGGAAAAGTGGCTGACTCCAGAGCTGGGGTCGGGAAGATAGAAAATGAGCCTGGAACTTCTTCTGGTGCCGGAGATAAGGAAATACTTAAAATGAAATGTTAAAAGGATGAGGGCATGCTGAAAGGATACAGAAGCCAATCTGAATTAGCTCTTCATGGCCAAAGCTGGAACTTTTTGAACATCCAAATAAATAACAATAGTTTTGAATTATAACTAAGAATAAAATAAATGTTCCTGGCAAATACAATGACAGTATGATTTAAAAAAAAAAAAAAGATTTAATGAATAAATGAAAGGGGAAGAAGGACAACTCTTCCTTAAAGAAGAATTATAATTAAGTGTAGAAGACATGGGGAAAATTAAAACTCACCGTTAGAACACTACAGTAATCATTGCTGCAGTCAAGGTCTACCAGTGAATGCTAAAGTGGTGGGTGGAAAGTTTGAGAAACAGGATCCGTATAGTCTCAATGTATCTTCTCTAATGTATTAATTATAAAAGGTAAAAGAGTAACTTTACAATGGGGACACCCAGCAGAAAGCACCTTAATCAAGAGATCAGGGGACCTCCCCCCCCCCAGTGATTAGACAGAATACCCTGCATCCCCCGGTACAGTGCACTGAGAGGGGCACTTCATCTCTTGATGGTCTCCCCAAAAATCCATAATCTTTACCCAGTCATGAGGAAACACCAGGCAAAACCAGACTGAGGAACAGGCTACAAAAACGTGTGAACTGTATTGTTCACGGTGAGGGAAGGCGGAAGAATGGAGACAGATTGGGGAAGCCTAAGGAGGCAGGACCACTGGATGCGCCGTGGAATCCGGAGCGGAGTGGGCACGTTTGTGAGAAACCGGCGCTGTCTTCCTAAGGCCCGTAGCTTAGTTAATAGTACTGAGTCAGTGTTACTTTCTTAGTTTTGGTCATTTTGGTCATTTTGGTTATAGAAAATGTTAGCATTAGGGGAAGTGAGGTGAAGGGCATAGGGAGTTCTTACTGTATTGTTGCAACTCTTCTGGAAACCTAAAATTATTACAGACTTGACAGTTAAATAATACTGAAGTGAATCCAGCATTGCATGGTGTAAGTTTGATGGTGGAAAACAGAACATGAAACGTCTGAGGGACATAGCAGCCATCACTGTAGGTATTAACTTGCAGGCCAGGGGTAGAGAATGCATGAGGCTGGACTGGTGTTTGGTTTCCAGCAAGACCAGGCCAGACCAGAGGAGACTGCCCAAGTTACTGTCTCCCTAATGGTTTCCTAAAGTCAGATGATAACGTGGGGTTATCTATTATCCTCTGTCACTGGGAGGCACTCGTCTGTGTTCGCACAGTTGTTAACACACGTACGCATTCGTCGGTTCAGTGGAGGAATGAATTTGGTTGGCGTGATGAACACTAACCCCTGCATTTGAATAAAAGGCAATAAATCCTGCCCAGCTCTGCCGTTTCCATGTCGCTTCACTCTCGCTCATCCCTCACATCCTCTCAGACGCTGGTAAGCAGAAAGCTGCAGACTGGTGTGCCTGGGTGGCTCCATGGGTTAAAGCCTCTGCCTTCGGCTCAGGTCATGATCTCAGGATCGAGCCCCGCATCCAGCTCTCTGCTCAGCAGGGAGCCTGCTTCCCCACCCCTCTCTCTGCCTGCCTCTCTGCCTACTTGTGATCTCTGTCAAATAAATAAATAAAAATGTAAAAAAAAAAAAAAGAAAGCTGCAGACGGTGAATAAAGCACATTAAGCCAGGTTCCTGTGAAGAAATAAAAGGGCTTTTATTTTTAAGTGCCTTTCCATTGCCACTTGTTAAACCCGACAATTATTAACTTGCTCAAAAACAGCTGCTATCCGGGTGCCAGGGAAGGACACAAAGGTGGCGGTGCGCAGGGAGGGCTCTGTCGTCACACTCCGTCTCTAGCCCCGGTCTTCCGTCTTCACCAAGATACTAAATGTCTACCCTTACTTTCTCTACAGTAAGGAAACCTCATGGGTTTTTAAGAAGAAATCCTCTTTAGAGAGCTTAGATCAGCTTCTGGTCCGCAGTAAGCACTTACGAAAGAGAAGATGACGGCGTAGTCATGCAGCAAACCTTTATTCAACAGCCGCTGTCGACAGCCCGCATGCTAAGTGCTGGGAGGACAGATGTGTATCATTTCTCCCTTCCCTTCTCTCAAGAAATGCAGTCTGATGGGGAAAATGGATAAGTAAAACAGTACGAAAAATTGCTCTTTTCCTCTCGAGTAGCTTACTCAGTGTGTTTCGGTAGCATGCCTAAGGCATTATATAATATCTGCTTACAAGTGTACTTGTCTGTGTATACCCATTCATTGTCAGTAACTTACACTCACAATAACGTGATAAAGTGTAGACATTGTCCCCATTTTGCAAATGAGGAGATCAAGGCTTTAAGAAGTCACTTCCCCAAGATCACACATTTGCCCCAGCTAAGTAGACAACCCAGGATTTGATCCTAATCTGCCTGACTCCAAAGTCTTCCTTAACCCATACCTCATCTGATAACAAATACAATGTTTAGATGCTTTGACAAGGTTATAGAAGATATCTGGGGACGCCTGTGTGGCTCCATCATTTAAGTGTCTGACTCTCAATCTCCGCTTGGGTCTTAATCTCAGGGTCGTGGAGTTCAAGTCCGACGTCAGGCTTCACACTGGACATGGGTGGAGCCTGCTTAGTAGTAGTAATAATAATAATGACATCTGCGTGTACGCTGCTGTACTAGCTCTAGTGAACCTGAGTGTCTTTGGGCAGTTCTTTTAATGTTGCTGTTGGCTCAAGTTTTATTTTCTTCAGTTCCCTACAGGAAACAGAAGCAAACATCTACTTAGTATGTTAACGGGCACTTTCCTTGTCTTAGACGTGTAAAGTCACAGTTGAGACTGGGCTACCACAGGCACAGCCCTGCTCTCCTAGCTCCTGCTCCCTTCTTGCCCATGAGGTGTACCAGTGAGAGCCTCCGTAGTAAGGAGGCCAGGCCACCAGGCCCTGTTGCTCCTCTGAGATGATACTTTCCACCAGATTTCAGCGAAGGCCAGATGGTAGGAGTTCCATAATGGCCCTTGAGATATTAAAACTTCACAGTGCTATTTGGAGGGTACCCTCAACTCACATGAGCTACAACTCACCCTGGGATGATGGTTTAAAGGACAGCAATTATTGGACGTATTTCAGGATCTCCAAACACACATCTTAGAGCTTCTGGTACTGTCTGTATGAGTGAAATCAACATTTTCCTCTTCGAATGTTGTTTGAACATCTAGTCCTTGACTCATTTGAGAGTATAGTTTTTCCAGAAGGTTAGAAATGCGCATCAGTGAGGACATGGGGGTTATGACGTCATCCGAGTGGTTAGTCGTGGAGGTGGACTTGAGAAGATAAGACCTCTCCGACGGTCCTTTTGTAAGCAGAGTGTAGGACTGAGCTGTGGTCCCGTTATGAAGGGAGAAGCTGGCATTGCCTCCTCCTCCTCCTGGGTGCCAGGGGCAGAGCCGGTGTTGTTCCACCAGGTGTAGACGGTGCCTGAGACTCTTCCCCACATGCGCCGTCAGTGGTCTTCTGAACCCTCAGGGTTCTCTGCACTTCCCTGCCCTTCCGGTACACGTCCTCGAAGTATCATCTCCTGCCAGACAGTAGTTGATCGTGATGACTTCGCCCAAGAAGGGAACTGACTCTTGACATCTGTGCTCCAGGCACGCTACGTGATCAGTCTCCTCTCATCCTCACAGCATCCTGCCTGGGTGGGTGGATCGTCGCTGCATTGAGAGATTCCGAAACTTAGGTTCGGGGAAGTCCAGCCGTCTGCGAAGGCGGCCTGAAGCTAGAAGAGTGGGAAAACTGCTTCAGTTCCCATAACCGGAGAGACCGCACTGTGCCGCGAGGCCGTGTGTTGGGATGGTGACTGCTCTCGCGGTCGCTGCTGCTTGCCACCCGCTTGCATGTCCGTGAGCTCCGAGAACGCTCCGCCTGCAGCGTGCCGAGTGCCGCGGTCTCAAGGTGTGACTCGAGTGCGGGTTTGTGTGACCTCACTGACCCTCACGACGGCCCGCCCACTGCAGATGGTTATTACTTCAGCTCGACACGTGGGGAACCAAGGCTCAGAGACTCACACGAAGTCACTTAACCAGTGAGTCTGGAACTGGCAGTTTGATCCACTCCTCTTAGAACACTTTTACCTTGTTTTTTGAAGATTGATTCATTCTGGAGCGAGAGAATACGCACAGGTGTGTAGGGGCAGAGGGAGAGGGCGAGAGAGAATCTCAAGCAGAGCCCAATGTGGGGCCTCATCTCAGGACCCCGAGATCATGACCTGAGCTGAAATCAAGAGTTGGGCTTTCAACCAGTTGTGGCACCAGGCGCCCCCGGGACACCTCTGAAAGCTCCCTGTCCGTACGCTAGCTGGGCTAGAGCCGGTTTCCGTCACGAAGGCAGTGTTCTCCTGCCAGGAATGTTTACAACATGAGACAATATTCGTGTAACTTAAAAAATAGTAGGCATTTGTGTCCTCAATAAGAGTATGGGACTAGGTGAGCGCTTAGCAAAAGGGCACAAGCTTGCATTTCTACCGGAACTCCCTGAAATTTGTCTTCTGGAATTTCCCTGCGCAGAGAAGGCATCTGAGTGCGGGGTTTCCAGAGCCGTGGACTCAGTGTGACTAATGTCGTAAAAGGAAGACCATTGACTGTTGCGAGGTGTAATGCGCTCCATCAGTGGGTGAACGAGTGATGCTGGCGATAGGGGGCTGTGGCTGGTGGGCCGGAGAGCGACTCCTGGTAATGAGCTGTCCAGATGCCCAAACCAGAATGTGTGGGCCAGCACTTAGGGAACTGTTACCTAAGAAACACTATACTCGGTTGCCTTAAAAGGTTTTTATCTTGCTACTCTGGGTAATGGCTGCAAGAGCAGCCAGTCACTCAGTTGTGTTTAGGGAAAGATCTTACAATTTTACTCATTTGTTTGTAGTCCTTATAGACTACAAAAGATAAAGCGTTCTTGGGGTGCTTGGCTGGCTCAGTAAAACACGTGGCTCTTGATCTCAGGGTCATGAGGTCAAACCCCATGTTGGGCATAGAGCTCACGGGAAAAACAAATTTTTTTAATTAAAAAAAATGAAGGGCTCTTAATCATGGAGTAATTGGAATTCTAAAATTCCTAATTCAAGTTGGTTGTCCACACCAGTGGATCTTCTTTCAGCCTTAAAAATACCAACCTCTCACTCATTCGCTTTGAGAAGAAAACTTGATTGATTTCTATATTCATTCATCTGTGAACTACTCGATATTTTCTAGTCATTGTGCTCAGAGCCAGGGTCACAGCCCAAGGCAGATGCCGTAGCAGGTGCTGCCCTCGATACAGCGTCTCGTAAAATCTACGACGAGAAATGCAGTGTAATTGAGAGCATAGATGAAAGTAACATTTATTTCCATCCCAATAGATTTCGGTTTTGGAAATTTCTTTAAAAGTGGCGAACTGCTGGCAACCTGGTGTGGCAGCCCCCCTTACGCAGCCCCGGAGGTCTTTGAAGGGCAACAGTACGAGGGACCGCAGCTGGATATCTGGGTACCTCTTTGCTTTGCTGTGTTAAATGCGTCTCTAGCGGTAATAACTGGAACTCTGGCCCGTCTTTGAAGCTCTTGGTACCTAACACATAGGTAGCATTTCCCTATCCACGGGACTGTAATTAGAGCATTTTTGAATGGGGTTGTGGGAAGAACTGCTTGGGACAGATGTTATTACTTTAATATCAGCAATAATTGAAAGTTAAGTAGTCATCAAAATGATTAAATTCAGATCTTTGAAAATATTTACTATAGGATATTTTATTGCAATCGAGTTTTAGTTTTGCTTTGTTTTGTTTTGAAATTCTGAGAAAATAGTAAATCCAAATGAGAATTTTTCAGCCCATACGATTTTAAGGGCCCTGGGGATGTTTAGGAAAACAAAAAGTGTTTAAAGTCCTCAGTGGAAAAGTGACTTGGTTGTTTTCTTCCCTAGAGCATGGGAGTTGTTCTTTACGTCCTTGTCTGTGGAGCTCTGCCTTTCGATGGACCAACTCTTCCAATTTTGAGGCAGAGAGTTTTAGAAGGAAGATTCCGGATTCCGTATTTCATGTCAGAAGGTAACCTGTTTGTCTTACACTTGTTCTTTACAGGATTTGTGCTCTGAATGAAACGCCTCAGCGAAGGCTTCCCTTGTTCTGAGAGTTTGGGTGCCAAACAAAGTGACTGAGTCACTTGAGAAGCTATAGAAATAAGCAGCCCCCTCCACGTAGGTGAGAGAAGCTGTAGCCTTCCTACTTGTAACTGAAAACGGAAAGCTTTCCAGGTTAAGAACGGCAAGTCCTCGCATGTACCCTGGGTCTATAAATGTCCCCGGTTTATTTTAGACTTAGAGAAGCACCATGTAGATAGGTTCACAACCATTTTACTCTAAGCATGAAATAGATTTTCCTGTATCCTTTGGTGAGAAGTTGCAAAATCAGATTTTTGGTTGAATTAGAAACTGGCGAAGCTGTCCGATCAAGATGCGGGGCCCCGGCCCGGATGCCGTCCTGTCTTGGATTAGCTTGTTACGCGCAACCTTGGGTTTTGGTTGTCATCCTTAACTCTTCCGTTCCTAGTGACGGTAGAAATACAGCTCTCTGGTAGCTGGGAGTGTAGACCTTAGAGCCAGGCTGCCTGGTTTTGACCCCGAGTTCACCACTTCCGGGTGGTCTGCCCTTGGCCAGGGTCGTCCCCTCTCTGTGCTTCGTCTCCTCTGTCTACAGCGTGGGAAGAGCAGCGCTTCCTGGTACGGGCGCTGTGCGGACGAATGGAGGCACTCTGTGTCCAGCACCTTGCATGGTGCCTGGCACATCGCAGAGGGTTTGAGGCTCACTTCTTTGGGGTGGAGGAGGGCATGGTGTCCGCTCCGAGAATGAGTTGATGCCCGAGTTACAGCCGTGCAGTTTTTGTAATAGAATCAGAAGTAACTAATGCTTCGTGTGCGTTTCTGTCAGCTGCACTGACTGGAGAAGGGCAGCAGGCCGCGGGAGAGCGGCCTCACACACACAGCCCCTGGTTCAGCAGCCTCACAAGGGCCCCGGGCTCCGTGTGCACTCCTTGTAGGGGGAGGTTGGCTTTTGTCTTCGGCAGAACCTAAGTCTGTGTCTAGATCTTTTCTCTTGAGAAATTCAATAGAAAGTTTCATTTAGCACCAAACTGGACAGACCTACACCCTCCTGATTGTCTCTTTTCGTTTTTGTTTTTGTTTTTGTTTTTTTTAAGATTTTAGCCATTTATTTGACAGAGATCACAAGTAAGCAGAAAGGCAGGCAGAGAGAGAGGCGGGGGAAGCAGGCTCCCTGCTGAGCAGAGAGCCTGACTCGGGGCTCGATCCCAGGACCCTGAGATCATGATCTCAGCCGAAGACAGAGGCTTAACCCACTGAGCCCCCCAGGCGCCCTCCCTCCTGATTTTCTGAACTATTCATTCACGGTGGTGGGTACTTTTGTGTCAGCATTCACCACGGGAACCTGACCGCTACAGCTGGCTTTCATGTGTTCCTTTATTCATTTGACCTTCTGCTTTCCCGTGGGCACTGTGGAGGATACAGAGATTAATGCCATTGTGCAGAGTCACATGAGTCAAGCCAGTACCCGGAAGTGCAAGGCGATTTACCTGACTTTCGTAACATCGTGTTTTCCGTAGATTGTGAGCACCTTATTCGAAGGATGCTGGTGCTGGACCCATCCAAACGGCTGACGATAGCTCAAATCAAGGAGCATAAGTGGATGCTCGTAGAAGTTCCTGTACAGAGACCTGTTCTCTACCCACAAGGGCAAGAAAATGAGCCATCCATTGGGGAATTTAACGAACAGGTCCTGCGACTGATGCACAGCCTCGGAATAGATCAGCAGAAAACCATCGAGGTAAAGTAACCCGAGATTTGACTGACGGTCTTTTGGCACAGCCTCCCCCGCACCTGGGCGTACTGTTCAGTCTTCCCTGAGGAAGTCCGTCAGACTCCAGTTCTTGTGTGCTTTTTACTCAGTATATGAACTCCTCCCTTTGCCCCGTCTGCCAAAAAAATCCAAGAGGTGGACTTTATGTGGGATTGGGGAAAGACAAAGACAGAAACTTAACAAAGTAGAAAATTTCTTCTAAGATGAAGCATGAAGTTTTATCCAGGGCGGGAGTTAGTTTATATGGAACATAGATGTACAGCTGGGGAACAAGGCTGAGGGCTGACGGGGAAACAGGGAGAGCCGACATCGTGTTTAGGAAAGCCAGTGGGGAGTGGGCTGCGAGCTGCGGAGGCCGAGCCGGCAGAAACAGGTGGATTCCAGATTCGGAATTACTCAGGGTCATAGAACAGAGAGGGTCATGAGCCTGGGACATTCCCCCTCACTTTTATTTCTGTCCGTTAAGGAGTTAACGTATTCCTAGGAGAAACCCATTTATTACTTCCACAGCAGTGCTCTCGCGGAGCATAACTCGCAAAATACAAAATGCCTCTTGTGAACTTAAAGTGCTCCAAACCGTGCTGCCACGAGCGAAGCCAGGCTGGCTCCCCGGCTCAGCCCGTCCCACGCTCAGCGGCGTTTCTGTCCCCTCCACGAAGCAGATGTAGGACTCGCTTGGGAGGGCAGCCCGACGGGCCATGCTTCCTGCCTCGTGTGCTCCACACCTGGGGCGCCCTGCGCGGCAGCCCTGCAGACGGTTCGGTGGAATTAGAAGCCAGGGAGCAGCTGTTCCTGAGTTCTGCTGGGACCCTGGGAAAGCTGGCCAGCGAGGGATGTGAGAAACTGGGAAGCAACTTTATTTTCAAGGCTTCGGGAGGGTGGGACCACAAAAACAAGAGGAAAAAATTACCTAAGAGTGGAGACACGGTGTCTCTCAGTCCAGCCTCCCAGTGTTGCTCTCCAGCCCAAAAGAATCACCAGAAATTTCCCCAAAGACTTTAATCTTTCACTGCAGAGTTTGCAGTAGTTGGGACTTGTGTTGAGGTTAGGGAATTCGAGCTTGTGGGCCCGGGTTGTAAGCGACCGTACACCGTAGTCACAGCTGGGGGATGGGACCGTGTGGCAGCCCTGGGAACTTGGGACACGAGACAGTGGTGGCATTTTTCCTGCATGCAGAAAAGCAAATGGAGCCTGTTACTGTGAAAGGGCCAGTCACTTAGAGGCCTCAGCCCTCGTGTAGTCAGTTCTGGAAACTCAGAACTGTCTGTCTTCCTCCTGAATTCTGGAACAGCTTTCGTTCTAGACACTTTGTTCGCTCCTCTGTCTTCAGGAACACATGATTTCTCCGGCTTTTTCAGGAAGCTGTAGCTCACCGTGCTGGTCCTTACGCTTCTCCGCCTTCAGCACTTGTTTCCTCTTTCAGTCTTTGCAGAATAAGAGCTACAACCACTTTGCTGCCATTTATTACTTGTTGGTGGAGCGCCTGAAATCACACCGGAGCAGTTTTCCCGTGGAGCAGAGACTCGACGCCCGCCAGCGGCGGCCCAGCACCGTGGCTGAACAGACCGTTGCCAAGGTAACGCCGCATTAGCCGGTGGTCTCATCTTGCAGGTGCCTGTTCCCAGGTTTGACACGTTCTCCATCTCGTCGTACAACAAAGGGTTAGGATCTCATCCTCCACAAGCGGTTCTTCTGCAAGGTTTCTGCCCGTCACTTCCTAGATTCTCAAATGTTTTAGCATCTTCCTATTTCTCTTCTTAAGATTTTATTTATTTATTCTACAGAGAGAGTGAGAGACAGAGCACGAGCATGAGCAGGGGGCGGAGGAGGCAGAAGGAGAGGGAGAGGCAGGCTCCCCGCTGAGCAGGGAGCCCGATGCGGGGCTCGATCCGAGATCCTGAAATCATGACCTGAGCCGAAGGCAGACGCTTAACCAACTGAGCCACCCAGGTGTCCCTGCATCTTCCTACTTCTAAGGATTAATCTTATTTCTAACAGTTTTTTTTCTTTAGAAAAAGCGTTTTCTCATCGCTAATCATTGACTGATGGTGGGCATCAATATAACTAGCCTGTACGCTCGATTCCACTGAAAGTTGTACTGCAGCCCTAGCCTATGCAAGCGTCTGTTCTTAGGCGTGACAGGGATGGGCTGCATAAAACCCGGCCATGGCCCTCAGAGACCGCACAGTGTAAAAGCAAAGTGAGACATGATCACAAATAACGCCCGTTCCGAACAGAGAAAGGTACATGTGGGAGAACCACCACGGACAAAGGGGAGGGCGACACCTCTGCCTAGGAAAGGCTTCGTGGGAGAGTTGGCATTTCCGACGGAGCGCGCGTCTTCGGGGATGTGTAGGCCTCTGCTGGGGAGAGGCGGGAGTTGAAGGCATTGTGCGAAGGCCGCAGAAGCACTCAGTGGGCAGGCGTAGGGAGCTGAACTGAAGCGCACAGGGAAACGAAGAAGTTGGCGTGGTGAGTTGAAGCCGTGCCACGGAGGGCTTCGGATACCAAGGGAGGGAGTTTACGTACAATTCAGGAAATACTGCAGAACGACTGGAGACGGATATGATACAGTCAGACCCAGGCTTCAAGCGGACTCCTCTGCGCCATCAGGAAGGGCAGATGGGACAGGGAAGAAGCTTGGGGGAGAGCAGTGAGGAGCTTTGGCTGCTGCGGTGCTGGCGGGTGCAGAATGGAGGGGTGAGCGCAGGGTCACCTCGGGCGGACTCTGGATGGACCCAGCGGGGGCTGGCAGAGGCAGCGCAACTCGCTGCTCGAGGCAGGTGCTCCCGAGCAAACCCCCGATTCGGCTCTTGTCTGCTGCCTGACCTTCGGAAAGGTCCTTAAGGTCTTTCTGTGCCTCGGTTTCCCAAACTATAAAATGGGGAAAATTGAAGAATATTCTAATGTTTGAATTGGTTGATGACTGTGCAGCACTTAGCACGTGCCCACACGTTTCGATTCTATAAAGTTAGACGGAAATGTTGGGGAGGAAGGGACAGCAGTGACATAGAGACGACTGTGTTCCCGAGCCCGAGGCTGGGAGAGTTAAGTGGTGGTGCTGACTTGGTTGCTTGAAAGGAAGAATAGATCTGGATCCCAGGACGGAGGCTGAGGCCAAAGGGAGTCGGAAAATCATCTGTATAGAGGTTGAGAAGAGGCATGTGGTTCATTCATACAATCCATTAGGACTTCCTCCTCTTCTGTGAGGGCTTACTTTGTGTCAAGGGCAAGGACGAGCAGAGAAGTTCTGACTTTGTATTTCATGCTTGGCAGTTTTATAAAATTTATAGGCGTTACTAGAATTTTGCATTGGCTTCTACAGAACATGTGCGGGAGAAAAACCAAAGGATTACCATCTTGATTTTAGTAGGCAAATGATATACACTGTTACACACACTTTAATGTATGAAACAATGTGAATATTGACACTAACGTGAGCAACGCATGGATAAAGTTCCAGGTCTTTGGATTACAGTGTCTCGGAGCAATTGGAGTCCTTCAGTGATTAATCGTATGGCTTTCAAGAGAGGAAGGGATAAGATGAGAACTCCTCGGTTGGGTTAGTGAAGGTGAGATGTACTGGTACCCCTTCCCTCTGGAAAATGGTGCCAGGCAGAAGGACAAGAAGCAAGAAAGCCCCCAGTGCTCACAGGCTTTCCCTCCCAAGCGTCTTTATTCTTGTTCATATTACGCAAGCAGGGATATGGGGTTACATAAATGATCGACCCTAGACTCACGCACATTACTGCACACGATTGCCTTTCTTATCTAAGCTGGAAGCAGATTCCCTAGGAGAGCGCAAATTATGTGAAATTCGGCTGAGAGTTCAGATGTATAACATGTCTTCCAGTGTTTGATAATCTGTTTTATTACCAACCACCACATGAATTCTTCTCCTGTTACGTATTGACCTAAGTCGTCATAGAAAGCTCCTTACTGGGACTTAAAAATGTGTCTCATTCAAGTGGAAGTCTTCAGGTCCATTCGCAGACTTGTCTAGAGCACCTCTGGGTGCTCGGGAGCAGCACTGGGGCTGGAGAAGGCGCCCCTCCCCCGTGAGAGTCCACACTCGGGTTTGGTTGAACCTGCGGAGAAATGGATCTCTCTGCACTTCAAGTTGAGTAGCGCCTGCTCGCTTTAGTTCTTTGTCCTGCTGTTGGCTTGAAGAGTGCACAGCCCGCGCTAGTTGGTAGAGCTGTAGGAGACTGGGGAAGCAACGTGATCCCGTGCAAAGCTCACATGAGCCGAGGAATCACGCAGACCTTGGGTTCCAAGCTGAGCTGAGCGACTGGCCAGCCAGCCTCTGTCGCTCAGTGTCCTTAAATATAAAAGGGAAATAGCAATGCCCCCTTCAGGAGTTTGCTACGGAGATAAAATCCAGCAACTTACTGCAGGAGCTCAGCTCAGCAGACGGAGCGCTTCTGTACCGGGCTCGGTCTCCCTGCCGCCCTGGTGTCCGTTTTCTGGGAACTAGTCCCCGCTGCTAAAGGACGGATGGTGCAGTGAGAAAGGACCATTATTACTCCCGAGAAGACGGTGAGAACCCTGTCTCAGAATGATTCAGAGCACTTCTGTTTGCCATATGCTGTGTAAGAAGTGTTACCTCTGGTTGAGAGCAGACAACCGTTTAGAAGAAATACGCGTCGTGCCCGCTCTCATGAAGCCCAGCTGCTAGCCCTTCCACCCCCGGTTTCTGCGGCTGCGGCAGACCGGGCTGAGCGGTCATCCCAGCTGCTCTGCAATCACTGACCAGAGCCTGCCCTCCACAGCGGTAAGAAAAAGCATTGTGTCGTTGGCCCCAGGGTACCTCAGCCTTGGGGGTGGTGCTTAAACCATAAAAGGTTATTTTCCCACAGTTCTGGACACTGGAAGTCCAAGGTCAAGGTGCCAGCAAGATGAAGTTCTGGTGAGAACTCTCAGCTGCCTACCCCGTGTGCCCTCACACGCCTTTCCTCTGCATGTGCAGAGAGAGAGATGTCTGGCGTCTCACCCCATCTTAGAGGGACACTAGTCCTGTCACGTTGGGAGCCCACCCTTAGGATTTCATATTGCCTTCTTACGTCCTGAAAGGCTCTCTGTCCAAACACAGTTGCACTGGGGGTTAGGGCTTTAACACACAGATGGTAGGGGGGCGGCAACACACAGTTCTGTCCCTAACCAGCAATTCCTATTGGAGCAGTAAAGATTTTCCCATAGGAGAAAACGTTATTTTCATCATAATGGTTATTCTAAGAAATGCAAAATCAGAAGAAGACAAATGCAAAATCAGATCAAGACAATAAATACATGGTTTAAAAAGTCATTACAGTTAATTAGAAGACTCACACCCGGGTCTCTGGAGGAGAGAAGCTAAAATCGTACCAATATCATTCCTTTTTGTTTGAATTTAAAACTCACCACCGTATGTCCCTTCAAGTGGTTATAGCAGGGGAAAAAGAGGTCATTCCTCTGCCTTTTAGACACTAGTATGTTCCTTCAGACGTTTGACAGTGTCCATCGTGTGGACGTGAGCATCGTCTGTTACCACTCTTGAAGAAACTAGTGAGGTCAGCTTCCTTGGGATGTTAATCTCCATCTGTGCATCAAAATGACATACTCTCTATTCCACGCTCCTGTGCAGAGCATGCCATTTGAATATTTTCACCCTACCTTGTTCCAAAAAGACTCCTTTAATCCCTTCAGTGATTGCAAGAATCAAAAAAAAAAAAAAAAATCGCCTATCATCCTGTTTCCTGTGAAGTGGTTGTCACCATAAAATGGGTTCCTCCTCTCACCATGCAAGCTCACAGTAAGTTGTTGCTGCAGCCCAGGCTGGACATGAAATTTGTCAAGGAAAATGTGTTACGCTTGGTCTGGCATAGCATGACCCTGCCATTTGAAATCACAGCTGATAAAGGGCAGAAACGGAGAAGGAACAGCACACCCTAGTTATCACGTTAGTGCCTCATTTCCAGTGCAACACCTTTAAATAATGCTTTGCCCTAATAATTTAAATCATTTTGTGCACGAGAAGCAGACTAATAAATTTAGGAACCAGAAATTACAGTTCAGCTCTATCCTTTGATTGAAAAGCTGATGATAAGGGTAAGAAGAACACACGAAATAGACTTTATTGGAAACTTTACATTCTACATTATGACATGAGGACTTAAAAAATTAATGACTAATTAATGACTTAAAACTAAATGACTAATGCTTGAAGGGAAAAAGGAGTTGTTTAGCCTCAAAAGTAGCACAGGAAATAAGAGTGAGGAATGATGATATAAGAAAAGCCTTTACTTTAATCACGCTCGGTGTTGTTCACAGTGTACTTTTCATTTCTGATTTTACCATCCATATAATACCAACACTTGGCTATTGCTACTTTATTCCTTGTCTCACACAGCACATCTAATGATGTTAATGTCGGACTGTACCAAACATAAGGTTATTCTAAATATATTCAAAGTATATTCAAATAGAAGGTACATTTCTAACGCACCCCTCATCGTCAAAAACCATCCACCCAAAATCTTAACGGAGAGCCATTAGACAACAACTGAGAACAGAATTATGCATTTGCAGACGAATCCCTGTGATCTTTTCACGACTTTAGAAGGAAGGAGAAGGGCAGAATTAACATTACTAAGTGAACGACCTTTCATGATACCTTTTGCGATCCTAACTTCACTGTGAAATAGGTATTGTGCCCTTTTCTGGGTAAAGAAAATGGGACTCGGAGAGGTTAGGTACTTCACACAGTTCGGGATGGAGCCAGGTCTCTGGAGGAGAGAAGCTAAAATCATACCAATATCACTCCTTTTTGTTTGAATTTAAAACTCACCACCGTATGTCCCTTTATTATAGCAGGGAAAAAATAGGCCATTCCTGCCTTTTAGTCACTAGTATGTTCTCTCAAATGTTTGACAGTGTCCAGTATGTTCAAAAGACATCTAATTATTCTGCCAGCTCCGAAGAGACGGGAGGGAAGGATTATCCAGTAATTTCATCTTTAAAACCAATCCTTGCCCCCAAAACACCAAATCCAATCCATTCCAGTGGTCCTAAAGAAAGATTCTGTTAAGATTTTTTTAAATTTTATTTTTAAAGATTTATTTATTTGACCCTGAGAGAGAATGGGAGTGGAGGGAAAGGCAGAGGGGAAGCAGACTCCCCGCTTAGCACGAAGCCTCACTTAGGGCTCGATCCCACGACCCCGAGATCATGACCTAAGCCACAACCAATAGTCAGATGCTCCAGCCACCTGAGCCACCCAGGCACGCCTATATGATTCTTTAAAAGAAGAGTTGGTCATTTTTGTTTACTTAGCATTGTTAACAAACAAGACATGAAAATGGGCTTAAAACCATCTGGCGCTTCCTCCAGTAGGTTCACTTCAGAAACGTACGTTGCTCAGCAGCAAGCATCTCGCTTTCCGCTGGGCCAGCAGACTATGTTCATTTTCGGCACCTCCGTGGAAGGAGGATACCCCCGTCACCCTTCATGTCTTCCCCTGCACGCAACACCCTTGTCAGGAAATACACACCATCTCCCCCCACCAGAAAAACAAAGCGCAGTACACTTTGTGTTCCAGGTAAGAGAGAGAGTGTGTGTGTGTGTATGTGTGTGTGTGTGTCTACATGTGTGCGCACCCCTGATTCCACTCTGAGCTCCGAGACATGGGAACTTCTCTATTCTTTATGTCTTTCCATGGTGACATATTTAAGAATATAGACAAGGGGCGCCTGGGTGGCTCAGTGGGTTAAAGCCTCTGCTTTCGGCTCGGGTCATGATCCCAGGATCCTAGGATCGAGCCCCGCATTGGGCTCTCTGCTCAGTGGGGAGCCTGCTTCCTCCTCTCTCTCTGCCTACTTGTGATCTCTGTCAAATAAATATAATCTTTTAAAAAAAAAGAATATAGACAATATATGTTTGTCGAACAGCATTCTTGGGTTCTTTGCAGGCACCAGCTTTCTTGTCTGTGTGAAAGTTGGGCACCTCCTTGCGGCACAGGAAGGAACAGACCGCCTCACGTCAGTACCTGTACCACATATATATTTTATCAGATTTCTGAGGTTCCAACAAATAACGGCTTATTCTTTAGTTGTACCAGGAAGAGTTAACTTACTCCAACAATTTTGTATCTTTGTATGGAAAGTAGTAACGTTTCCAAACTGTTCTTGCCGCATTTTCAGGCACAAACGGTGGGGCTGCCGGTGACCGTGCATTCACCCAGCGTGCGGCTGATGCGCTCTGCCCTCCTCCCGCAGGCGTCCAACGTGGAGGCCTTTTCGTTCCCAGCGTCCGGCTGCCAGGCGGAAGCCGCATTTATGGAAGAAGAATGTGTCGACACGCCAAAGGTACGGACGTGTTTGAAAGACTCTGAGCTTGCTGGTTGGCCGGGCCCTCGCTTTGGTCCACGAGTGTTGTACTTGGCTTTGTTGACCTTTGTCATTTCCTTAAGTCACTCAGGAGTGTTGTTTTTGTGCAGGAGACCTGAGAAAAATATCCAGGCTAAACTTGGCTCTCCTCGTCCTCTTATCGTTGTGGCTGTTGCATAACTCTTTAGACCTTCTGTGTACTTTCCAAAATCCTTCTTTCCCTTTCCTTAACCAGTCCCTTCCCTCTTCAGGTTTCTAGATTCCTCTTAGGTGTGGGATTTAAAAAAATTGTTATTCTGAAAACAAAAGTAATTTTTGTGCAGAGTTGGGCTTTGTATGTTATCATTGCCTCTTTTCTGCACGCGGGCTGCAGCTACAAAGTGATGGGCCGTCTTGTTTGGTTCAATTTTATTTTAAGGTTTTATTTATTTATTAGAGAGAGAGGAGGAGGGGCAGAGGGAGAAGCAGGGACCCTGGGATCATGACCTGAGCTGACGGCAGACCCTTAACCGACTGAGCCACCCAGGCGCCCCTGCTCAGCGTTTTGTTTGTTTTCGTCCATTTGAGTATACATGATGGAGAGAAGCTTATCCTCGTATCCTGCGTGAAGTTGGCTTGTAGTACATAGATGATGATAGCTTCTCTCACGTGTGGGGTGCTTATTCATCCATGTTTTATCTACTTAGCCTCAAGTGGTGTCCAGAGGCTTGTGTTAATGGGCAGACCTTGGAGTGTGTTCAGAGTAGACTCTGTTCTCCACCGGTTGTGAACTTGGGTGGGGTGACTGCTTCGAACCTCTGTGTTCTGTAAAACAAGAATACCCAACTCGGTGAGCCTCTTGGGAGGGTTGAGATCGTCTCTGTGAGATTCTCGGCATATTGTAAACACTCATTATTGGTTTCCTATCTTTTTAGCTTCTTTAGGTGATGAAAGGATAATTCAGGCATGAGTTTTGCCTCCAAGTTGATAGTCTAGCAGAGGAGACATGATAACTATAGACACTGTGCCAAGTGATAACTAAACTGACCAATATCAGTCCCTAAAAGAAATGTAAATCCAGGTGGGACAAGCCTGGGAGGAAGCAGGGAAGGTGCCCGTAGCTGGTCTGATCAGGAAGGTGTGGGTCAACTGTCAGAGCTGGGAATTGAGGGGTGCGCAGAACAGGGGCGGACGGCGTTTTGGTGAACGGGAAGGTCTGAGCGAGCAGATGTCAGGGAAACTTGAGTCCATCTAAACGCGGTAGCCCCGTGTGTGTGTGTGAAGAAGAGGGAGATGAAGGGGAGTTGTATGAAGTGAAAAGAGGAATATCAGAGCAGCTCTGCTTTGAACGGCAAGCCCGAGAACACCGGCTTTTTCTCCGGGCTGCCATCCGCGGCGGAAGGATGCACGCCAGGATTGTCAAGAGAGGGTTTCACAGGGACTTGTTCAGCGTAGGAGCAAACAGGTGAAGGTTTTTGGTCAAGGAAGCCGTCAAACGCATGTTGTGCTTCAGAAATTAGCTGAAAGGTCCATAGCCTGCGTTGGATGGGGACAGGGGCAGTGGCGGCTTCGAGCAGTGTGCCCAGAGGGGAGATGACGAGGGCCTGCACTAGGTTAGCGCTCGGGAAACTGCAGGGGAGGGGGCGGTGTGAGATTGTGCGGCCAAAGTGGGTCAGCTGTTCGAGTCCAGAGAAACAAAGTCCAAACCCATACCAGTATGTCTGGAGGTCGAGCTGATTCACGGGTTAGGTGATGTGTTTAGCTAAACCATAGTCAAGGCAGCTTGAGGCCAGTCTGCACTGTCACGTGTCAGGCTGAGTTGGTGACGGTGAGTTTATGTCCATGTCCCCGAGGACGAGACCGCTTCCCGCGGACAGTCTGTTTTCTCTGCCTGTGGTTGCCTAGACGATGTTCAGTCACCTCATTGACTTTCACATTCTCACCTAGAAATTAAGCTATAAATTGGGACAACATAATTCATTTATTTTTAAGATCTAATTCCGTTGAAAAAATTAAAATGCATTCTGCTGAAAGCTTATCTGTGAGGGCATCAGGCCTGAAATACAGATGGGGCACTGTCTGCTGTATTATATAGGGCAAGCTATTTTTAAAGCTTGTGATTGTTACCGTAACTAGGAAACAGACAGGAAATGAATGATTTTGTGAGAGATAAAGGCAGGACTAGATGCGGTGTTTGCATTTGTAGGAAGAGCAGTAGCGCACTGGACCGGGCCACCTACGGCAGCAAGGCTTCGCGGGCCCTCGGCCAGGACACTCACACCCGCTGGTCTTAGCTGTGGACTATTTCGTTGATGTCAGGGAAAATGCTGATCCCTCTTCCCTCCCTGCCACCTCCCTTTTGGGGGCCCGTCAATAAATGCACACGCACGGAGCTGCAGGGCCACAGTGCCTCACTCGCATTTACTGGGACACCCACTGCTGTCTTCTACAAGACGCTTCCTAAATGAATGTATCGTTCGTTCATTTCTACTCCCAGGTGGTGGCCGATATTGCCATCACAGAGATTTTACCTCTCCTTTTCTCACGGAAGCCTTAAAACCGTCAGTAAAATCCCTTAGGGAGTCTGCCTTGAAACATTGGTTTGGGGCTCCTCCAAAAACTACCACCTTTCTGAGACCGCTACCCAACCCTGAGCAGAACCGAGACGCCCCCATGACAGACCATGTTGCGGGGGCAGGTGCACAAACCCTCTAGAGGCAGTCTTTCTCTTTTAAGGGTTTCTTTGAGGGTAACCAGTTTCTTTCCAGTTTTATTGCGAAGTAATTGGCATGCATCATTGTGTACGTTCAGGGGTACAGTCTGATGGTTTGATCACACGTACCACCGCCGCAGGTTCAGCTAACACCCATCTTCTCGCATAGATTCAATAAAGAGAGGAGAGAGAAGAAAAGAAAAAAGAAAAATATTTCCTTTGGATGAGAACTCTTAGGATTTGTTGTCTCACCACGGACCTGTGTGTCGTACGCAGCAGCAGCTGCCGTCGGCACGGCATTCGCACGTCTCTGGTGCTTACTTACCACCGCAGGCTTCTGCCTCACCTTCCTGCAGTGCCCCCTCCCTCCGCCCTCGGCCTCTGGTGCCCACGCGTCTGATCTGTTCCTGTGAGCATGCTTCCGCTCTTCTGGTTTGTTCAATTCCACATCTAAGTGACATCAGAGAGAACTGTCGTGCCCTTACTGACTTCACCCACCATAATGCCTTCCAGATCCATCCCTGTTGTTGCAAATGGTAGGATTTCCTTGGTTTTTCGTGGCTGAGTAAAATTCCTGCTTTGGACAAATAGCACAACTTGTTGATCCGTTCATCTGTTGGTGGACACTTACGTTGTTTCCATGTCTTGGCTGTGGCAGCCCTGATACCTTCCTGAGTTAGCGTCTTCATTTGCCTTGGATGTAGGAAGAATGCCACTTTTACCCACACACACATCTTAGTCACTTTTAACACTGTATTAGCAATTATAATGAAAGGATTTCCCAGGCTCTTTCATAGCTGGGTAACTGAGCTGGGAAAATAAAGGTGTCCCAGGTCTGTTTCCTCTAAAATAAGAATAGGTCTGAAAAGGATGTACCCCTAAGGCTTTGTAAAAGGGAGACAATTAACACTTTTACTTCTGAATTTGAATTTTTAATTTATAATTGAAAAAATAAAACCAGTCAGAATCACACATGGAAAATTCAGAGAGGGATAAAGGAAAAATTATTCATAATCCCCCTACCCAAATATAGGCGTAATTTGAAACGTTCCTAAGAGAGGATTATAGATGGGTGGGTAGGTGAGTGTAGGGTAGCTCAGTCAGTAGGTAGACTTGTTGAAACAAAATTATGCTATATTCTTTTTTTAAATTTTTTTTAAGATTTTATTTATATATTTGACAAAGATCACAAGTAGGCAGAGAGGCAGGCAGAGGGAGAGGGGAAAGCAGGCTCCCCCCTGAGCAGAGAACCCGATGTGGGGCTCTGTCTCAGGACCTGAGCCAAAAGCAGAGGCTTAACCCACTGAGCCACCCAGGCACTCCAAAATTATATTATAGTCTATGTAATTTTGTATGTTGCATTTACATAATGTAACATCATGTGCCTTTTTCCAGATTATGAAATCGGAAAGTGTAAGTTAGTAGTGCCTAATAGATTGTATTAGATAAACCCATATTTAATTACTATTTTTGGCCATCAGGTACTTTAAATTTTTTTGGCGTCCTTAAATGTGCCTCAGGTAAATGTCCTTGTGTTCAAATCTTTGTGCCTCTGATTAATTCCTCAGGATAAATTTCTAGAATTGGGATTATCCAGTTCTTTCTCTCTCACCTGGTTATCTGTTTATTTTCATTTTCCTCAAGATGGTAAAAAATGCTTTAAAAGAATATGGGGTGATTTTATTCTCCTGCCTTTAAGGTTGTTGTTATAAAGCATTCTTTCTGGTCAGGAAATAAGAGTAAGGGATATGATATTTTAGTTAATCTTTCCCAACAGCCACTGTACACGTGAGAGAAACCGAGCTTTAATAGAAACTCAGCAGTCTGCTGGGAAGTGGTGGCGCTGAGGCTCGGTCCGCACCGCCTCAGGATGCGCCCAGCCTGCCGGGCACTGAGGATGTGCGGGAAGAAAGACACTCTCAGCCCCCAGGTTCACTGGCTGATACCCGGCGCTGGTCTGCTGTCTTCGTCAGCTCAGGTCACTGAACACAATACCACGGGCTGGGGGGCAAAGCTGCGGAAATCTATTTCTTCACAGTTCTGGAAGCTAAAAATTGAAGACTGAGATGAAGGTTGTGACCAGTTTTATTTCTGGTGAGGACACTTTTCCTGGCTTGTAGAGGAGGACTGCCTTCTCTCTCCCTCCTCCCCTGGCGTCTGCTCTCTGCTCCCGTGGCAAGAGCACAGACGTGGGAGCTTCCCGGTATCTTTTCTTCTAAGGACACTGATGCTACCAGGGCAGGGCTCTGCCTGGTCAGCCTGGTTTAACTGCTGCCCCTTGGAGGCTGCTTCTCCAGACAGTCACCCTGGGGCCTGGGGTTTCCATTAGCAATTTGGTGGTAGAGGAGGTGGGGTGAGAGATGGGGTCGAGGCACAAGTATTCGATCCTTAACAGTCTACCCGTCTTCTGTGCTAGAATCTTGTATTTCGTGGTGGACTCAGGTGTTAATCAAGTCATGGCAGAGTTTCTCAGCGTCTGATTTCCGCATGTGTACTGTCTATTGAATTGAGGTCTCTTACTGGGAGTGATCGATCGAGGGGCGCCTGGGTGGCTCATTCGGTTGAGCGTAAACTCCTGATTTCAGCTCAGGTCATGCTCTCAGGGTCATGAGATCGAGCTCCGTGTTGAGCTCCATGCTCCGCGAGGAGTCTGCTTGGGATTCTCTCTCCCTCTCTCTGCCCACCCCAGCCCCCACTCCATGCTCACACTCTCAAAAAAAAAAGTGATCATTTGAGCTTTTTTTTTTTTTTTTTAAGATTTTATTTATTTATTTGACAGACAGAGATCACAAGTAGGCAGAGAGAGAGGAGGAAACAGGCTCCCTGCTCAGCGGACAGGCTCCCCGCTGAGCAGGGAGCCTGACGCGGGGCTCGATCCCAAGACCCTGGGATCATGACCTGAGCCGAAGGCAGAGGCTTTAACCCCCTGAGCCACCCAGGCGCCCCTCATTTGAGCTTTAAAGACAAAAACACTGTGTTGTAAAATGTCCATTTCACCCATGGGTCTTGAGGGCCTGTAATTTACAGTCTTAGAGCAAAAGTCTCACTGCTAGTAGCTTAGGTCACATAGGTAGATCAGCCCAATATCAGTCATGAAATCCTAGGGCTGAATTTGTTCTATCAAGACCCTGGATAACTTGGCAGGCAAGGGTGGTGTGACTGTCACCTATTTCAGGAAATGAACTTACAGCTGACGGTGTTCACACCTATTAACTATGTATGAGTGAGGGCCCCCCATGGTGCTTTCTGACTGAATCATCATCAAACAGCATCTGAAAAACCAAAACCAGATCATTGTTCCCCAGAATGAAAATGAATTGAGCAAATGTTTTTAAATGAAAGACATCATTCCCTGTTGTAGTCTAGAGGAAGGAGCTAATTTATACGCAGAGAATTTAAGAAAAGAACGTAAATTTAGGGGGTCTTCTGTAAGGTCTTCTGAGTGCTCCAAAAAAGAGGACTATCCTCTATTAAGAAAAAATAACCGGGTTGCAAGGCTGTACCGTGAGAAGTAGCTGGCACAAGTCTAACAGGCCACAGAAGTGTAACGACACGGGGCGCCGGGGCTCGGGCAGTTACGCATGTGCCTTCGGCTCAGGTCATGATCCCAGGATGCTGGGATCGGCCCCGGCATTGGGCTCCCTGCTCAGCGGGGAACCTGCCTCTCCCTCTGCCTCTGCCCCTCCCCCTGCTTGTGCTCTCTCGCTCTCTTGCTCTCAAGTAACATCTTCTTTTTTAAAAATGTAAAGATGCTTAATGGATACTTACTCAATACCAGTCTTTTCTCTGTTGCTTTACTCATTTCTCAATCCTCCTTGGCTATTCTCAGAAAACTGGTAGTAGAGAGTTAAGGAACCTACAGGTACGAATCAAAGTTCCCCAAGAGCCATTCTTTCCTGCAACTACTGAGTGTCCAGACAGGGGACACCTACCTAGGGGAGGGCCAACGGGAGCCCTGGCCCTGGCTTTCCTGGCCGGAAAGTCACTGGCCAGATCTCAGAGTTTTTGTTTCTGGTACCATGTGGGGAAGGTCGGTCTTCGTGTAGGAAGAAAGCATGGGCCACGCTTCCTGTTAAATGTGCACTTGTCGCTTTAAAACCCTGTCATGCGTGAGCCACCTTATCCAAGTAGTTTTTCTGGACTGGCCGTCCCCTCCCCCAAGCAGACAAAGCTCTGAGTCACCCACAGTCTCCCTCTCCAAATAAAGGGCCTTGCAGTGCCTTCAGATTGGTTGCCATAAGAGGCAAGTTTGTCCTGTGTCTGGCACTGGGGGGTCCCACGTCACCTCTCACATTCATGAGCTCCTGGTGTTTCCGAGAGAAGCCGTAGCCCCAGCCGGTGCACCGCAGTGAGAGCAGCGCTGAGAACCCACGTCCTGCGACTGGCTGGCCCGGAGCAGCTATTCCTGGGAGAAAACGGGTTGATTTCCGGTGGAGTAAAGAACTGCCTTGTTGCTGGGGCTCTTGGCAGCCAGAACTTACCGCCACAGCTCCCCTTTGTCTGCCGGCTCTGGCTGCGTGAGGTGGTTGGGTTGGCAGCTGCAGAGGAGGGCAGAGTGCTGGCTCGCTCGGGAGCTGCGCTGAGCTCACCCCGTGGGGTAGGAGCTGCGGATCCTGTGTGTGTTGCTGGAGGAGAGACAATTCAGTGCGCTGGTGCTCATTAACCTCTGCTGGAATTTTGGGGCTGTGAGTCATTTGTTATTCTATAATGGAAGACTTTGGCTCTTTGCCATTTCAATTTTTTTTTCACTCCTTTTCGTGGTATCAGTCTGTCTTTAAAGATTTCTTTTTCCATTCCCCAGGCAGAGAGAACCAATTAAAGACTAAATCAAATGGGCAGGTACTTAAATTATGAACATAAAAGTATGTCTAGAAGCTTCCAGAATGTTTTGTGGTTGAAAATTAGAAGAATGCTAGTGGCTAAACTCTTTCTTCTTAGCCATGCAGGTTTTTTATTTTTTATCTCCTCTTCCCCCTCATCGTTTCCCTTATTTAAAAATAATAATCATAATAACTGGTAGGCCTCAAGCTAATAAATCCCTATTCATCTGGAAACCACTAAAAACATTGTTTATTATAATAATGATGACTCAGAGAAACGTGGGAGACAGTGCCAGTTTGGGTCATAAAGGGCCGCTGAGAGCTGCAGTTGACTTGCCTTAACGCCCAGTCTACATGTCGTCATCAGTAACAAATATGACCTTTTTAGTATTTTACTTAATTTCTAGTTCGCCACAAGTCTTGACATTTTTTCCTGTGCGCGTTTTTTTAACGGCTCACCAGAGCAGCAACTGATGATTGCCTCTCACTGTGACATTCAGGTGAACGGCTGTCTGCTGGACCCCGTGCCGCCCGTGCTGGTGAGGAAGGGGTGCCAGTCGTTGCCCAGCAACATGATGGAGACCTCCATCGATGAGGGGCTGGAGACAGAGGGAGAGGCCGAGGAAGACCCCAGCCAGGCCTTTGATGCGTTCCAGTCCACACGCGGTGGGCAGAGACGGCACACTCTGTCAGAGGTCACCAATCAGATGCTCGTGGTGCCTGGTTCAGGTAGGGTACCCCGGAGCCCCAGACTGCGTCTGCACAACACACACTCCGGCCCCCGTCTCCAGGAAACAGTCATGACACCCCTGCTTAGAATGCCGCCTACGTCTGATGCCCTCCCGGCCCACGTTCGGAGGCTCTAGGCTCAGGGCTGCTCAGCGGCCACCGAAGAGGATAATGAAGCCTCCCTGGGCCGGCTCCCCCGGCTGCCGAGACCATCTGTGTGCTGTGCGATCCAGCAAGGACTCTGGCTGAGATCTTAAGGGCACAGGTTTTGGGGTGTTGACCCCACTGAACATATTCGAAGCTGATTAAATGGACATGTAAAAAGTTTCTGGAAAGGTGTTTTGGTGGGAGACTGGAGATTACGGATGCCGTAGCTTTGCAGACTCAGGCCGGTTCTGCCCTGTATCCCATACTCGGAGGAGCTGCTGTCTGCTGTTGGTCTGACCTTCTGGTTTGTTTTTGTTTTGTTCTTTTCTCTTAAAGGGAAAATTTTCTCCATGAGTGACAACCCCTCCCTGGACAGTGTGGACTCAGAGTATGATATGGGGTCTGTTCAGAGGGACCTGAACTTTCTGGAGGACAACCCTTCCCTTAAGGACATCATGTTGGCCAATCCGCCCTCCCCACGCATGACGTCTCCCTTCATCAGCCTGAGACCTGCCAACCCAGCCATGCAGGCTTTGAGCGCCCAGAAGCGAGAGGCCCACAACAGGTCGCCAGTGAGCTTCAGAGAGGGCCGCAGGGCGTCGGATACCTCCCTCACCCAAGGTGACCGGCCACTCTCTCTTGTGGCTCCTAACACTCTCCTGCTGTAGGGCTTGAGGGGGGTTGTGGCCATGTTGGTTTCATGCCTCTGGTCACTGGAAGGCCTTGTGTGTCATTTAAATTGTTTGGTCATTGTTCTCTGCTTCAGGAATTGTGGCATTTAGACAACATCTTCAGAATCTGGCCAGAACCAAAGGAATCCTAGAACTGAACAAAGTGCAGCTGCTCTACGAACAGCTCGGACCAGAGGCAGACCCGGACTTGGCACCTGCTGCCCCTCAGCTCCAGGACCTCGCCGCCAGCTGCCCTCAGGTGCGTGCTCCCTTCCCATGGCGGCTCTGTGAGTGTGAGGCATGGCCTCGTCCCGAAGGAGTGTCCTGTCACTTTGAGGACCGACTGGAGTCCCAGAGCACACAAGTCATTTTGGAGCGCTCACAGCCTGAACGCTTTCCTTGTCGCTGCCACGGGCAGGACCTGTCCACACTGGGCCCTGGTGATTAGTACCATGAGGAGGTGTAGACGCTCTCAAGCTGCGGCTGGTGCATCGGGCAGATTTTGTATGAATGACTTCTGTTAATGTCACTGAACTCGCCTCCCCCCGCACACACACAAAGATAGTGATATAAATGCAAAGCTTACCACTTCGCTCCATCAGTGGAGTGGTTATGCTAAAAATGACCCCCAAAATACTGCTTTTACCCAACACATTTTATTTTGAACCTATTTTCAGCACATCACGGAAATTCTAGCATTTGATGCCCACGTGAAGGTCAGGGCCTCCTGGTGACATTAAGAGCCTTTGCCACAGTACCGACTAGGTAATCGTTCACTACGAAGTGATTAACCCTCAGCCGACTAGTTATGTGAAAAGCTTTGAGTCTCCTGTCTTACAGAGTTGGGAGTTCCTCTTGGAAGGTGAAGGTTATGAAGGTGCTTAAACAAAGAATTGAAACTTTCTCCCACATGGAGAATTGAAAATGTTTTCATCTCCCTTGCTCCTCAGGAGGAAGTTTCTCAGCAGCAGAAGACCGTCTCTGCCGTGCCCAGCAGCGTGCGTCCGCCGCTTTCCCCGCGCCAGAGCCTGGAGGCGCAGTATCTCCACAGACTCCAGGTGCGACCCTTCCCCTTGTTAACGCTCACGGTGCTTGGCCGCAGTCCGCTTTTCTGCACGGCAGAAACAGGTTTTGCTTGGTTGATTTTTTAGGGTAGCTGCTTTTTCCCCCAGTAAGCAGGTAGCTTTGACTCAGGACCTGACGTTTCTAGAAACACATTCAGACTTAGACTTATGCTTCTATGGGCAGCGGAAAAGGATTTGTCCTCAGGCCCCCGGAAAGGAGAAAGCCACCAGTAGGAAAGTGAAACCTGGTTTCTGTGCTTTTTAAAGTTATGCTTGTTAATGAATAATAAAATGGAAATCTCCGTCCAACAAGATTTTACTATCCGCTCCCTACATTAATGCCTGAAAACCTTTAAAAATGGTACACATCATTCAGTGGATGCTGTAGCCTTGCTGTCAAGATCTAACTCCACTCTTCTCGTTGCATTTCATCGCGGGAGCCTTGTGGTTCTAGAGCACTCTGAGAAGTGGAAAAACGGACGCCGGTCCAAGCTGGGGCAACACAGTCCCGCTGCCCCGGTGCTGCTGGGCCTCGGGGAGCAAGTGTCCACGCCCTCACCCTGCACAGATTCTGGAGGACACAGTTGGCCTTGTCCTCCGGGCAAACAGGACCGTCCTGTGCCTTCATCCTCGATGACTTCATATTGTCACGCTCATCTTCTTTTTCTGCTCTCCCAGAAGCCCAGCCTTCTGTCAAAAGCGCAGAACACCTGTCAGCTGTACTGTAAAGAGCCACCGCGGAGCCTCGAGCAGCAGCTGCAGGAACACAGGTGAGAGAGGGTCCCTTTCTTTGTTGAGGATTTCACGAAGCCAGACGATCCCCCCTCTTTCGCCGGCGCTTTTGCCTCCACTGGGACACAGGTTTCAGGACCTGATCACTGACGCACACAGTCCATTGTTCACGGGAGACGGGCCTGGCAGGAGATGGCAGGCCTGCGTTTGTTTTCTTTCCCTTCTAGTGTCCTCCTTTGGGTTACAAACAGACCCAGCTTTCAGAATCCACGTCCTGCAGCAGCGTTCGTGGGCTCTGCGGCAGGGAGGGCCTCTGTCGTCTCTTGCAGTAATTCGCGTCCTCACGCCTCTCTAGGAGAAGCAGCCTGGCCAATGTACAAGTACCCTGTTCTGTCAACCTCCAGTCACCCCCAGAGGCCAGGCGTTACCCCGCTTTAAAACACTCCGGATAGGAAATCAGCCTCTCGCGTCACAGGGGTTAAAACTTGGTCTCAGAGAAAATGAATTAGTGTTCACTGTAGCACCAAGGGTTCCACCCGAATTGGGGGACAGAAATGTCAGTTCTATGCAACCAGACACAGCTGCTTCCTACCCCCATTTCTTTTGTTGTTTTTTGTTTTTTCTGCTGCGGAAAAGAAGTGGGAGGACTGATCCTGGATTTGTATAAAATTGCCATCACTGAGGAAGATTTGAAATTCTTTCTTTTGCTGTTGCCACTTTAGACTCCACCAGAAGCGACTCTTTCTCCAGAAACAGTCCCAGCTACAGGCCTACTTTAATCAGATGCAGATAGCAGAGAGCCCATACCCGCCGCCCGCTCAGCAGCTGCCCCTGCCCCGCCAGGACTCGGCCACGCCGTCCCCGCAGCCCCCGCCTTTCAGCCTGCCCCAGCCCCTGAGCCCCGTGCTGGAGCCCGCTTCCGAGCAAATGCAGTACAGCCCCTTTGTCAGCCAGTTCCAGGAGATGCAGCTGCCAGCCCGGCCCCGGGCTCCTCCGCTGGCCGCGCACCTGCAGCCGCCCCCGCCGCCGCCGCCGCCGCCGCCACCCCCACCGCCCCCGCCGCAGGCCGGAACCCCCCCGGCCCCCTTACAGTTCTCCTATCAGACTTGCGAGCTGCCGGGGGCCGCCTCCCCGGAGCCAGACTACCCCGCTCCCTGCCAGTACCCCATGGAGGGGGCGCCGCAGAGCAGCCTGGCTGCGCAGGACTGTCCCCGGAACTCGGGACTGCAGGAGGCGCCCTCCAGCTACGACCCTCTAGCCCTCTCAGAGTTCCCTGGACTCTTTGATTGTGAAATGCTGGAGGCTGTGGACCCACAGCACAGTGGCTACGTCCTGGTAAACTAACCTCAGCACAGGAAGTGAGGCGGGTCCAGTGAAGGAAGAATGTGTGTTTCTATTTTTATTCCAGCCTTTTCAATGTAAAGCTTATTTTCCTGCCCTCTCCCAAATGGAGAAAAATAAGTTGCCCACCTGGAATCAGAGGGCCTGGCCGGGCGGGCCACGTGTCTCAGTCTCCTGGCTCTGTCCCACCACAGTCCTCTGGGGCCAGTGCGGAGCGTAGCAGTAGCCGAAGTCATGCCCTTGCAGCAGGCGGAGCCCGCTCTCACGGGAGGCACTGACAGGCTTCTAGAAGAAGACATCCAGACCCAGGTTTTCTGTAGAACACCACCAGCTCGTTATCGAGGGAAACCTTGGTGGAAGCAGGAAAAACTGTGCCATTAGATACGGGCAAAACCAAAACAGAACACGACGACACTAGATTTTTCACTGAAGCCGAGCAACACGCGTTCTGTTAGACAAGTTGAGAATACATGAGGGGCTTTGATGCACAGGAAGTAAAGGAAAAGCTGTGCTTTGTCATCGAGTCCTGAGTCTGAAGCCGCTGCTTCCGGTTGTCCCCGAGACCACTGCAAAGAACTGGAACGTGAGCTTCGTTTCTGGGGCCACGAAGTCACAGCTGGCACTGACCCCTGGGACGGGCAGTCGTCTCCACTTGGGAGCAGTGACCGTCCTTTTCCGAAGGTTCCCTGGGGTGCAAAGTGGACTCAGGGCTCCAGCGCGGTCACCTGTGGAACCACGAGACCCAGCACAGCGGAGGCGGGGGCAGGCCACAAGGAGCCCCCGGGAGCAGCAGCCCTGGGCCGAGGGAAGACGGGCTCTTCCGGCTGAGTCTTTGGTGTAAACTGCTGGTCTGGGACGGCTGATCTCCAGAGGACCTAGCGTCTCTTTTAAAATGTAGTAACTACTCTGACTTTACCTTCTGTGTTGCTAGTAGTTTATTGAGCTTTGTATGTTTGGACAGTTCCATAGGGCTTAGGAATTTCAAGGACAAGAAACACGAACTTTGATCTCCCATGTGAAGTGGTAGTGCTGTGCCTTTTTTCCCCCCAGATCATGCTTTAATTCTTTCTTTTCTGTAGAAACCAACAGTTTCCCATTTATGTCAATGCTAAATCCAAAGTCACTTCAGAGTTTGTTTTCCACCATGTGGGAACCGCATTCTTAATTTCCTTAGAAGTTCTGACTTGTAACGAAACGTTCAAGTATTACAGCAATATTTAAAACCACAAATGTGTTAACCATCTAGCGGATCAGCTGTCAAAACACGTGATATGACTAGTGAAAACGGAACCTTAACTCTTACAGTTCTCTCACCAGAGTAAGTAACGCGCCAGCTAGTTAACCGTAGACCTAGAGGTAACAACTTGTGGCTGGGACAGCGACATCGCAGTGTTACAAACGCAGTGTTACTGACAAAGACTGTCGTTTCTGTCCTGTAGAATGGCTTGTCCTAGCAGCAGATGGATGCGCTAAGCACAAAGAAGAGAGACACTACCATGCTGCATCTAGAAACACCTTTAAGTTGCCTTTCCTCGTTGTAGTGGGTGTGCAGGCAGGTGAGAAGCGTGCCCCGGCCCAGCCGCTCCCGTCGGGGTGAGGGGAGCAGTCCTCGGTCCCGGCTCCGGTGGGCACCAGGACGTGCCACAGCAGTGCTCTGCCAGGGGGGGGTTGGGGGGGGGGAGCTTTCAGGCCTTAGCAAGAGAGGGTGCCCTGGAGGAGCGTCGTTTTGTGAATTACCAGCTCCTGAAGATCCGGTAGGAATGAATTCTATTCCTTCCGTGGATTGTTTATTCCTCCTCATGCTTAAACATCATTGAAGCCATCCTTTCATTAAGATCTCTAATCTGTTTTCAGTCTTTGCAAAATAAGCCAGTTTGGAAATGGGTTTAAAGGATATTTTTCCAAAATATACTACAGAAGCACCGTCCTGTTTATGAAATCAAAATGCCTTCTAGTCTGAACCTGGGGTGGCAGGAATGGTCCTCACAGGCCGACACCGAGGCCTGCCCACCCCCCACCCCCAAAAGGCCATAAGCCTGGGAGCGGCGGCCGACTGGTGAGGCGAGCCCAGGCACAGCGGAGGGGCCAGTGGCGGTCGGAGGGCGTAGAGCTGCCGCGGGAAGCTCCCAGCAGGGGCCGGCGTGGGAGATGCCAGACAGACCAGCAGCACGCCAGACCCGGGGGTGTAAGCTATTTGCTTTGCTCATTTCAAGCAGAATCAGGAAATTCCGTAACGATCCGTCTTTACTGAAAGGTAAGCTGGTGAGAGGAGGCTGGTGGTGGTCAGTCAAGTGTGTTCCCAGCCCTGTGGGATCACCTCCAGGGCCCTGTCCCCTGACCAGGGACCTCTGGACACTAGCGAGCAGCTTCCACACTAGAACAACACTAAGAAGGCTTCGTATCCTGCTCTTTTTACGAGAGGCTACTTTGAAATAATGACTTTCTTTCCAGTTTGTTTCACGTAAGCAGTGTGTACACTACTGTATAGTAATCATTAGCTTTATTATCCTGTAAACCAGGCTCCTCTGAAGAGACTTTGGTGAGATGAACGTGAGGTAAAAATTTCATTCGGCAAAAAGTGCAATATGTGTGGTACTTTATTTGTTATGTTCTTTTTTTAATCCAGGGGTATTAGTCTCTGCTTTGGGAAAAATGCACTAGTTCTGCGATTTCCAGTTGGGCAGGTGTCTCTCTAGGATTTACATGCAACTGATGTGCTGGTCCCTGTAAGGCAAGTAGAGCGCGTTACCATGGCAGGAGGGCAGGCGGGCTCGTGCCAAGTCCCTGGGGAGCTACGCTGACCCCGGGGGCAGAAGGCTTTCTATGGCCGGCCGCCCCTTTGCATTATCCGGTCAGAGACAAACATCTGGGGCCCCCAGGAGGGGGACAAGGACATGGCGCTGAAGGAGAGTTCTGGTAGGGCCAAAACCCCTTCCCTTCCACATCAAACTTTGCTCCCAGGAAGGAGAAAGTCGGCTCCCTCTCTTCCTCAGAAATAAAGACCTGCCAGGCGCTTGTTCCCTGAGGCCTTCCAGTCCACCGGGTCTGCCTCCCCCCCCACTGCTTCTGCCCCCCACTGTCATTAGCACCCGAGAAGGGGAGCGCTTGGAGTTGGCAGGAGGGGGGATGCTCTGCTAGGAAGTGCCGTGGAGGTTCCCTGAGGGAACTGGCGGCTCTGGGCGACATTCGGAAGGCTGTCAACGGTCAAAACTAAGCACCCTTTTGGCTTAAAGGAAATTCATCCTTCAGATAGATCTCTTTTCCACATTCCTCCTCCTCTAGCGACGAGACAGAGGGTACTCTGACCGCTCTGGTCCTGGGGGCAGTTGTGGTCTCCCCATGCGGGGAGCTTACCTTGCCGCATCTGTACCCCTGAACCGGGCTGCCTCTACTGTCTCCTCGGAAACCACCCGAGCCGCTCGCTCTCTGTGTGCCTAGACATCAAAGGGACAAACTGGAGAACAGGTAGTAAGTTGGAGTCACTGCATAGGCAGGGGTCTTTGATCACTGTGCTGCTTCTGGAAATTTTAACAGAACTTTTCAGAGTGGTGTGTGGAAGACCAGAGCACTACGTCTGCCTCAGTTTCAGAACTGGACAAAGTCTTTAAATGTATGTATGCCCTCTGACGAGTTCAGTTGTGAGGTCCCAGGGGGGTCACTAACCACAGAGCCCCCTTCTGGGCCAGCTGCGGCAGCACGGGGCTCCTCCTCCTGCAGACAGGGGGGGAGGGGCGGAGGGCAGGGGTTGTGGCCAACCGCTCCCAGCCCCCGCCAGCCTGCCGGTCTGCAAGGAGCAACGGCTCCTGTTTGTACGTCCACCGCCGAACATTTCACACGGAATCTAAGCCACACGACGATTCTGTAAAATGAGCCGGATGCCTCCAGTCCTCACTTCTTACAGCGGAGGCCACCAGAGCTCCCGGGAGGCTAGGTGAGCGGGCGGAGCGTGCAGGGCCCGTGTGGGCAGAGCTGGGGCCGGCTCGGGGCTTCCTGGCTTCTCCCTGGCTGCTCTTTCCCCTCCACGGTAGCATCCGACTTGCCACAAGCCAACAGCTATCTAAAAGCCCCCATCTCAGTTAAGCACTGGGTAGATGTGACTGTCCCCACAACCATATTCTTCCCCTTGGCAGCTGCCTGGCTTTGGGGCAGGTGCCCCCCCAGGTGGCCACGCAAGAACCGGCTCAAGAGACACAGAGCCCCCAGCCCGCCCTGCCTGCGGGTCTGGCTGACTACAGCGGCGGCGGCTCACATCAGAGAGGGGTGACTTCTCCCCGTCACACAGCACAGTGATTTCCTAGAGGAGCCGGTGCTGGAAGGGCACACCCTTCCTGACGGCAGAGGGGCCAAACGGCGGGGCTTTGGCTCAGCACTGCAGGCCTGCAGACCGAGCCATGAAAGGCCCTCAAAGAAGAATCGGGAAAGGAGCCTGGTCTGCAGGAGGGGCATAACATTTCCCTCCAGTCAAGGTCCATCAAATGCGAGTGAAATTAGACGCTTTCAGAGAGAAAACAATTATCTGTCTTCTCAGAGGCAAAGTGGGTGGGGTAGAGGAGCGCATGAGAAATAGTACAAGAGAACATCATGGAAAAACGGGACCCCAGACTGGATTTCTGTTCCGCAAGCAAGTGGAGCAAACTCAGACCCGCTGCTGGCTGTGTGGGGCCTATCTGGTGCGAGATCTGCTCAGTCAAGGCAATCTGAGTGGCCATGCCTTCCCACTACTGATGGTGAAAGATCCCCGCCTCCACCAAAATCTCTGGAGGGAAAAGCAGAAGTTTTGCTTCTCTTTGGGGACTGCAATTTAAGAAATAAAAGTGATCGAGATATTTGCACTTTGCAGAAAGGGCAAGATTATTTGCTTATTTCTGAAAGGAGGAGGGTGGTCTTTGCTGGATGTTTGGTTTGTGAAAGTTACTTTTGACAAAAATCTGATTGTAGTTATTTTTTTCCGTGGTTTTTTTTTTTTTTTAATTACTAAGAATGGTGAGTTCAATAGCTTTTGGTATTTTGAGTGCAAATCATAATAGCTCTAATGTAAAAAAAAATCAAAATGAACCCTGTCCCCCAATGTTAGAAAATTACCTAAAATGCAGTTTAATAAATGATCTTTGTTACCAAGTGGTAATTTACATGGGGTAATGTACTGCAAGGAAAATGTACTGTTTTTATGTTTTCAACCTAAAATTCAATTAAAATAAAAACAACTTGTTTTCTAAGAGCCTGGGTGATATGAATGTCAGACAGAGGAGACAGGGCCTTTACCTCATCCGGCTTCGAGTGGAATTTTTAAAGTATGGAAGGTGGCTCTGTTCCCTGAGCTCTGGTGCTCATTTCAGGCTACAAGAAGCCAGTGGGTAAAGTGTTCTCATTGACGTCAGCAGGGTAAATAATACCTTGCTCTGAGATCGCCCGAGTACATGTTAGTCCTGCACGACGCGGACGGAGGCCCAGCCAGCCGCAGCTTGCACACACACAAGGCGTGGGCCAGGCACTGCCTGCTGCCCCTGGAGTCCCGAACCCCTCATCCGCCCGGTGACGGCCTCTGTTGTGGGAAGAAGGGAGGCAGGCACCTCAGGCTCCCCAGGTTCAAGCCAGCTACAGAGAAAGGGGTGGAACTGGGGCCAGCAAGACACTGCTCCTTACTCATAACGGCACAGCCCGAGGGCCCGTGGAAGGCTCAACCCTCCCCCAGCACGCACACCCTGCAGCCCCCTCCCAGGGCTGGGCACCTGCTCAGTGCCCTCAGTGCTGGAGAATCCATGAAGCATTCGAGGCCACTCGCAGACGTTCAGACTTACCCTAGTGCCAGACCCTGAGTGGAAGGGCAGTATTAAATCCTACTTTCTGGCAGCAAGTTCAACTGAGATCTGGTTTCAATCAAACCATTCCGGTTGAGCCCACGCTACAGAACCGAGACGCTCCTAGACAGGAATCATCTGCTGGTGCAGGGGTGCAGCAGGCGGTCAAGGGCAGGAGGAGAGCAGACTCTGCACTGACTTGCACTGCCCAGCACCACACACAGGCACTCGGTCCTGCCCCTAAAAGACTGGTACCTTCTTGGGTGACCCAAGAACTTACTGAGTTTCAATTGCCTCTCAAGGAAAATGCTCAATTTCAGTAATGATGTTTTACAAACTTTTCCCTTTCCCACCAAATTTCTCCATCATTTTTGTGTTGCCAAAAACAACCCCAGGATACAGGCTAAAATACCAGACCTGCCAGTAGAGCCTGGCCAAAGCTAGCCAGTCAGGCCCCTGACCTACATTCCCCAGCACATCCTTCTGTGGCCTTTGTGAGCCAGACCTGGTCCAGGGGGCCAGGGAGAGCTCAGCCCCAGACCCCAGGCATCCACCGGGCCAAGCAGGGCTCAGGGCTTGCCCACACATCAAGAGACACACTGCCCACAGCCAAGTCAAGAGCCTGCCTCCATCGCTGCCGGTGTAGGTCCTATCCAGGCGCAGTACGCCCTGCACCCTGAGTCTCTGCTCCCGGCCACCTGCTCCTTCTCGAAGGGAGAATCCACTCACCCTCCCCATCAGGAAGGCTTTGAGAGTTTGACTCAGTTTCTCCTTGCTCCCCAAAGATGAGGAAGAAATATGGGGCCCAAGATGCTGACAGTGGGCCAGACTGAGAATGGTGACCCTCAGAAGTCGGTCCGTGACCATGCCAGGGCCACCCACGTAACTGGGAAAGGGGCACAGCTGAATGGAGACAAGCCCCTGAGGCCTCTCCCAGAAGCATGCCACGCAGACAACCCTGAGCTCACGGCCTCCAGTGATTCCTCAGTGGGAGACCCAAGAACTGCCCTCTAGTCACCAGAGAAACCCGAATGTGCAGCAGGACGCCCAAGCCCGCAGAGGGCCAAAGGGCAAGCAGACAGCTGGAGGAGGCCCAGACACAAGGGCCTGGCCAGGACGACGGGGCCCAGCTTGCCCAGCCTGCCCTCTGGAGCAGCCACCCTGGCCCGAAAGGCCCTCCAGGCAGAGTGGGGCCTACTAATTCCCTGCCAGGGACAGCGTGAGGGACAGCGTGGGGGGCAGCAAAGCACCTCTGAGCATCCTGGGCCCTGGCCCCACTCCCAGCCCTGCCACTAACCTGAACACATCCCGGCAAAGGCTCATCGTCGCCTGCACTAACTTGGGAGCACACTCCGGCACACTTCACTCCCAGGTTAACTGTGAGGTGCAAGGGCAGCCTGGTCTAGCCCCGCCCTCCAAGCAGAAAGCCCCAAGGAGTCCCAGCTCCGCTTGACAGCTCGTCACACAATCTCAGCTCTGCCTGCCTTGCTTTCACTTAACTCCCGACCACCTCAACACAACTCAGAACATGGCTGTGGGACCCCCAGGAAGTCTCTGCACAGGATCACGGCTGGCCACCCTATCCTGAGCACCTGCTCCAGGTTGAAAATCCAGAACTTCGTCCTGGAGTCCTTCATCCTCGGTCGTGAGGTCTGGGCAGCACCAGCCACGGGTACCACCGACAGAAGAGCATCCACGAGAAGCCACATCCCACCCAGAAGGGGGCTTCTGTCACCAACCTCCAACTTTCAGGTCAAGCTTCTGCACAAAGGGTTGGAAGGCCTGGGAATCGTTCTCGGTTCCCAAAGCCCCACAATGGAGATGGTGCCAAGAGGAGGCCAGAGCCTGAGGGCACGGCTCCAACTGGCCTCCCTGGGCTCCAATCCCTGCTGGCCGTCCTCGGACAGCACTTGGGGCTCCTGCAGCCTTTCCGGGCCTCTTCCCTCCAGGTAGCCAAAGCCAAGCTCCTTAAATGGCCCCTGAGGCCCCCAACTTACTCTCAGTGGCAGGGAAGGGGTGGGGAAGCAAGGACGAGACAAGGTTCCTCACCCAGGAAGCCGGCCCCCCAGAGCTGAGACTCGGGAGCTCTGTGCCTGGGAGGGGCTGGTGGGAACCACCCGTCAGCACCAAGTGCGGCCTGGGAGCCCAGAGGACAGACGCCCGAGGCAGAGGCCAGAGAGCCTCAGGGACCCGAATGACCTGGAGTTCGGGGAAAATAAGGAAAACTGGAAAAAAAAAAAAAAAAACCAGAAAAAGAAACCAGGATGGAAGCAGCAATGAACACAGGAGACGCCGCGCGGGCCAGAGTCCATGCAGGAGGGACGGCCGGACGGGAGGGGGCAAGGAGCCTGCAACTATTATTTACGGAGGCTTCACTTGATTTTAGTCTCCAAACCTGGGCTCACGTGGAGACTGAATGTCCCTCACAGCTGCTCCTTCCTGCAATAACAAGACTGACATCACTGTTGTCAGGGAAATGGTGTTTTGATTAAAATCATGTGACAGCTACTTTGTGATTCAATAAACAAATCCTCTATTAACCCTCGCCTGACAGAGGCCTGTGGGCAGCTCCGTCATCAGAGGGAAACTGCAGACGGTCCAGGAGGGCGGCCTTGCCACCGGGTGTGGGTGGCTGAGGTGACCCGGGGTCGGCAGGGAGCAGAGCGCAGGGGCAGCCATACTGCTCCCTGGCAGGTCCCGGCGGGGGGAGGGGGGGGCAGCGGGACGCGACTCTGAGAACACAGACTGCTCCGCAGGGTCCTGGGGCCCAGGCAGGTGCCCTTCAACAGAAGAACAAGCCCTCACCTCAGGGCTGTTCTCTCCTGGACTGAGTGGCAGCCCAAGCCCCAGGATGTCCAGTGGCTTCCTGCCAGGGGAGGAGGGGGGTGATGGGGGAGAAGGGGGGTGTCAGGGGCGGGGGGCCAAGGACAGTTCCAGGCCTGTTGTCAGCCCTTCAGGCAGAAGGGCAAGTTCAAACCACCGAGTTCGAACCACTGACAGCAAGTGAAGGGTTAAGAATGATTTCTGGTTTGCATTGGATGACTTCCTGGATCACTCACTTGGCTGCCGCCCCTGACACGCAGGGCTCTGCCTGGCAACACTCAATTCCCTTCCATCTCACCCTCAGGGCATTTTCCTTCCGTGACACAAAGGCAGGGAAGGCTCGCGAGTCACAGGGCAAGGGATTGCTCTGGGTTAAAGGATCTGCAGCCTCAGAGGCCTAGCCCTACCGGGAGACGGCCAAGTAGACAGAAGAGGATTGTGGGGAGGGGGGTTCGCAACCACCTGGGAAACGGAGCTACCAGCTCCTCCCAGCCGGGTAGCGAACACTGAGGGAGATGCCACCGAGTGACGAGTGTCTGCACTCGGTTAGCAAGCCCAGGGCTTGAGGACTGGCCGTTAGGGCTGTCTGCACTCCTTGCAGCATCCCGGCGCTGCCTGCAGAGCCAAGCAAGTCTGCCACCGACAGGTTGCCTCAACTGTCCCACGCTCAGGCCAGAGGCGGATGGCGCACTTAGCGACTTGGCTAGTTGACCCTGAATTTGTAGGGAAACACCTCACACCTTTCCTCCCAAGCAAGGCTGTGGTTAGGCCTAAAAATACATAACTCTTAACTCCTGCTCCTTCCGTGGAGGTGTCTTCCCCAAGGCCACGTTGTGAAACACAAAGGGCTGACGGCTCAGCCTGTCACCCAACCCTCCCCACGGCGCAGCCCCTGCTGGGACAGACGGTGACAGCCCTGACCTGACAGGCCGGCGGCTCAGGCCCTGAGCTGAGAGACTGCAGTCCCGCCAGAAAGGAGGACATTCTCAAATGAAGGACCGCAGTTTGGGGCCTGGACAACAGGAAGAAGCTCTCATGGCCCCAGTTCACATGAAAGGAAGGGAAAGCCATGGAGCTTTAGCAGGCAAGCTTTTCAACGTTCGAAACTTCACCAAGCAGACCTACTCGAGTAGATACGAGAACGCCAGTGTCTGCCAAGTCAACGAAATGCTGCCTGACATCCCCACACGGCTGCTGAGGGCCTTGGCGCTGCTCTTCTGGATGGAGCGGACGCAACGCGGGTCTGAACTGCGCGGAGCCATCATAAGCAGACTTTTCCCGTAGATACAGTACTGTGAGTGTCTCTCTTCCTTATGACTTTCTTAATACGTGTTCTCTCTAGCTGACTCTACTGTAGGAACACAGCACAGGATACACACACCAGACAAAATATGTTCGCCTGTTCATGTCGCTAAGGCCTCTGATCAATAAGCCACCAGTAGTTCAGTTTTGGTGAGTCAGAAGTTCTATGTGGATGCTCAACTGTGTCGGGGCAGGAGGGTGGCCAATGCCCCAACCCCTGTGTTGTTCAGGAGTCAACTGTAAGCCACAGACCACCCTCTAAAGACCCCAGGGCTGTGACCAGCCCCAGCCTCAATTAACGAACGAATACTTTCAAGTTCAAAACTTTTTGCACAGCTTCTCCAGAGTGGCATCAAATGGGGCTTCAGACCTGTACACGATCAGAGTGACAGAAATGGTTTGGCCTAGAATGGACAGTTGTAACAAGTGAGAACGGTCTACGGTCTCTGAGGTACATGGAAACAACCTGTTTTTGTAAGTGACCCCTCACCAACCGCCCCGCCCTGTGGGAGCCTGGCCGTCTCTGACAGAGTTAGAGGAACTGCTTCCCGGCCTCACCTGCCAGAGCGCCAGGCCACAGTGACCACTCCCCACCCGCGCCTCAGCCCAAGAGAGAAGAGGACCCAGGTGTCAGTGACACTTACCTTCCCGGTGTCCTCTCCAGGCCCTCTGGGTCTCAGGAAGTGGTTCTTGTCAGCCCCAGGAGCACTGGGCTCCTCATTGTCCTTCACAGGAAAATCTAGCTTCGTCAGCCTTTGGGCCACCGCTAGAGATACAGACAGCAGTAGGGTAATGTCCCCAGACCAGCCCACCCACGCTTCCCAGCCGGGACGCCCCCAGTTGCTCCAGCACTGCGACGGGGGAGCACAGGAACCTATAAGCATGTGGGTCCCTGGGCAAAGAAAGCTGGCTCACCCCAGAACCTTCCTGAAGGTGCCTTTCCTTCAAGCACCCTGGGAAGTGCCACCGCACTGGGCCTTACGGTGCCAGCTGGGTACTCCCCCACATCTTGGCCACGGCCTGCCCCAGCCAGGAAGAAAGGCCTGGCTCCTTCCAGAACTGCTAACAGTAGTTTCAGAGAACTCTAGAGAAAGAAACAACTTGGCTTTTCTACCCAACAAGTAATTAAACTCTTCATCCTCCAGATTTCCATCTCAACCGAACATCAGGTCATTTCTTGGAAACAGCAGGCTCGCGGAGGCGCAGGGGGAAGAGGGAAACCCCTGCAGGGGCAAGGACTGGAGACACTGAGTGGCCAGGAAAGAGGGGCGAGGATGTAGGTGGAGGCAGGGAGGCACATCAGGGACCGGCCCAGAGCCACAGACCAGCACTTCATCACTGAAGTGAGGACACAGCTCCCTCCCCATCCAGGTGGCTAAGGAGAGGAGATAGAGGAGGCTCCGAGAACAGAGCACTGGGAGGAAAATCCTGTGTCAGGGGAATCTAAGTAAAAGGCAAGAAGGCAGGACAAGCACCCGGTGAGTTCGGCTGCCCCACCCTTCACTCCTGGGGGAACACAATCCACGTGCTTTCTGCAGGAAAGCACCAGATTTTCCACTCTGTAGCAACACGGGCTGACACACACAGCCGCACCGAGAGCACTGCCGTACCTTCAGCCCTGGCTGGGGAATGACCCGTCGGTTTCCCCTGAAGGCCTAGGCAGGGATCTCGGATGCTTGGATAAGACAGCTCACGGGTCGGGCGCCCATGCTGAGTCAAGACAGGCTGTCCCGAAACGACCCCTGGGGCCTTGCCTCCCAGTGGCCTCGCCTCCCAGTGGCCTCGCTGCTGTGGCATTTCCATGAGCTGAGGGCTAGTACTTCAACAAGCCCTCATTAAAAACCACACGTCAGTTAACCGGTTTGTTCTTAGGACACAGGACACATCTTCAGGTTCCTATCTTCTTGGCAACACAGAGAAAAAAGATCTGGTCTCTTAAACCTGGGACAGGTCAACTACACACAAAACGCAGAAACACTGAGATGAATTCCATGGTTGAGGAAACATCTTTATTGGGCTCAGCTTGCTACATATGTCTCTGCTGCACTTTCCTCATCGACCAATGGACACCAATGACAGAGGATGACAACCTGCGGCAATGTACGTCCCAGGTCACCATGCAAATCCCAACGGAACTGTAGCTGGAGAGGGGGGCTGGGGAAGGACGACCCAAAGCTTATTTAAGAGTTGCAAAATCCTTCCGTTGTGCCAGGGGCTGGATGAGCTGTGGTATGGTACCTCCAATGACTTGTTCCTCACACACAACACATCAAAGGACAGATTTTAGAGCTTCATTAAACACATTTTTATTGAGCACCTACTATGTATACCAGACACTGATCTAGGTGCTGGCAATACAGCAGAAGACAGAACAGACAAAAATCCCTGCCCCTGTGGAGCTCCTGGAGTGGACACGCTAGTGAAATCTAGATAGGAAAACCAATCCATGGTTAATATGGCCGGTATGAGCCAAAGAACAATTCCCCTGAGTAACAAACAGATTCCCTATTGCTTAAAACAGAAAAAGTCGACAGAAGTCCCTAAGGGGTCACCCAAAAACACAGAGCCTGCTTCGTTCCCAGGCCCATGCCTGAGAAAGCCAGGGCTCCTGTCTCCCCTTTATCACTGTTTTAGAGGGAGAGGCCAACACGTAGGGCTCCCCAGGGAGTTCATTTTGAAGTCTAAAGGACATTTAAAAGTCCATCCCAAAGCCAATGGCATTTCCAACCAAAGAGTAAAGCAACAGTCGTGCAAGTTTGTTTCAAGAATCAAGACAAAGTCTCTCAAACATGCAGTTCACTGGAGTGGAACATAACCTGGAGATCAGAAGAAACAAAAAGAACCACAAAACTAAAATTAAAATGTTTACAGCAGAACAGTTTAAGATATTAAAACGAGAATGTAGGAAAGTTTTTTGCGTAGGAATACATTTTATCCTTGGCCCCAAAAGTAATCAAATACGAGACTTCCTATAAGGTAGGCTGGTAGCTTCAAATGCCGGCAGAACGATGTCAAATTTAAAAGGTCTGTTTCTCTAAGGTAAGACAAACCTGGAAGCATCTGCTCAAGCTTGGTTTCATGTAATGATTTCAGGAACGAAGGTTTATAGCAGCCTGCCAAACTTCATGAAGCAGAACAGGATTCACTGGCTCACTGAATGAAAGAACCAATTCAAAAACCAAAATGGAAGCAACAAGGAAACCACACAGTATTACACGAGCAGCAAAAAATAAGCTATAATAAAACCTCATTAATTAAAATTCATTAGGACAAGGTGAGTTAGATTCGGTGAAAAATGTACTTAAATCTAAAAAGAACTTTTATATTCTCCATGAAATACATGTGTTTATATTTCACAGATAAAGAGTAAAACGAATATATCTAAAAAAAGGTGTGGCCTACAACAATCCCCATGGAAGGTATTTTAATAAAACTGAAGAGTGATCGGTAATGGGCTTGTCAACTGGAAAAAGGGCGCTTTTTAAAGAGAGCTTTTAAAATTACTTCACTAGTTCAGATACAACAGGCTTCCTGACATACTATCAACTGTCTCTAGCAAACCTCAGCTTAACTCATTCTCTTAAATTCCGGGAGGAATTAATGAGGTTTTGCCATAGAACAACAAACACTGCAAAGGCTGAGTGTCCGGCGTCACCCATCCCGAGACGCCAGTGCCAAAGCTACAGCAGCAACAGGACCAAACAGCAAGAGGCAGGAAGCAGAGAGCCAGACCCAGAGCAAGAAATCCTCACAACACCCACCAGCAGTTTCCCTCCTCACCAGCAACAGTGAACGGCAATCTTACAGGGAAGCAGTAAAAGCACTACCTATCAGGGAGGCACAACATTTTCTGTTTCTCGGGGACAGAGGGCGGGAGCCAGGGGTCTGGACGCAGACGCAGTGCAGAGCCCCCGACATCCGGGGGGCTCCGACAGCACACGGGACCGGCGAGATGCATCTGTACTCCAGGTTTCCGAATGACATGATTACAGTGAAAAATCAAGAAAATAAAACCAAAACAACCAATACATGAACCCTGAGCTTCCACACTCTTCTTCCATGAGAGATGCTGACGCAGACCATCATTATCCAGGAAAATGCGGCTCTCCATACAGTTACATCTCCACAGGTCTCCCAAACAGGTTTATAAAGTAAGTTATTCTAACCCATGTACATTTAACTTTGGAATGATGGACAGACACACAGATATATGTAATCAAAAGAATCACTCCACTTCCTGTCTGGGTCCAAACCCATCCAGGCTCGGTTGGGAATAGTAAGGGACCAGGGCCCGATACAACAGTGAGATGCAGGAGCCCACATGGTGCCGGAAAAATCAGCAGGAGACAATCAAGAAATGACTGTACCAAGTGTCAGGAACTGGTCACAAACAGTAAGAATGCTTTAAATATAATTATCCCAAAAAAGACGACGAGTAAAAAACAATCCCATTTCATCTTTAGAAAGAATCAAGTCACTGAAATTTGATCTCTTGTAAGTTGTTGCCATCTGCTTGGATGAGGTCTTGAAGGTTTTCCACTTTTTCTCCACCCAGTTTAAGAACACATTGACTAGAAATCTGTGATAAGAATTTAGTAAAGTCTTTTCCCTCCTGTTCCTCATTATGCCAACGCAAGCACTGGAAAATTCCAAACAAAATCAAGTTAGTGGTACAGAAAGTTCATGAGCTATCTGTGTGAATATTAAGTCTGACAACAATGATGTGAAAGCATGAGACTGTGAACTTCTCACTGTGGTCAGTTTCTCTGCTCTGCCAGGCTCATGGAGTTAAACTTTAAAAACTGACTGAAATCCAAACAACGAACTGTTCTTACCCATGAGAAACCTATTCCTACCTAGCCCTAGACCTGGGACTCAGAAAATGGCTTGCTCCATGGTGGGCCAGGAAGGTTCCCCCACAGAGGGGCATGGTGTCCCGGCAGCCCGATGTCTCCCCGCTCCCATACACACATGGTCTGCCCGCTTCCCTCACTCACACTCCACTAACCAGGGCAAGACAGAAAACAGAAGGACCCACCACTTATGGCTTCCTGTGCGAAGTATTTGACGTCCATGTCCTCGTCTTGACCTAACTTCTGTAGCACTGGCTTCACTTCCTCCTGCAGAGCACTAGAACCCAACAGTATTGTCTGTGAGAGGCAGTCCTCTGGGCCAGAGAAATGCTTTAGGGTGTACATGTTCTATGGTAACTTGTCAAGTTTAAAACTGAAAAAATCATAAATGCTTATACAAGATACCTGGCAATTACTCATAGTAATTTCTAACCCTCCAGAGAATTAGCTTCAGACAATGATCTACACGTATACAGAACTTTGACACAAATGGCAGAGTCATACCCTCAGAAATGGTCGTCAAATTACTACTTCCTTTACCCCAACCCCTACCTTAGGTCAAGTGAAAATCACTAGACCTAGGTTATGCTCTTACTCCCCACTATTAGGTAAACACTTAAATCCTACTTCTTAAACAAGACCAATACCAAAATCTTACTCAGTATCTAGAATTGGTCCAATTTTCTGAAGAGATTTGGCCACATTGAAACGGACATTCGCTACTTGGTCTCCTGCCATTTTCAATACGATGGGCAGCATCTGCTTAGTGGTGATTTCCTGACCGCAGGCTTCAGACAGCGCCTTGGGAAAGAATTGATAGTGTGTTTAAGACTTCCAGGTTTGTTTCATTTTTTAAAAGGTTTCTTTGAGAGAGGGAGAATGCACACACGCCAAGAGCACACATTGGGTGAGGGGCAGAGGGGGAGAGAGAATCTCAAGCAAATTCTGTGCTAAACCCAGAGCCTCACTCAAGGCTCAATCCCACAACCCCAAGATCATGACCTGAACCAAAATAAAAAATCGGACACTTAACCAACTGAGCTACCCAGGTGTCCCTAAAACACTTTCATGTTTTTAAATATCCCCAAATCCAGAAAGACAAATGAATATTTAAAAAGAATAACTGGGCATCTGGGTGGCTCAGTCATTAAGCATCTCCTTTTGGCTCAGGTTATGATGCCAGGGTCCTGGGATCGAGCCCCGCATCAGGCTCCCTGCTCAGTGGGAAGCCTGCTTCTCCCTCTCCCACTCTCCCTATGTTCCTTCTCTCGCCGTGTCTTTCTCTGTCAAATAAATAAATAAAATCTTTTTTTTAAATAAATAAATAATAATAATAAAAAAAAGTAACTGACCAACAGGAAAGTGTTTCTAATCTGAGCATATGAATGAGGGATACAAGGTAGCATTCTAATACTCTAGGAATTACACGAGAATTCACCACTGACTTGATTACTGATTCTAACATGAATTTAAAAACTGAGATTTTCAGGGCACCTGGGTGGCTCAGTGGGTTAAAGCCTCTGCCTTCGGCTTAGGTCATGATCCCAGGATCCTGGGATCGAGCCCCACATCGGGCTCTCTGCTCAGTGGGGAGCCTGCTTCTCCCTCTCTCTCTGCCTATCTGCCTACTTGTGACCTCTGTCAAATAAATAAATAAAAAATCTTAAAAAAAAAAACCTGACATTTTCTCTCATCAGCTAACTGTCCAAATCAATCAGTACAAGAAGCAGATTCTAAACAGAACATACTATATTCAGAATTCAGAAATAAAGCCCCCAATAAGTGCTTTAGTGTCTAAGCTTAGCAGGAAGAGCCACGTGATACTTACATTAATGCAGAATAAAGTGGTCATTCTGTGCAAGTAATTAGGATCATTTGCCATTACTAGCACTTTGGGAACGATGGTATTTTGGGCCCACTCTGTACCAAATTTCTGAACGAGTTTCATGAGGTTGTTGGTGGCAGCTTCGCGGATAGCATACACTGGCAGGAGAGAGGAAGGGCACATGTCACGCTGCTTCCAGAAGCATAACCTAGTTTACCGACCTCATCATCGAAGAGGGGCCAAGACAAAACTCTCCCAACACTCTGAATTTACTCCCAACAACAATGGCCAACATGCTCAGACAGGACTCGTAATAGAATGATTTGGTCTTTTCATGATTTGGTGGAAAATATATAATTTGTCCAAGAAAAAGGAGCTACAGAGCTCATGACAGGCATCGTTTGTTAACAACACTGAGTGCCTACAGGTGCTAGGTGTTAGAGAAAGAATAGAGAAGACAGTTCTCCACACTCTATCGGAGAAGTGAAAGCTGCCGGCCTCCCAGAAGTCACAGGGGGTAAGACTGGTCAGCATGAAGCACGAAATCATGTAGCAAAGATCATGAGGGCCATCGGAGTTTAGAGAAAAGAGAACAGAGAGGTTCAGGAAGCTTCAGTAAAGAGAGGTCAGGCACTGGACCTCAAAGACTGAGGATGTGTGGAAGTGGAGAAAAGAGGGGAGGAATTCTTGGAGAGCCAGAAACCAACGGAGCTGGGCACAAAGGGGAAAAACTGCGGAGTGCGAGACCGTGAGGCTGGACAGTCGGTGCACTCAGAACACAGAGAACCTTGGGAGCTACATTCAGATTTTGTAAGAAAAACGATGAGCTTTTAAAGCAAAGTTGTGACCTGATGACCAATGCAGTACTTATGCAAGATAATTTCAGCAGCAGCAACAGCAGTAGAGGAGAGAAAGCCAGCCGGGAAGTCACACAGAGACCGCTGTGGTCACCTGCACGACAGCAAATAATCACCTCAGAGCAACTTTCCTCTTTTCCCTTAAAAGGTTTATGTTGACACGTGTCAAATGTCTTCTGTGAATAAATGTGTGTCCTTTAACATCTAGTAACTCCTCGTAAGATCATTTATCAAGGACACCATAAATCTAGATAATAAAAGCCTGAGCTACTACTTTTCAACAACTCACTGCACAGCTCCCAATACACTCAGGCCAGGTGCAGCTTCATGTCCAGGTCCTGTACGACTCAAAACTGAGGCTCAGATAACAAATCCAGGGCAGTGGGTACCAATTCTTTACCCTACTTCTCCCTCCAGGTAAGCCCAACCCTCCTGGGTAACAGAGTAGGCAAGAATAGCTATCCAAACCACAGCCCCAACCACGGCCAATTTCCGTAAGGCTTCCAGACAGGAAATGTCCAACTCTTCCCAGTCCACGGATCCTTTTCGGCAACGTCGGCTGCTGAGAATAGGAAAGACAGCGTAGCCAAGAAACTATATAATTTATTACCAATACGAAACCTGACCAACGCCTATGGGAGAAGCAGCCGGTCAGTGACAGCCAGAAGCACTTTCCAGGGGGCAAACTCAAGTCAACCATTTTACCCACGCTGCTGATTCCCTCCCTTCACATTCATGGTCTTTGTCTTGGGCACAACCCCCTCCCCATCCTTACGGTGGAGCTTGCTAAAGCGTCTGTGTCTTGTCTAATACTGTTTCTTAATTTGCTAGAGATTCTTCTCCTCTCCACGCCATTACCACAGGAAGGGACCTCACTGCCAGAGTAACCAGAAACCACGCACACACTCATCCTTGACCCAGACCTCAGCTGTACTCAACTGTACTTGGCCCGGCATCCACTATTCTTGGCTCCTCTCAATTTTGTGCCTAAAGAATGTAAACCACTCCAGAGCTCTACCTGTTTTCTCTCCTTGTTTTGTCTCTCTCCCTCTCCCCTCTCCCCTCAAGGTCTGATGGACTTGCAAGGTTCCTCTGAATCCCAAACATTCTGTATGCTCACTCGGACACCTTATCCTTTCTCCAGTAAGAAATAAATTCCCCCTCTAAACTCCTCCCTCTGATCAACACTGTCCACTCAACCTCAGGAGAGGGGACACTTTCTTCCTTATACTATTCCAGATTTTTCACAATATTCTTTCAGTAGTTTAGTAACCAGGAAAAACGTTTCAAAAATGTAACTGATCAGTGATCACTACATAGTAGTTATCTACAGTGCAAAACAAAGCCAACAACAAAAACCCCACGTGACTAATTAAACACAGGACAACTTCAGAGCTGACATTTCATCGAGGCAAAGAATGCTTCCAATGTCAGTTTAGTAAGCTGGCGTGCTGCCGCAGAGAACAGAACAAGCGTCTCTCTGACAATCCCAAATTGGAGAAAAGATACCTGAAAAGTGAGGAAGGAGTAACTGACTGGCATAGGCGGAGCAATCCTACAGAAAAAGGGTGTGAGGAATTTAATTCTTTGTGGTACATTAGGACTTTAAAAGTTCCTCAGAATTTATCTAAAAATGCAAGCTTTCCAAATAAGTGTACAGAATGACCTGCTGGGATGTGTCCTTCCCACTAACACTAAATATGTATCAGAAATAATACAGCATTATTTTCCTAAAAGGAGTATCTTCCTTACAATTTACCAAACTTAAATTTCATTTAAAAGAAAAAAAATTGGCCATAAAAAGGTACCTTTAGAGGGCAAGAAAAAGAGTCTTCACATCTAGTCTGAAAACACTGAAATCACCTCCATGTTACGCTTTCACGAGATCTGTACATTTCTTTCACACCCTCTTCACTGTCTTAACCATATAATCTTCCACATGATCCAAATACGCCCCTAAAAAACCACCACCGTGTGTAAGCAGACACCAGTATCCCACTCCTGCCAGATATCCAGGCATAAGCATCACAGGTGAAGAGATACACTCAACACGTGGCGTCTGTGTGAGATGCTGTGGAAGCGAAACAGGCTGCCTAGCAGATGCAACAAAATACGGAACCAAAGCTCAGGCAGGACACTGTAAGCCCCAGGGTCCCCCCGTGAACAGATGTCAGACCACGCCAAAGCTGCCAGGCCTGCACACGGGGCCTGGCGGTGAATTTCACTGGTCCAGAGGGCACCCCTCCCACCCGTCGCTGCCTGGCAGACCAGAGGTAATACACGGACCTGAGACCTTGGAAAAAATCAACTGCTAGCCAGTTAACACGTCAGGTGGTTTTACAGAACATCCATTGCCTTGTCTTGGTAAGCAGCTTCCAGCAGCTGTCTGTGGCTCTAGAAGGAGTCTGTGAATGTTCAATTATGTTACAAACATAAAGAGACAAATTCTTCTCAAACCTATTTTCTGAAACAGGTGTTCCACCTGAACCTGCCTGAGCTCGAGGCACTGGCAGCAGCCAGGGTACATAGTAAGCCAGCCTTTCAGCAAAACCAGAAATCTGCACCTCCTCCCAACCGGCCCCATCCTCAGCCATAGCTGACGTCTCCCACTCCTGGACCCCTTTACTGCGCCACTGTCTACCTCCTTCTCTGAGTCACCTCCAAGAAGCCTAGCAGCCACTTCCCCGCTGGGCCTTCCTTCGGATTCCAATCCTTACCCAACCCAGTCTGTGATGGCAAAAGACTCCAATGCTATGGCCAAGCAGAAGACCTTAGGATAAGGTAGGAGTGTATGTATAAAGACAGTCTGAAAATAACGTAACAGAATGTCTAAGAAACAGGGCACAGATTATTTAATGAAAAAAATAATATTTCAGATTTTAAAAAATGGTAGAAAACAGCAATGTCAAACTTGCGTTCAAAGGAAGCTAAGTGGACTTTAATCAAAGCCTTTCTTTATTCCTACATTGATAGACAAAATGCCTGGTCAGATTAGGATTCCTTTCTAAAAAGGAAATATATGAACAAAATGAATGTATGTAAAAACATGGGCCTTCCATAATAATCTGCGTTTAACTTACTCACCATGGTCCACAAGCCAGGCCATACATAAAGAATTCAGCTTTTCGTCAAAGAACTCCACACCCTATAGATACAGAAGATTCCATTAATACATATCTCCAAAGTTCAGAAATCAAGGTGGTCTATTTACATTACATCAAAATGACCTAAAAGCTAAAAAACAAGACATGTTTCCAAATAAGCTGAATGCATGAACTAGCCAGAAAAGGAAAGGCATGGAATTTGATTTACAAACTGTAAGTCTATAATCATAAACAAAAACCTAAGTGAGATGACCCAAGCCTGCTAAGTGGGAAAGAAGAGGGTGGCCAGGAACCAGACACAACAGTGCAGACGAGCTGGAAGAATGCACCATGGACCGGTTTGCCAAGCAGTATGGAGATTATTTGTAAAAATGAGCTAACCCAGGAAAATACCTGTCAATAACAACAGTTCTCAACTTTTCCCCTTTTTGGTTAATAACATAATAAATCCTTAAGGGTGAAAAAACTGACATCAAGAAACTGAGAGATCCCCAATTAAAGAGAGAACGTCTGGGATGATGGGAGAAAGCCGAGGGCATATAAAGCAGGCACAAGCCTCCAGGCGCAGGGGCCCCAATGTAGAGTCACGGGGGAACCATCCTGACCCTCCCGGTTCTGCTCTTCCTGCCAAAAGGCAGCCAGCTCGGCACAGGCGGACTCACACACACCAACTCTGTGGCACTCGTGCAACAACGTGGGACAGAGCGGGGATAGCTAGCGCCTCCTCTGTGGGGTCTGCAGGTTTCACAGTTTTATTTCTTTGGACGCTAAGAAGTTATTGACCAGTGAGTACATATTTTAAATAAAGAGATACAATACCAAGTGTCAGTGCTTGGAAAATACTAACTTAATGAAATAGCTTTATAATAACAGATTGTAAACAGTTTTTAGCATACATGTCAGCCTTCAAAGATATCCTTTTCAGTTCATGTCACGGATTCTTCTGGAGAATTTTTTATTTTTTATTTTTTATTTTTATTTCCCAAGTTTCGTGGTTTAACTTTATATCTATTCACCATGGTTCACTAGCCAGGCTATACATTAAACCTTGAAAGAACTGTATAAACTAACTACCTGATATAAAACTCTACACAGATATGAAAAAAATAAGAATAAAATATGATACTAAGAAGTAGTTGAAAATACTGAACAAAATGTTCATGATGTTACATGTCATCCCCTGCCAGACAGGTATGAGTCAGCGAAACTACCCCCCCACCCCACCCGTCTCCATTCTCCTCCACAACAGAGCTACCAACCTCTGCCGACTTCCCAGCTCAGAGGGGAGCAGAGGCTAAAAGAAGTGATACTGAATTACCCCCTCCCTTCTGGACAGCCGTTTCAGCTTTTCGCAAACCAGTTAGGCGCTGCTGCTTTCTACCCTAGAGAGGAAAATGCAGGACAGTCACCAGTGACAAAGAGAAGGTGACCTTCAGCGCTTGGGAGTGACAGAGAACAAACACTTCACCTGACCCTGTAAGCTATTCACTGATACATCTGGCATCTGTTTTGAATGAGACACTTCAAATTTTATAAAACATAATGCCACCAACATGCACAGGACACACTTCACAAACTTAGTATGTCAAAGTAGGCAACAAATTCAGTGGTCCAAGAAAAAAAAATTAATCCCACATGCTGTGATCTCAAAGTAATGGAAGGAGGGTGAGAGAGGACACACACTGCAGAATGTCAGCTGTCAACTGACAAAGTGCAGGAGCTTCTTCAAAAAATATTCAGGTATTCATTCATTCAACATTCAACAAATGTTATGTGCCTAATTCCCTCCAGGTTCTGCCAAGCACTGCAAGTGAGACACTGCACACAGCTGCAGCCCCGGAAGAGCTCACTCGTCTCTCTCCAGCCAGACGTCAACAGCACGTGCTACCGACGGCGTCTGCGCATATCAAACCTGACCCTACCTCGGGCACTTAATAAAAGAGAAAGAAAGGATGTGGCTATAATACCAAGCACTGAAATTTTAATTAATGTGATGATCAGTTAGAATAAAGCTAATCATGAAACTGAAAACTGGAACACGTAATGTGATAATGTGATCTCTAGCCTCCAAACTTGGTACTCCGTTCCTCTGTGACCTTCGAAGCCTCAACTCCCTTCCACCAGAATGCAGGAAAAGGGGTCATCGGGGACATTTTGCTTAGAATATAGGCAAACAGCTGCCATGAGCAAAATGCAAAGTTCTTTTCTCAGTTCAATACTCCTTCAGAGACACTAAACATCACACTATGTTATATATTTATCAAGACACTGATTCTTCTCTGGCTTTGCTTTTAGGTAGCGATAAGGTGAAATATGTTTCTATAATAGCCCTTCACTAGCAGTTAATGCACTACTGAACATAAAAACCATCCTACAGGGGCGCCTGGGTGGCTCAGTGGGTTAAAGCCTCTGCCTTCGGCTCAGGTCATGATCCTGGGGTTCTCGGATCGAGCCCCGCATCCGGCTCTCTGCTCGGTGGGGAGCCTGCATCCCCCTCTCTCTCTCTGCCTGCCTTTCCACCTACTTGTGATCTCTGTCAAATAAATAAATAAAATCTTAAAAAAAAAACAAAACCATCCTACAGGCAACTAGGTCAGACCCTACTTTCATGCATCTAAACGATCATAATCCTGTGAGCTCCATGGGCCTCCTCCATGCCACCGTCAGTCTGGCCTGCAATGGAGGCGACCCTTCACTTCGTGCGGCACACACACTCACCAGCTGGCCCGCCAGCAGCGGCATATACTCAATGATGGCCAGCCGGACCCTCCACTTGGCATCTTCAGCCAGCTCCACTATGGCAGGAAGGAGAGACTGAGAGAGCTGACGGATCCCAATCACTTCATTAACACAGTCCAAGTTAGAGATGATATTCAAACGAACTTCTGGACACTGCAAACACACAAGTCCCAAAGAACACAGATAAGAATCAAGTTCTCTGCCTGATATTCTCCTATTGTCACAATGAGGCAAAAACTGCCTTGAGGATTATATCTAATAATACATGCAAAGCATTTACAATCATGTCTGACAGACAATATGACTGAATAAATGTTAGCTATCATTACAATTTTGATGCTATTATATTTAAGTTTAAATTTAAAACAAAAGCTACAGCAGCTTTAAAGAGAAGATACCAGTGCGTATCAGCAGGAATCAGGCAGCGAGGACACAAAGACATTTTCAGGTCTGCATCAATGGCTCCTTGTGCTCATTTTCTGCAGAACTTGTAACTCCATACCCAAACACAGGAATTGTCACTGGTTTAAAATAAGCTACCTTTTTTTTTAATCCCTTCATCCCTGCTTCGAGTTCTGTTTTAGTGAAACCCCAAACCAAAACCAAACCAAATCACTGACTATCAAAGGCAGTAGAATTTTTAGCCAGACTCACCTCATCCTTTAACTGAGCTAAAAAAAGAGGTAGAAGATGTTCAATGGTATTCTCTTTGCCCAAAATGGTAGACAATCCCATAATTACAGAAGCTAGAGCCGATTTGACATGTTGATTTGTATCAGATACTAATTCCTAAAATAAAATCAAAATTAAAAGCCTTTCTTTTGTAGCAAGACAACAGAAACTTCCAAACCATCACCCAAGGAATTTAAAGAGACAGCACTATTTCAATATTGATTAGTTCATCAATTTCCTCAAGCCATCTGTTAGATAATAGAAACCTATGCACCACAGAGCATTTTATAATTACAAACACTAATAAGTAACAAATAACAGCATCATATTAACATGACTATCCCAATCATCCCCTATCCACCCTTAAACTCAAAGAGCTTTAAAGTAAAACAAAGAAACAAGAAAACTGAGGTGAAGTTTACCTTATAACATAAAGGGCAAGGTGAAACAAAAAAATAACCTAATTAGGTTTACCTTTATATAGGGCAGAATTTGATTCATAATTATGGTCTCTCTACCTTCAGTGGGCAAATTCTCACAAAGTTCTGAAAGAGAGAAATAGAAAAAATTACTAATGCTCACACAGAGCCGTTTACAAGCAGCCAGGTTTCTCAGCAGTTCCAACTTAAATCAAATCATGTTGAAGCAAATAAGCTCCATGACGGGAAAATAGCTCTTAGGCCAGATGAACTTTTCATCAATCTATATGCCATATACACCAATCCAACCTGCTAAGGCATCTTTTGTTACAAAAACAAGATAAAAATGGCTATTTGGTTTTAAATATAAAAGGAGCACATTGTCCAACAATGTGACATTCCTACACAACAAAATCGCCTCTTACTGAAAACCATATCCCACAACAAAAACCATACAAAATTCGCTGACATTTAAATGAAATGCACCAAAATGAATGATATATCCCACAACATAAATTGAACTCCTTAACCTTTTACTTTGTGGGCAGCAGCTGCTCGGACTTCAGCTTCACAGTCTTTAAGTAGGTTCTGAAAGGCGGGGATGAGGTCATTTAGGGTGATTTTAGGACCCACAGCTTTCTGGAGCTATAAAAAAATTTGTACAGGTTTTAATGTATACTAACAAGTTAATTAACATGAACAAAACAAAACAGTGTAACCTTCAAATATGTTTTTGCTACAGGCACTTCCAATTCAGAAGAATTAATTCAGAAACTTTTGGTATGCAGCACATCTGTGGGTTTGGAGTGTTTTTTTCTCTTAGCGCTTAGAACACGTCAGTACAATAATTTTACCTCTGAAAACTTGTCAGCTACCATGTAGCGAACCCTCCAAGACTTATCTTCTGCTGCTTGCCGAAGTGTAGGCATCACCAGAGACTCAAGGTCGTCCTGAGACATTAACTGGGCAATGCTGACACAAGCTTCCACAGCTAGGAGACGCACTGAATCCTAAAGGAACAAAACTTCTTTGTTACACAAAATTTATGGAGAGCCACAGAGCGGTACAGTATGTGTGGTGTGGGGCAATGCTGTAGGTGTTGTTCAAAGAAAAAACAAAAAAACACTATACACAGCTCCACATTTTTATGTCTTAAAACGTACTTTGCCTGGAATAGCGTATCAGAGCCATAGAAGTAAAAAGACCCTCTTCTAGAGTCAACAGTAAAGTAATTCCCTTAGCCAAAATGCAGAGTTTTTATTAATGAAAATGTAAAAATTAAATGAAAAAAAAAAAAAGAGAGAACATTTTAATGATGTCTTCAAGGCCTTCCTATAGTAAGGTGTTAAGGGATAAAAAATGAAAACTGGGGCGCCTGGGTGGCTCAGTGGGTTAAGCCGCTGCCTTCAGCTCAGGTCATGATCTCGGGGTCCAGGATCGAGTCCCGCATCGGGCTCTCTGCTCAGCAGGGAGCCTGCTTCCCTCTCTCTCTCTCTCTCTCTCTCTGCCTGCCTATCTACTTGTGATCTCTCTCTGTCAAATAAATAAATAAAATCTTTAAAAAAAAAAAAAAAATGAAAACTGTACTTGAACCAAACGGTTTAACAGATCACAAAAAAAAAAAATAAGAGAATAAGGGGAAGGGAAACAGGAAGCTCAGTTGTCCAAATAAACAGTTCGGGGTGGCAGTGATAATAGGCATGAGATGATGACTTGGAAAGAACTATACAGAAAAACAAAATAGTAATAAAAAAAAAAAACCCACTGGATTAGAATGTTGAGAGTCAGGGACAGAACAACTTTGAGGTAGCCAAGCCTAAAAAATACAGCAGAAAATTTTAGAAAGGTATGAGATTAAGGAACTCAACTTCCCAAACATAATTTGCCAAGTGTCAACCTGATACCCAAGTGCCCCTTGGGCAAGTAGAAATACACAATTAGACAAATCAATGAGAAGTTAGAAATTGAGATTAAAGCTTTGGGAATCATAAATATGTAAGTAGAAACTAAAAATATATAAACATAAGCACACAGGAGGGAGACCAAAAATGTGAATAGTGTATGTGCATATACGATTATGTATTCTTTATACATATATATAACATACACATACATACACACGAGAGGTAAGTGACTCCAACTTCTCAAAGTATTACAAATTTTAAAAATTATTCGTCAACAATAATTTACTATATGCCCAGCACATTCACTCCTCTATCCAAAAGAACAAGCAAAAAAAAAAAAAAAAAGCAGACTAGGTTCTTGGTAGTGGCTATACAAATATTTTTGGAATCCAAAAACAATGCTAAATCAAGCGACTACTATCATCTATGGAAATATGTACCGATAAATATTTGTTAATCAATTACTTTTCTCCCCATACCTTGTCCTCTATCTTAGCAATGACACCACCATTCAGCCAGTTTGGGCTCAAACCAAAAATCAAGGTCTCCTTGGTTGCTCCTCCTTTCATCCCATCCAATCCCATCGTAATCCTAATGATGCTGCCTCTAAACTTGTCTCTAGATTCTCTCCACCTTCACTGTACCATTTTAGTTCACCACATGTCTAGCCTGGGTTATTGCAAAAGTCTCCTAATTGGTCCTGCTCTTTCTAATCTCACCCCTGCCCCTTATAATTTGGCTTCTGGCCAGAAGCCAGAATGTTCTTTTTAAAATGTAAATTACTCAAGTCACATCACCCCTGCTTAAAATCTCTGGGTATTCTCACTGCACCAAGAATAAGAAATCCAAACTCTAAACCTGGGCTTACAGGGCGTCCGCCTACCTTCTCCAACCTCAGAGGCCATCAGAGTCCCTATCACCCACTATGTTCCAACCCTAATGTCCTCTCCTCCTGGAATTCTCTTTTCCTGGAGCTCTGGCACTCCAGGAAAGGGTACGGCTGGCATTCTTCTCCTGCGTCTCAGTTTGTATCCCCTCTACAGAGTCCTTCTCTAACTAACCAGTCCAGATGAATGCCCTATAATCACTCCCTATTATGTCGCCCTACTTTATTTTTCTCATGGCATTTATCATTTTTAATGCTTACTGATCTGTCAATATTATCTGTTTTCCTTCCTCAAAATGACAGAAGGGCCTCTGTATGCCTTCTTAACACTGGATCACAGCACCAGAACAGTGCCTGATATGTAGCAGGTAATCGATAAGTATTTTTTCAGTGAATGAATAAGCCAAGAACAGTAATTCTAACTGTGATGAGACGAAATAATACATACACACATTTTACAACTTGGGCACTTAATATTTTTTCTAATATATCACAACTAGAAATTATATGCCTCTTAACAAAAAATACAATCCCACATATGAAGTGGTCTTATCACCCCCAAAATATCAAATCTAAATCTCATTAAGCCTCTAGATCAGGGATGGGGCAAACATTGGCCAAACCCAGGACTGCAGCTACTTTATGTAGATTAAGTTTTACTGGAACACCATGCCCATTCGTTTACACACTACAGTGCTTTTGTGCTGCAACAGCAGATTTGAGTGGTTACAACAGAAACCGGCTCACAAAGCCAAAAATATTTACTAACTGGCCCTTTACAGAAAAAGTTTGCAAACCCTCCTCCCCCACACTATATTCAACTAATCACTTGCAGGAAATACAGAAGACAAAGAAAACGTTACATCAATCAATAAAATCCTAAATGAGGACTCTAAAGCCATCTGTCCAATGTGGTAACCACTACCCACCTGTGGCTTTGGAGCACATGAAATGTGGCTAGTGTCACATGTTCAAGTGATCATTATTTTGGACATACTGTTAAATAAATTATTAAAATTAATTTCCCATTTTTTACTTTTTGAAGTAATAAATGTACAGAGAAGTTAAGAAATGGTTACCACCAAAGTCAAGATAAAGTGTTATCTGAAGCAGGCAGGGAGCGGGTGTGTTTGGGAGGGAATGTGTGGTAGGCTTCTAGGCAGTGGTTGTCGAAGTTCTGTTTGCTAATAAGATGACATTATCTTATTCAGGGGGTTGTATACTTTGTGCTCTTTTCTGTATGCAATTTTAATAACATTTTTAAATTATTTTGGAAAGTAAGATCTACCATCTTTCCATCTAGAATCTGAAAGTAACACTCATCAGTATGTGTCTGGCTGGTGTTCTTGGTCATACACATGTGGAGTGCTCCTAGGATAGACAGTAGGCAAATTAAAACCCCGAAAGGATCTTCTAGAGTCCAGAAACTCTGGGCGGATCCTCTGAGCCATCAAGAGAGGCAGTACAGCCTGGATGTGAAGGCTGTGAACTCTGGAACCAAACTGCCTAGATCCTAATCCCATCTCGACTACTGCTGACTCTGCGACCCTGAAAAAGTGACCGCAATTTTTTCTGTTTCCTAGTATGTAAAATGGCGTATCTACCTCATGGGGCTGTTGTGAGGAAAAGTGTTTCTTGTATGTACCCCCCCTTAAGACAGGCTCAGAAAAATTACACACTTAATGTAGGTGCTCCTTATTGTTATTATTTCTACCCCCAAAAGATACAGATCTTTTAGATGATAGATTTAGAATTGCTGTTATACAAAGTTACCCTATACACTCATCCAGAGGATATAGAGGGTCAAACAGTCTTAACACATGCTATGCTTGTTTATCTGAAAGTCAAAAATTCTAAGCAACATTACTTCCCCCATAAATGGCTGCAATGCACAAAGGAATGTTACCCCTTAACATAGCTTTGGTCTTCCCTCCTAACATAGCTCCATTTTTTCCATTAAGATTTTATTCATTTATTTGACAGGAAGAGAGAGAGTGCACGCACACGTGAGCACAAACAGGGAGAGTGGCAGGCAGAGGGAAAGGGAGAAGCAGACTCCCTGATGAGCAGGGATTCCCGACATGGGGCTCAATCCCAGGACCCCAGGATCATGACCTGAACCCAAGGCAGCTGCTTAACCAACTCGGCCACCCAGTGCCCTCCCGTCTACTCTTTGACTCTTCTACTAACCACTGCTAATGTAAGAGAAAATCATGGTCTGGTTAAGAAAGAAAATATAAGGACACTGAGATGGGTCACATTAAACTTTATCCAGCCCAGACTTAAGTATCATTTTGGCAAAAAGGATCCTAACATGAGAACCAAAACTCCCCCTAAAACGTTAGAGAGGAGCATATCCATTTACCTTAAATAGTAAAGGTTAACTTACCTGTTCATCTGAAGCTAGATTAGTGAACAGTGGAACAATTTCACTTTTCACACTGTCCAATTCCAAAACTTTTGCAAATTCGCCCAGTTTGGAAGCAGCAGCACGTCGTACCATTGGCGTATCATCTGAGCACAAGGAACGGAAGTGCCTGGACCAGATCAAATAATGAACATATTTCCTGTCAAACACCATTGATTAAACCCCTCCAACACATACACACAGACACACAGACATTTTAGTGGTTTTCTCTCACAATCATCAGTGGTTCTACTCATGGAAGTAACAAACAGAAAACCACCAGTACATCAACTGAGTAATAGTCATGTCACCTCTTCTTCCTTCCTGCTATCGGCCACTCACTGGTAACAGGGTATTACTGTGTAAATTGTTAGCTAGGAGTTCCCAATAATCCCAAATAACTAAAAAAAACCGCCAGATCTTACTGTCTAATTTCTGCTTTGACAGCATTGGAAGCCCTGGGATAGCAAACGCTGAACAAACCACACGCAGATGTGCGAGAGGTGAACCAATCCCCGCTCGCCAGGCGCTTCACCAGAGGTACAAAATGAGCTTCCAGAGCAACAGGAGTATGCTCCTGAGAGATCTGCCTCAGGGACTCCACGGCCTTGTCTCGAACCACAGTCTCTTCCACAGTCGCCAGACTTTCCAAAGGAGGCTGAAAAGACCAAAAAGGAAAATCAGAGAAGAAAACTTAGGGAATCAGGTTAGCTACAGATTATCACCTTTGAAAGTGACTGAAAGGAGGTGGTACGTGTAAGCAGAACGTTAGCTACAGCACACCAAATGGTTCCTTTCGGTTCACACACTGATAACATATGGCGTGTCCAACCTGAAGACACGACTTCTGTAGGACAGCCAAGATCTCATGTCCCAGATGGCAATTCCCAGATGGTGTCTACAAATGACACAGTGGAGACTTGACACAATATTAATATTACCGCAAGCTGAATGACTAGGTTTAAAAGATACGGAGCCAAATTCAGATAAGATCATGTTTATTTCCTCAAGAGTAAATGCAAAAACATCAGCAACACTGGGCACCACAATTAAATGACGACATCTCATCAGGCCACGGAGCCCACACAGGCTTTGGAATATTATTCTACCATTCCTGGAAATGCAAGTAACCCTTGTCCACTAGCTCCACACCATCAACTTATCTAACATAGGAAAGGCTGAGTACAGAACCTCTTTCTTCAGAATACATCCGGAATCTTGTGAGCCAAACACAGAGCAGAAGTCACTGACAGAATGATGAACAGTACAGACATGGTGGGAATCCTTGTTTGCAGCTTCAGAAACAGAAGAGGCCAAAAGGGCTGGTCTGGACCAGGATCGGTAAGCGAAGAGGACACAGCGCAGTGAAAAGTGCAAGAGGGCTGGTTCTCTGAACCACTACTTCTCTAGGTGTACATTTGAGCTAGGTATATTCAGCACAGCCACGAGCTGCAAATGTTAAAGACAAAATCCACATACAGAACTGACCAAGAGTGTGAAAGAGAATTATGAGTAAACCTAATAATGAGGCTACCTAATAATACATTTCAAAAATTGTTTGATACACACAGAAGTAAAAAGTACTCAACTTTCCTAAGAGGTATTTCAGGAGCCCTTTGAAAAGATACTGCTTTCTTACCTGCTTACGAATGCCTCTCGTGATCTACCCTTGCAGGCACTGAGCTCCTCTCATACAGTATCCCTGGATGGTCTCTATCACCACTGTAACATAAGGCCAAGCTCCCGAGAACCAATCAGGAGTTGTCTCTGGATTTGAATTCTGCCTATTTCTCCGGGCCCTCTCCCTACGGCCCCACCTACCACTCCTGTGTACTCTGGCTCAACACAGCAGCAAGGCAACCTCTTTCACACTTCCAAACCCCTCAGTCAATGGATTACTGTTGCACTGCAGCACGGCACACAGAGGGAAAGAAGGCAGACAGGTTCCTTGCTCTAGCAGACTTTATATTCTAGGGTAGAAAGACAACTGATCAAGAAAACAATCATATGGGGAGGAGTACTCTGTGAAGAAATAGAATAGGATGACGTGGTAACAGGTGACTACGAGGCAATTTCAGGTTGGCTGTTGAGAGAGAGGCCTCTCTGAGAAGATATATTGAAGCTGATCTCTGAATGACAAGGAAGCAGCCACCAGAAGCTCAAAGAACATTAGAGGGAATACCTCTAGGTATTCTCAGGGCAATAATCATAAGGCTTTATTCAAAGAACAGAAAGAAAACCACTATAAATAGAATGAGGTTATATGGGGCGCCTGGGTGGCTCAGTGGGTTAAGTCTTTGCCTTTGGCTAAGGTCATGATCTCAGGGTCCTGGGATCGAGCCCCACATCAGGCTCTCTGCTCAGTGGGGAGCCTGATTCCCCCTCTCTCTCTGCCTGCCTCTCTACCTACTTGTGATCTCTGTCAAATAAATAAAATATTTGAGAAAAAAAATAGAATGAGGTAATCAAAAGGGAACACGGCATGAAATAAATTCATAGGGATAGCTTATTCCTTAGCTTACAAAACCTAAGGTAGGAATTTGGATTTTCTAAGCACCAAGGCAGGAAGTGATCCATTCGCTGGGTGAAGAGTGAACCAGAGGGAGAGGGTGGGAGGCAAGAGTGGAAGGCAACTGGTCAGGACGTTACTATAGTAGTCTCGTGGGAAGATCATCAGGTCTAGGAAGACAAGAGGAAGGGAGAGCAAGGTAGTAGTGGGGAGGAAGGAAAGTGAACTCATTTGGATTGTATACAGAATCTATAGGAATTACTCACGCACTGAATGTGGAAAATGAGGGAAAGAGGATGCAAGAATGCCTTGCTAGGTTTTGGCTTGTCCGAGTGGGTAGACAGTGATGCTATTTACTGAGACAGACTACTAAATGAGAGGCACACTTTAGGGAGAAAATTGAGTTGTTTCAGGCATTTAAATTTGAAATGCCTATTTGACATCCAAGTGGAAAAATCACAGGCAGATATGTGGAGAGATACAAGCAGGTACTTATATTCATAGAGAGGTCAAAAATCACATTTCTACAGAAATCACAAATCAGCATCATATAGACAGCCTTTAAGCCATCAGACATACATCTCTCTCTTGTCCAACTGGTAAATTCCCAGTTATCCTTCAAAACTTAGTTTAGACATCACCCCCCACCAAAAAGGTTTCTCTTATCACCCTGCGTTAATCTCTTTCTCCTTTCTACTATTTAAGTACCTTGTATGTGCTTCTATTCTTCCATCTAACGCTGTACAGTAACTACTTGTTAACACAGAAAGGCAGAGACCTCATTCCATTCACACTGGTCGTCTTTAACATTAACACTATAACTTCAATGACTGATACAGTAGGTTCTCAGTAAATGTCACTGAGTTCCCAATCAAACTGAACTCATCAAATCCACAAAGTCAGAAGCAAACTGTAGGCTTATAATCAAAGATAAAAAGCTAATAAACATTTCCAAGGAGGCTGACTGGTTCAGTCCGTAGAGCATGTGTTTCTTTTTTTTTTTTTTTTTTAAGAATCTTATTTATTTGAGAGAAAGAGAGCACGAGCAAGGAGCTGGAGGGAAGAGGGAGAAGCAGGCTCCCCGTGGAGCAGGGATGCTGATGCAGGGCTCGATCCCAGGACCCTGGAATCATGACCTGAGCTGAAGGCAAACACTTAAACAACTGAGGTACCCAGGCACCCCAGAGCGTATGGTTCTTGATCCTGGGGTTGTGAGTTCAAGACCCACACTGGGTACAGAGATTACTTATATAAAAACTTCAATTAAAAAAAAAAAGCCCCATGGGGCGCCTGGGTGGCTCAGTGGGTTAAAGCCTCTACCTTCCGCTCGGGTCATGATCTCAGGGTCCTGGGATCGAGCCCCACGTCGGGCTCTCTGCTCAGCAGGGAGCCTGCTTCCCCCCACCCCCCTCTCTCTACCTGCCTCTCTGCCTACTTGTGATCTCTGTCAAATAAATACATAAAATCTTAAAAAAAAAAGGCCCTAATAAACCTTTCCCAAATTATGACACTGCTAGATGAGAACTAAGATCTCCAATTGGGGTGGGGGAGCGAGAGAACCCACAAAAACAGTCAACCCCTTTTTCTGCCAATCTCTAAACTAACGAGTAAGTCCACAGAGGCAGAAAAGAAAAATAAGTTCTTATGTTCAGTCTTAAGTGCCTACATTATTTGTTTTCCCAACAGCCAACACTGTGACTATCCATAAAAAAGATCTGCACTAAAAATGCTGTAGTGTTCCTATCACTAAACAATGTATAATTTATACTGGAAAAGCTCTGGAAAAATGGTAGGCACAATATACTTACCAGCAAACAGTGGGCAAAGTCAGGACCTCCCACCAGGCCAGTGAAGTTTCCCAGTTGCTCAGCAAGAGCTAACAGTACCTCATCCTCATCATAAATTGTATCTGGAAATGACAATAACCCAGTACTCATCAACAAGGATAGCTGGCCCAGAACCAGATACTCACACAAAACTAGAAATAGACTCGATATTTAACTAGATAGTCCTGTCACAGTCCTAAGAGCATTCTGGACCTGTTTCACACAATGAATCAGAAAGTGACAATCCCATATCAATTACCTTCCTTCCATTAGCTAAATAGTTACTGTTTTAAATACATCTGGCCATAAGATATGCCTTGTCTTGCTTCTTTTGTACAGAAAGCATCAGGCTCAGTTTAGTATTTAATAGCATGGGTAACAAATTCTAAAAAAGGGTAAGTTTTGAAAGCCACTAGAAAATGGTAATAGCTATGTCTTTCTTTAAACCAAAAAGTCACAAACCTGTAAGGAATGGCAGCAGTTCCGTTCGCGTCCTTTCTACTCCAAGTGCTAGAGCAATTGTTGATAACTTCTTAATACTGTTCAGACGGAGCTTCAAAAAATTTTTTTTAAAAAAGAAAGAAAGTGTAAAGAGTGAAGTAGACAACTGTGATTTAGACCAAAAGATGAAAGTTGCAAACAGGTAGGATAATGACGTACAGTGAGGAGGAGGAAAACCTTCATTTTAGATCTTACTCTACGAGGAACTTTGGGAGCAGTGGGAACACAGCTTCGTTTTAGCCAAAGGAAGGCTTCTTAAGAGCAACAATCAAAGGCCCCATTAGAGAAAGGAAAAAGAATACCACATCCAGGAAGTGAGACAATTTCAACATGAGAACACTTTGGCATCGGTGAAGCTGGTGAAATGGTTGAACATAACCCTCGGCTTTCCAAAGAAAAAAGTTACACCAGAGCTGACACAACGACTCTTCTAGGTTGTTAAGCCACCCCATTCTCTTTGTACCCAACAAGCCAGGCCAGTTTCCAAGCCGAGAGGCAGGCTTTCACCCACCTGCTGCTCACAGGGCCCCTCCGGCATCTCTGCAGCCCACTCCAGCCTCCAGGGGCCCGCGCTACCCTCCTCCCAAGCGCAGGACCCAACGCGCGTTCCCCCTCCCAGCACCACCCGGAAGGGACGCCCTGGCGGGAAGCCGGTGCTCCCACAACCGCCAGGACCGGGTGGGACGCTTCAGGCGCTGGGAGGAGGAGTGCTGGAGAGGCCCCGGGGAAGGTCTGTTCGAGCCAGCGCTGCCCCTCATGGGTCTCTATCCTCCTCCCCATCAAATTTCTGCTCTAAGTCAGCCTCTTCTAGGGCCCCCCAGCCTTCCCCACCGCGGAGCCGGCCTTCCTTCTTCCCACCACACGCCCAATCAGGCCCGCCTCCATGCCCCGGCCCATTCTAGTACCTGCACGTCCTCATTGCGGAGCTCGTCAATTAAAACCGCAATCGGGTATAGCGAATCGTCTCCATCTCCTCCCGCTGCCCCCGGGCCGGTCCCGGGCCCCGCTGCGCCCGCCATGTTCTTTCTCCTCCGGCTCGTCGCCGCCGCCCGCCCCGCGCCCAGGCCCCGCCCCGCGCCCAGGCCCCGCCCCGCGCCCAGGCCCCGCCCCGCGCCCAGGCCCCGCCCCGCGCCCAGGCCCCGCCCCGCGCCCAGGCCCCGCCCCGCGCCCAGGCCCCGCCCCGCGCCCAGGCAGACGGAACTAAGGCCCAAGCTCCCACACCGCGAAGGCGGGGGTGCAGAGTCTCTGCCAGGGTGATGAAGGCACCCGCCCGGACCCCGTTGCGGGAGCTGTACGTTTAAACTCCAGAAGGGTGGGCTGAGAAAGCACATGGAGCCCCCGCATCCTTTACACAGCCGAAAGAAACAGGGGCAGGAATTCACTTTGCTCATGGTGGGCTGAAGAGGTCAGGGACCTACCTGAGTGATGCGAGTTCTGCTCCTAGGACTCAGCTCACCAAAGAGGATGCCCAAGGCCAGGAGGAAAACAGATTTAGCGCCTCCCCTGACTTCATCCTGGCTCTGAGCCACCGGGTCTCCAGCCCTAATTTCCCCCGCTAGCCTCAAGCTTCCACAGAACCCCTCCACCTCTTCCTCTGGCCTGTGAGCCAGAATTGTATCTGGCTCCTGCTCCGTAAGACAAATAACGCGGGCGGTGAGAGAAAATGAACACTGCTGTCCAAACTCCCCAGTCAATATTTTTTTCCGCTTTTTCCATGCAAGCTGTTAAAAACATGCTGCTCTCTTGTTTTTGTGTTTCTTTTCAGTTTGGTACTGGAATGGTGCCTTCTGTTGTTTTTTCTTCCTCCCTCTTTTAGGTCTTTAGCATGCTAGAAGTACAACAATCAAGCAAAACTAGGACAAGCTTTAATCCTTCCAAACTGGGTGGAGTGGCTACTTTGCTTGTACAAGAAAGGCTAAACTGGCCTCCCTAGAACTCCCCGAGTCCTCAAAGGCACCAGGAGGAGGATGCGAAGGTACTGGAGTTTCTTACAAAACTTAATGGAAAGTTTTCCTTCTGAGGGCAGCACAGAAACACCCCCTCTTTTTTGTTCATTTTGGACTCTAATTTCAGCAACTTAGAGTGATAAAATACATATGGTCATCATAATAAGCTCAGAAATGGTAATGGCAGGTCTGATGAATGAAAACATAAAATTGTCAATGAACACAATTTGGGAGACTTTTTTTTTTTTAACACCGCGTTCGTCAGAGTAAACACAGTAGATAGAGACTTTGATAGGAGTGAAAGTTTGGGAACCAATGGACTTGAACAGTAGCTCTCAAATTAGGTCTGTGGATGTATTCTGTAGGGCTCCCATTTGGTTTTCATTTCGGTAATAATTTTTAGATTTATATAAGCGTATCCTGGACTATTTGACTGACCACCTTATAACCAGGACTGCAGCCCTATTTCAAAACTTAGGTTCGCATGTGTGTCCCCGTTACTTTTACACCCTTCTAGGATCATGAGAAAAGAACAGAGGTGGATTTCAAATGAAAATGGTGTTTCCATGCCCAAAATGAAAGCCAAATGACACCATGGAAATGTACTGCAGCAGCATTTCCAACAGAGGAGTAGTGAGAAAACAGGTGTTACAGGTCACTTGGTGGTACAGGCACATTCACCTCCAAAGAAACGGAGTGTTCTCGGGCAACACCTGAGTCACAATACACGGGATAATTCTGTCTCCTGTGGATCTGATTTGTAGATCTATTTTGGGCTTTTAGTGTATAAGAACTATGTATAAAAGAACATTATACTCCTACTTTAAATTTTCAAGTTTAAGTAACATGGTAATAAAAATAATTTAAGTTGGGGGAGCCTGGGTGGCTCAGCCGGTTGAGCGTCTGCCTTCCACTCAGATCATGATCCCAGGGTCCTGGGATCGAGCCCCGAGTCGGGCTCCCCACTCATTAGGGGGACTGCTTCTCCCTCTCCTCCTGTTCATGCTCTGTCACTATCTCTGTTTCTCTCTCTCTTTCAAATAAATAAATAAATAATCTAAGTTGCCTGAGAGTTTTCACGATTCTTTTTTCCTTTAGAAATGGATCCAAATACCATTCAAGGTTGAAAAAAGGGCCAAGAGGTTTTTGGATTTTGTACCTTACCAGTTAGAAGATCGAAGGGTGTTCCTATTGGCATGGTGGGGGAGTGGAATCTGTTCCCTTATACTTGATGTAAAAAGTCTTCAGAAACAGTGGAGGAAGCAAGCAGAGAGAGAAGCACATTAAGTCAGTTCCACACATGTCATCATCTACATGTTAGCCCAAGCATAGATGACCTCATTCTGAACAAAAATTAGCACACTGAATAAACCTGAGCTATTTTGTTTAAAACTCAGATATGCTTTCCTTACCCAAGCACAATGAATTGGATACCTAAGAAATAACTATGATTAAATATGAAATCACAAAGCTGAAAAAAATAGGTGCCAAAAAATTGCCTGGTTTGAGAGTCACCAATTCGAGACTTCAATTCCCACCTCCGTCTCTGACTCACTGTGACCTGCCTCTTCCTATCCCTCAATCCCACTTCCCACCCCCTCACCCCCCAATAAAACGGAGTTAACCACCTCTGGGTCCCTCTCTAGTTACTGTGATGATGTGAGAACAGAACAGGTAATAAACATGGAGATGCTAATAAATCCTTCCATAAAGAAAGTCATTAAAACAGACTACAGCAGAAAGAGGCTATTTCAAAAACTGGGCCAAATGGAAACTGGAACAAAGTCTAAGTCTTTTGGGGAGTGTGGTCCACAGACTATCTGAATCGCCTCAGATGCATGTGAAAAAAATGCATATTCCTGGCTTGCACCCCAAACCCACTGAATCAGAACCCCTGAGAGTAGGGCGGGGCACCTGACTGTGTGCCCTCGTGATTCTAACGCACACAGATATTCCAAAGTCACGGATTCTAAAACATCTGAAAAAACTATTTCCATGTCAACAAGCAGCTGCTCAGGAAGAGACTGAAAAGAGTTTTGGAGGCCGCCTCTTGTCCAGAAAAAGCAAATGACAGCGACAACTGCTTATTGATAAGCAATTCTGTCCCTACTGGCTATGGTTTTTGCCAGATTAAACGGATCCCTCTTCTGCTGGACTCCTGGAAGACAGCAAAGCACGACAAATACAGCCCTGGGGTTCTGAGCTGCGGCCACATCCTCTCTATTCCGCCTCTGGTCTCCTCCCCATGTTCTCCCCTGCCCCACCTTGTGCCCCCCACCCCGATAGACACACACACGAAACTAAATGACCAGGGAGTGCCAGAAGCGGCAGTTGAGATTCAGCTGGGGTTTAAAGCAACACCTGGGAAACAGCGTGACATCCTCAGCACAGAAACACTGGGCTCTGACACCCACATGCAGTTCACACATCTAGTGAGTCAAGGGAAGACAGGGTCAGACTTGCCCCATTCCTGTCACACGAAGAATCGAGAATACGGAGAAGCACAAGCAGATGGGATCAACAGACATCACCTCTTGGGCTTGTAACAGCTCCCAGCATCACAGCAGAAAAGGGTCAGTCCTGAAGAAGTCTGAAGGATATCACAGTCATGCTCTCCAGCCTCCTGCCTCATTGACTCAGCTCGCATCTTCCTCACCATCCTCTGGGCTTTACAAAATAAATGCGCATTCAAGCTGATCTGCTTCAGAGCAACCCCCTGGAAGAGAAGGCCAAGTGCAAGACAAAGACCTGTATGCAGGTGGTTCTCTCATCTCTCAAGGCAGACCCACAAGTGTCCTGCCATTGAAAAGGCAGTCAAGAAATGGTAGATGATAACGAAGTGGTAGTTGGTCCGGTTCACACACGGGAAACCTGAGGCACATGCAGACATTTTCCAACCATCTTCATTTAGCAAGATGACCCTGGTAAACGGATTCCCAGGTCTGTACTTAATCCATTGCAAAGCAGCAATTGTCACCATGGCATTAATGAAATTTTGAATTTATATTTATACAAAAACTGTCTTAATCCTGTGGAACTCAAGTATTTTCACCTCAAATTTTTAATTGCATTTTTATCGCTGGGAATAGTTGACAAAGAAGAAGAGGCTTTGCCTGGAGTCACACAATGAGTCACCATGAATGAAGAAGCTGTGAAACTCATCATGGATTATTATCATTCTAGGCTCATCCTCTCACTCCACGCCAGTTTACCACTACATAGAAAAAAAGGTCTTGGATTTCCAGAGCACAACTTCTCTGGAATTCTTGAGAAAAGCAAATCCAGGAAACGGGACAGCCAGTTCTGATTCAGGGCAATATGCACAGCGGTTAAAATCGGGGTATGTGTATGGCCCAGTTAGTTAAGCATCTGACTCTTGATCTCGGGGTCATGAGTTCCAGCCCCACATTGGGCTCCAGGCTGGGCATGGAGACTACTTCAAAAAAAAAAAAAAAAAAAGTATACATTGAAATCAGGAAAACCCAGACTGACATCCCACCTCTGTCAATTACTAGTTGTGTGACTTTGGAAAAATAACTTACCTTTTCTGAATCTTGGTTTCTACATCTATAGCATAGAGTAGTAAAGTTTACCTCGTGTGGTTGTTAAGATTAAATAATATATTTATAGTGCTGCAATTAGTACCTGACAAGAGTAAGCCCTCAAATATTATCCATTAATAGTTACCTCTGAGGAAGTAGAAGCAGGAAAGAAAACATTCCAACTACTGAGTTCTGGCAACAGAGGGCCAGTATGAAAAGATGAAAGGAGTACACACGACTTAGAGAAGACTTAACTCGAGATCTTCCAGAAGGTTTTCTCACTGGTGAAAAACTAGGGGCAAATCTTTGCTGAGGTCTTTTGGGGTTCTTTCGAGAAATAAGATCCATAAAGGGAAGTGCTTTGTAAAGGAAAAGAGCTACCCAAATGTTAGAGGTTACTGAGCAGCAAACGCTCCCTGAACTGGTGCCCACAACAAACAAAAGAAGAGAACGTCTAGAGATCTGTGCTCAACGTGGGCAGGCCCCCAACTCCGCAAGAACAGCAGCCAGAATGAGTGAGTACTTCCTCTAACCTCAAGGGCATATTTAAGCTACAACAGAGATCAAACAGGCATGGCGACCTTTCTCAAAGGTCTTAGGCCTTTGAGTTCTATTATGGGCTCTGACATTCTTAGGACAGACCCCTGGTTATCCCTGTACATAGCTCAACAAAAACCCTTTGTTACAAAACAAAAACAAACCCCCTTTGTTACAGTGTTAAATGAAAAAGCAAGGTACACAGTGTTACTGAGATTGTGGGGTTTAACTTAAGCTAAAAGTGCTCGGAAATAATAGATCACTCCTAAACAGGTAGTATTAAAATATTTTAAGATTAAAAAAGAGAGAGAGAAAGTGCCAGAACAGTGTACATAGTATCCTACTACTTATTAAAGTAGAATACACTCACATTGGCTTGTGTAAGCATAAAAAAAGGGGGGGTTCTAGAACACACATAAGCACATTGGTTGGTTATGGGAAGGTAACAGGGTACCTGGGGAACAGGATGGAAGGGAGATTTTTCCACACTCAATATATCCACCTGAACTTTTGTATTTTTACTATATACTATATTTCAGATTCTACATGAATTTCACCCATTTTTCTGCCTTTTATCTGTTTCAGGATGCAATCTAGGATACCAATATCCAGGGTATTTATGCTTTTTGAACTATGAACCGTGAAAATTCTTATGTATTCAAACAAACCAACCTTTTGGCTCTTGGTTAGTTACCACACTGTAGACAAGATTCTGCCTCCCCGGCTGGTCTTCCCCCCATGGCATCCATAAATATGGATAATGGACCACTCCTGCCAGCTGCTCCCTTCTAGCCCTGATACGTCCACAGAGTCCACATTTCCTTCTTTCTTATTTTTATAAGCCTCTATATCACCTGTCTTACACTAGCCCCAGCCAACATAAGTAATGGCTTTCAGCATGCAGGCACACTGTGCCCAGGTTCCAACTAGACAGAGGACTGATTTAGCAAAACACAGATTACTTTAAATGTTCCTTGTACCCTGAAAGATTTTTCCTGTACAGTGCCCTGAAGATGTTTATTTTCTCCCACTGTCTTTCCTGATCTGCCCAGCAGATCTATTAGGAAAAATGTCAGAGGAGTAAGAAAGAACCAATACCAAGGCCCCTGGACATGCCACTCACATATCAGCAGAAATTCAGCTGGGACTATAATCAGAAACCGGAATTTTCACTAACTTCTAGGACTTCAGGAAATCAGCTCCCTTTCTGATCTAGCTGTGTGATTAAAATTAGCTGGGCCACACAGTGTTCTAAAAAAACCCCTAGAAAGACTGACTCTGTTATCTGTGTAGTGTTACTTAAACAACCTCCAGCCTATGGTTCCTGGAGGCAGATTAAGAAGGTGGCAAAAAGACTGAAATGACTTTGACTAGGTCACGTTCTTATCTCTGCCTGTCTAATCATTCCAGATACCTCAACATAATATGCAAAAAAGGAGCTCAAGGCCTGTGCACTACAAAGAGGTCTTGAAATAGGGAGTAGGACGTCGTGGTTAAGAGAGAGCCCTGGAGTCAGAATGCCTGGGTTTGAATCCTGGCTTCCTACCTAGGTGATCTTGGGTAAGATGTGTAATACCTCTTGGCATCCAGTTTAAGAAGAGGATAATAACAGTTAACAAACTCACAAGGCTGGTGTAAGAATTATTTGAGGAAAAAAAGCAACTCCAAAAACTCCTGCAAGCTTAAATGCTTAATAGATGTTAGCTACCATTCATATTATTTCTCTGAAGAGCAAATCTGACAATCTAGAGGGTGTAAGAAAGAAAAAAGTAAAGGATGGGGCACCTGGGTGGCTCAGTGGGTTAAGCCCCTGCCTTCAGCCCAGGGCATGATCTCAGGGTCCTGGGATTGAACCCCACATTGGGCTCTCTGCTCAGCAGGGAGCCTGCTTCCCCTTCTCTCTCTGCCTGCCTCTCTGGCTGCTTGTGATCTCTCTCTTTCTCTCTGTCAAATAAATAAAATCTTTAAAAAAAAAAAAAAGGAAAAAGGAAAGAAAAAAAAAAAAAACACCCAAAACTCCCGAACCCAAACCCTCATGCTCGCTTTGCTAGCACCTATTCTAAAATTGGACCAATAGAGAAGATTAGCATGGCCTCTTCCAAGAATGACACGTGAACTCGTAAAGCATTCCATAACTAAAAAAAAAAAAAGAAAGAAAGAAAAGAAAAAAAGTAACCAACAATACATTCCCCATATGGTTCTAAGATAGAGTTCAAAAGTAGGTGTCTATCAGATTTCACACAGATAAAGAAGGAAATCTCCTATATCAAAGAGCTGAACTTGTCTGGTCCTCAAGGCCTGTCTGTGGATACCCTACACTTTTAAAAGTAAATGTTCTGCAAATGTTTGCTTTTCATCCCATGCCCTGAACAGGAGTTCTCAGAGGTATCCTAAGGCCATTACTTTACAAGGGGCGCAGTCCCTGCTAAGCACTAGGATTTTCCTTTGAGCTACGGTGCTGGGGGTAATGTGATGGCATCTGACGGAGGGGAGCACCCTACCCATTCACATATCCTTTGCGTTGCCTCTGACAATATCAGTGAGTAGAGGCAAAGTCGAGGTTGTGTTTAGGACGCCCTTTGCTCATGTTTGGAAACTTGACAACGGGCAAACAGCAGGTAATTACGACTGAAAGTAGCTGCAGATGCTCTCCACCGTCAACCAAAAACATGCCTTTTATTACCCATGAATACCACTGAAGTCATGTTAAAAACTGAAATTAACTGAAAAGAAATTTTTGCAATTACAACAACATAACAGTGCAATGTAGGGATACATATTCTAAGGAAATGTAGCTCAGATATTTCCATTTACACTGAAATCTATACACCAAGAATACAGCAAATACTGAAACAAAATCAGCTTCCTTGAAGAAAAGGAGCTGTGAAATTTTCAGTGAGAATGGGCTGCCCTCTGCTGGGCACTTTGGGAAGCCTTCACGGGGGCTGTCGCAACAAGTTTTCAGAAACAGTGATACTTGGAAGGAAAACAAAACAAAACCGGAAAAAAAAAAAAAAGCCACAAAAAACCATGGCAACAAACTTAAACTTTGGTGTTATTTTTTAGAATATCTCCAGTAATCACAGACTGTGAAAACACAATTATAGAAAAGGCCCAAGGGATACTTTAAAAATTTAAAAAAAAAAAAACCAAAAAACAAAAAACGCCTAAGATCCTTTTATAAATGTAGTGCTGTAAAACGAGCCTCTTTTGCTACAGAACTCCACAAATATTTTACTGGCAAGAAAAAGAAAGAGTGGGAATATATTCTCGGAAATACCGGGGAGGCTGAGAGAGGTTTTGTTAATAGAGGCAAGAAAGAAGCAAGGCCAACGGCTGAATGACACATGGGGTTTTCTTGTTGGTTGAGTGCGCACACTCCAGGCCGCTTCTCTCCAAATGAGATTAACCTTTGCTCTGGTGTCTGTGTGTGCATGGCGGGGTAGGAGGGTAGCGGCAGCTCCAGAGGGACTGGGCCACAAACCAGGGGCACAGCAACCAAGGGGAGGTCTTCACAGCATGTGTCCCAGAGTCGGGGGTATATATAAGGTCTACGAAGCAGGCTCACCAGCCGCCTACACTTGTTTCATTCCGCTCACAAAAGCCACAGGCTCTTACCAGAGCAGACCAAGCGGTGCCGGTCGACAGGGTTTGAACTGGAAGGCCAGGCAGTCTTCCTCAAGGTTGGTTCCCCCTGCTCCAACACACTCCTCCCAATCCATCAATAAAATGGCACTCGAATGGGTCTGAAATTGCCAAAATGGGCCACTTCTCTTTTCCAGATGGGTTGCATTCATATGCGCTGAAAGGATCCGTGGGAAGAGAACTACGGGAAATCATTAACATCCATTAGTGTACATCAGTCTGTATTAGTTAATTGTTTCCCAGAAAGCAGGGCCCAGAGAGAATGGGTAGTAAGGGCAGGTAAGCTTTGAGAGGCAGTTAAAAAAAAAAAAAAAGGTGGGGTTGGGAGGATGGCAAGAGGTGCAGATGGAAGCCTGCACGCATAGCCGGGGACTGTCACTGGAAAAGAACACTGACCATTTTGCCTACTCAATTACCTTGGATCTCTGGAGTGATTATTCGCCTTCCAATCTGTAACGGCCATAGCAGCGGACAGAAAATCACATAAAAAGTCTGTTGTTGGGGCGCCTGGGTGGCTCAGTGGTTTAAGCTGCTGCCTTCGGCTCGGGTCATGATCTCGGGGTCCTGGGATCGAGTCCCGCATCGGGCTCTCTGCTTGGCAGGGAGCCTGCTTCCTCCTCTCTCTCTCTCTCTGCCTGCCTCTCTCCCTACTTGTGATCTCTATCTGTCAAATAAATAAATAAAATCTTTAAAAAAAAAAAAAAAAAGTCTGTTGTTGTTTTTAGTGATGTCAGGGCCCATCTGCGACCACTAACCCAGAATTCCTTGGGGGACCCAAGCAGACAGCGACAATTTTGTAAAGGGTCTCCGGGCAAGTCTGTCACGCAGCTCTGCCTGAGGATCACTGCTGTACGGTCATGTCCTCTCCAGCACTGAGGGGGATGCCGCCGAGGCAGCGAGCAAGCAGACCCAAAGGCACACCCTTCTCATTCGGCAAGCTGAGGTTCAAGACTTAAAACGGTAACTACAGGACAACAGGTAACTACAGGACAACAGGTAACTACAGGACAACAGCAGCCGTTGCCAAACACCAGTTCTGCAGATCAGGGAAGGTCCAAGAGAACCCTCCTATGGTGGGTAACGGCTGGAACCCGTGTTGTACGTCTGTGAAAAACGCTGGGCAGAACACATTTTAATTCACACACTGGAACCATCGAGGGTCAACAGTTCACACTTTCATCTGCAGGCATGTTGTCACACAACAAGCAGCCCAGAAACCAGAAGAAAAGAAAGAAAGAACGAACGAACGAACACAGGAACAAAGAGAAAACACTACTACACTTAAGTATTTTATGAAGACACCTAAGGGTCACTTAAAGCTATTTTTTTTAGTGCACCTACACAGGTAGCGTTATTTAATCCAATTTTTAATCTCATCATGAGCTATTTATATGAAGAAGATACAACAGGAATTCCCAGTCTGTCGTTAAAATTCTGTAACTTCATACCCCATCTCGATTTGCCTTCTTTTGTTTATCAAATCCAGGACTTATGATTTGTTTCAATGTCAGGTCTATGTTAAACTCCACAGCTGAAGAGAGCCAAAACAGCCTTCAGTTTTAAAAAAATCACCTGCTAGTTTGGTATTATTGAATTTGAACGGATCCCTTATAAAGCCATCCTGCAGATAGACTTCCCTTTCCTAACACGCCTGATGGGAATGGAGCACTCCACACCTGGAGGGGAAGCCGTCTGGCCCAAACTCATTCAGAAGGTCTCCTGAGCTAAGTCTGACAGTCCAAAATCAAATAATAATAGAAATATTCAATAAAGGTACCAAATCTCTTTTTAGAAGGAATCTGGGCAATCTGCCTTAGTGTGAAAGTCCGTGTGTGCTCCAAGAGAATTCCTAAAACACACACAATATTGAGCCACATTCACACCTTCCAAACTGCCCTTGGAATACCAGAGGACTTACAACTTGCTACGTTTTCCCTGGTCTAAAAATCTGCCAAAGTGAAAGCAAAAGCTGTGTATTAGCTGCAGGTTTCTTTCTACTTTTTTTCCTCCTTTGTCAACAAACATGTCCACTACCAAAATGTTCAGGGAACTGCACTGAGCTCTGGGAATACACACAAGTGTATCTGTAACGTATGGGCTTTGCCACAGATGTGCCAGCGATGTTCCTGAGGGGCAGGTTTACACGCATTCTGTGCCAAGGTCCCCTGCCTTTAGCAAAGACACTAGGTGCTTGTGAGGGGTCAGGAAAGGAAGTAATCCCGTAGTCTAGAACAGCTTCACAGACAGAGACGGACTCAAGCTGCCCTTTCAAGTCAGAGTGACAGAAGAGAAGGATAATATTCTAGACAGAGAAAAATAAATTAAGGCTGTGGACTTCTCCCTCCTGGAATTATATTAATAAAGCACCCTTCTCTGAAATAAAAATAACAGAATATAACAGAATGACAGAAATAAAACAAACCAAGTTTCATAGGCATTTTGGGTCCTACGGAAAGAAAACTGGTAACCAATAGTATAAAACCAGACAACTACTAAGAGTTACTGGTCATAGGAACAAGGTATGGGAATGATATTAGGAATTCATTCACACACACAAAAAAAACCTTTTATTGCTCCTGACAACCCCCAAACAAAGGGGGAAATTACCTATTAAATACTACCAGATCCACGCTTCTGTGAATGTGAAGACTGTCAGAGTCCAGAGATTTTCCACCCAAAAACCTAGGGTGGATCCTTTTTAGGCACAACACTGACCCACTGAATAATCGTCCCAATGCTCCTGATGCTTGGCTTTTCCACTAGTACAATAACACTAACCCTCATGGGCTTTCATAAACAAAGGCTTCTTCCTAGAGTTTTCTGAATAAGCATTCCAGGCTATTTGGCCAGGGGGAGGCAGGTCTATATGCTGAAGGGTCAGAGTGGTGGAGATGGGAGGAGCTGAGTTTTCATCTCCACCAAAGATTTAAAACCTAGATGCAAAAGAGAAAATATCACCCTAAGAACAAGAAAATCAAATTGCCAAGATTTATTTAACTTTTTCTTTTACAGAAAATACATGTATGTAATATAAACACTGACAAGTGAGATAAAGGACAGGGATCAGGAAGACACATGAATTGGACAAGACTCTTGCTTCAACACTGCTTTGCTTCCTGATTTCATGTGCAGCATGAATTACATGGTCATATATATCGGAGAAAAGAAAGGTAACATTCACCTAGATTTACCAAAACACCAGAGGGCCTCTGAAATCCAACAATGCCACACAGAAGTCTGATCTGTTGCCAAAGGACAAAGCTAAGCCCACATCTATCCATTTACTCGAGGCATTTCATGTAGTAACTTAAGAATTTACATGTGCACTTTAATAGGCTGTGGAGGCAAGGATGAAATCGTGCCTCTTTTCCCTCTTCAGAGAAAATAATTAAAACAAAGCTGCCAGACACTGGGTAGATGACAGCATAATCACGGTGAATGATCTCAACAAATCCCATGAAATGCAACACAATAAAGGACAGCGATTGGTGTTTTGCCCCAACAGTCACTCCAGATCTAATGCTATAAAATCACATGTGGTTTTTAAGGCTCTTCCCCAGAACTCCAACCCAGGAAAAATGACCCAAACAAATGGTTGAGATCAAGAGCCATCTTGATTTACAACAATGTTTCTAAACTTGATTTCAATAATTAAAGAGTATGGGTTCCATTTTCAATGATTATCCCAAGAGATTAAAGTGACTGATTGATCTTTCATCGGAGTGTACCGGGTGATAGGTACACTTTGATGACAGATGCCTAATACAGCATCTAGTTCACTCATGGGGCTCAGTTTCTTAAGATCTGGGGTTCAGATAAGGCTGCTTAAGATCTAAAGATCAGGGGACACCTGGCTGACTCAGTCGGAAAAGCCCGTGATTCTTGATTGCAGGGTTGTGAGTTTGAGTCCCACACAGAGATTACTAAGAAATAAATAAACTTTAGAGATCAGCAAGCCCTGCAACTGCCAAGTACGTCCACTCCCTCGCTCAGCTCCATAATCAAAGTTCTTAGAAGTAATCTGTGGTCCTTCATTTTTCAATACTCAACAACCTGGGGAGAAACGAGTGCCCCAGAGACTACATCTTCATGGTGAGCAGAGTTTTGGTAGCTCATGCTGAACACGGGTTCTCCAGTAGAAAAAGGCTTGTGTGACCAGGTGTTTCAAAACTCTTTCCCAGGCAAATCTGGCCTCCCTGGGGTTGTTGAGATTGAGCTTTTTCTTCAGTGTGGTTATATAACATCACATGAGAAATACTCATTTTTACAACAAAAAACATTCACCTTCACATCCCTTACCCACAGCATTTGGCACAGTGTTCCATCTATTGTGCTCACTAAAGATGGACCTAGAACAGAGGAAACCGAAACCTGGTCTTAAAAGGGGTAGGAACGAATATTCCCAAGGAATCCCTGGATCAACTGTGATCTTTTTTGTGCTCTATTACAGTAAGTTCTTACTCAGAAGGCTTTTTATTTTTTTTTAAACATGGAAGATGATAAAATAGACCAGCACTGTATCACTCAGATCAGGAAAACAGCTACTCACCCTGGACCTCCGTGATGGGGCTCATTTACTTCTGCAAAAAGTAGAGGGCTTTAGCCCTTGTGAATGACAGTATGCTGTTCTGCAGGGAGGACAAGATCTTTCACCAAAAATTCTCTACCCTGGAGTCAGACCACAGATGCTAATATTTGGCTCAGAAAGCAGAGACCAAATACTAGGTTAAATGCCAGAAAACTTTAAAGCAGCAGGTGGGACCCTGGTTTATCTTCACTCTCCAGTTACTGTTCTAAGCTGTCTACACTGAGTTCCTCTCCAATGCTTCAAACCCAGAAATTCCATTAGAGGGATACCAAGGAGGAGACTTGTGTGGGAACCGGCCATTTCCTCCCCTATGACTTCTCTTCTCCTCTCTTGGGATCATTCCTGTTGGAAAGCCCTTCTCCCTGAAAATGAAAGATGAAACCTCTGGAAAATAGCTTTATCCTATATGCAGATACTAGACACAATTACCTTGAGGGAAATAAGGCACCTAGAATAGGACCCCAGATGGCCTATGTGGGAATCCAACGGATAGATCCTGTGGGGCTGCCAGGGAGCAGGGCTTCCAAACACGAGCACTACTTTCCTGCCACAGGCTGGGCTGCATGGTGGGGTGCTGCTGTGACGGACTGACAGGCACAGTGGAGGTTCTGAAGAACTCAAAGAAATACAGGTAAACGTCTTCCTTAAAATAGAAAGTTACATTATCTATCGGGTCTCTGGCCAACACCATCATTCTTCCAAGTGAGGTCTTCAGAGTCGAGAGAGGAAGTAGGAAGAGCACTAGGGGAGCAGTTAGGGGACCCAGATTCCAGTCCTAGCTTTGTTACTGACTGGTCATGTGATCTTGGGCATGCCACTTGACCTTCCCCGTGCCCCCAGCCCGAAGTCATTATCTGTAAAATGGGGATAAAACCACTCGCCTTGTCTGCCTCACGGCATGACTGTGAGGACCAAAGGAGACAATGTGGAAGTGCTTTGTAAACTGTGGAGTACTGTATGTATAGTCACAGTATATGCTTATTACATTTTAATCAGGTCTTTATCATTGCCTATTTGACTAAAAGTGCCCCATGCAGAATGTGCTTTGCAATAGACAGACTCAAAAATCAGTGCTACAGATACACACTGGCCTTTTCCACTAGGGTTGTGATAAAAAGGGAAAGTCTTCATTTCCTCAGAAATGGCCTCAGAATACATGACTTAAAAATGTGAGGCCATCCAAACCTACCAAGTGATAGAATTAATTTTCTCCAAAAATGTCCTGTATAATTATGGCCTGGTCTGTGGATACCTTTCTACAGAGAAGTCTTGAATTCAAGAAACGGCATGCTAAAACTTAAAGGAAACATAGTTACAGTTTGTTGTAAAGGAAATAAAATGAAAATAAGAGGCATCCTATATAACGAAATTAGGTTACAGTTCCTCAAATGGTTGCCTTTTTTCCTGAGATATCTCCAGGACGGGGTCCTAGTCCTGTGAAGTGCTTAAGAGAAGCTTAGTCTTGCACGAGGTGAAAAGGACATGTAGGTTGGCAATTAGGCTGTGCTCATTTTCAGCACTAGGATTTGAACAAGGAATGCTAGGAGCTGCCAAACAGCTTTGGTGGAGAAAGCCCATATGGCCCAAAAGAGGCTTGCTAGTTCTCAGATGCCAGGCCGGAGTATGGAGAAGAGTTTAACGCGGCCATCCAGTTCTGGGATTTTCAATTCTTCCTGTAAGGTGGTTCTGCTCTTCTCCGGTCTAGTAAACAATTGAACAGAAGAAAAACAGTAAGATGTAGAGCAACATTATCTACCAGACTGTAGGGCCTTTTTTTCTGCCCAGCTGCAAAAAGTTTACATGCAGAACAGAGACACAGGCAAGACGTGAATGTGAATGACTCTGGTCAGCCCAAAGCACCCAGATTCCAGCATCCGTGTGAGACCGCCTTTATTACAAATGTTACAAATGATGCCTTGGAGGGAGTCCCGTCAGTGCGATCGCTAGTTAAGAGGATGGTCATCCTTTGGGGCCACAGGCGTGTTGCTAACCTCCACTTTTCTTCCTGATTTGCTTTGCTTTCCGGGGTTTGAGGATGGTATAGTTTGCATACGCTGTATACTGATCGGACAGGAAGGGGACATAGAATGCCCGCAGCAACCTTGAAGATCTGAAAAACAAGAAAGCAAAAAGAAAAAGACAAGACAGAATTTCATCATTTGAGAGAATTTACCAGCAGTGCTGAAAACGGTGAATGGAAGTTACCTAAGTGCAGTAGTGATCATTTTCTATGTATGTAGCACAGAAAAAGCTGTCATTTAACTACTAGCTCATGAAAACAGATTTATTCAAGACCAAGTACCTTGTCTCCAACACCAAAAAGATGGTGTCCCTAATAAGCCACAGGGTTTCCTGCAGAATAGCTCTAGGCCTTCACTTTGCATAGAATCCACCATAGAAAAGTTCCAGGTCAATCAAAGGACTGCTATTACTGGAATAAATTCTTAACACCCAAGCGGTTTCTGTATCTAAGAGACTGTAGAGATGCCAAATGCTCCAATGATCCTGATTCCAGTTCTAAGTTTCCTAGAAGAGGTAAAGAAAGCCATGTCCTGGGCTTCCTGTGCAGCGTTCCAGCAATGCCTAAATAAGAGGGAGAGAGTATGCACACAAGCTCATGTCTCTGGCAGGTGATAATATACCCACTTGTTACCAAAATACACAAACAGTGGAAAACCTGAATTTCTCATGAGTCTCTGAAGAATGTGGAAAAATGCCTCCCGTGTATTGAACACTCAGTATTGGACAAGCACTGGAAAAAGTGCTCACACTTTTAAAAACCCTATTTAATTCAGTCAATAACCCCATCAGGAAAGTGCTGTTATTATCCGTACTTCTTCATACATGGGCACCTGAGGTTACCGCAGACGAAGTAACTCGCTCGGTCACACGGTTAAACCATAGAGCCCTCATTCAAATCCAGATTTGACTCCAGATTCTGCACTCAGTAACCTGCGCTCTTGATCTGCACCACGGTTTACCCTGCATCCCAGACACAGTCTAACCGAATTCATCACTTCCTAGAAAATGTGGCAGCGAGTCTGGAATTCTATATGAAGTCTTACTTCTTGACTATGCTTTCTGAGTCTGAAAATCAAAAGTTGGCCCAGTTACTGCCACCCTAAATGAGGGAGCTGAAGAGTGTTCTGCTGCCAGTCCTCTTCCAGACTCTAAACTTGTAAATGTCATGTCAACGTGGCATTTGTCCTGGCAGCCTCCCTCTGGCTTTGGCAGGCTCCCACAGTGCCTGCACACAATGATATCGTGCTTGGCATACACACCTCTTCGGTTCTCCCCAAATGGGACGCTGGCAGTGCGCTGTGCTCAACAGAGATGCACTTTACTTCAACAGCTAACAGCTCAAGGGCTTTGATAGAAAAGAGGCTTAGACGAGACTCCCGAGATAAAGCAGGCCTGCTAACAAAATGAACAGGAGGAGGAAGCACCCACCTCCGTCAAAGAGAAGTTAGTTTATCCTTTCTGTGCATGCTGCACAGAGAAGGGGAAGGTCAGAACAGAGAATGGTAAGCCACAGGAAACTCCTGCAAGCTTCGGTGTGGTAAAGAGAGGCTTAGACTAATTCAGGGTCATTTCCATTCCAGTGGACTCTGAGGTCAAAGCCTCGTTAACAAGGTCAGTTCAGCCCTCCAGGCAGCTCCAGCAGAACATCGGGTCTGCGGGGTCCAACCTGAGTGTTTCATTTCTTTTTTTTAACAATTCCTTACTATTTGGGAAGACTTATTTCATAATGTTATTTGCTTTAGAATCTTAAGAACAAAGAGAAATTCTCCTTATTTTTAAAAATAGAATAAAACTCATTCTACCTTGTAGTTACCATATGGATCCACGGCCACCTTTTATAAACTGAAGCTGTATTATGGCATCTTAGTGGTTTTATTTATCTTTTCCTGTATCTCAGATTAATCACAACTGTGTTTTTTAAGAAAACTAAAATAAGACAAAGGAAAATGATGAAATCACCAAAAAGATGATGCAAAAATAATCACTACTGCATTATCTCCTGCAATTTTCTAATTGCATTGCCCAAATTATGGTATCATCTTTCAGTAAGGTATAAAAGAGCTGAGACACTATCTTTGCAGTCGGCTTTTAACTTTCATTGAGCACAACTGAGAATACAGGGTTTTTCAATTTTCTGTCCATAATGACAATGAGAAGAAAACGGACCAAGGGAGACATTTCACAATTAGTAGATCAGAAATGGGTGCAAAGAGACGAAGAGCAGCAGCCCTAGCGAGGATGGTGACACCGATCCTACACAGAAGGTCAGACTCGGAGTCTTCAGAGGACTGTATCCTCTGCAGTGTATATGGACGAGTCTTCTCCAGCTCAGGAATTGAAGAGTGAGCGATGTATTTCTCAGAACAAAAAGAAAATAAGGTATTTGATTCAGTTAGTCACTCCACAGGGAGGACTTCATCAGTGTTTTGCAGCAAGAACCTAGACCACCCCGTTACACTTAAAAAGGGCATACGACCATATTCCTTCATCTTTTATGATGTCTGTGGGCCAAATCTTACTCGATATAGTCCCTAAGTGGACAAATGCTGAAGGCAGGTTAGTATACAAAGGTGACTAGAAAGGTATATATGGGGAAGAAATTTAAAAATTCAATGGGGCTATCATTTTAGTTGGCTTATAAATCTAAGAATGAAAATGTCTGAACTGTGGAGCCAAGAAGATAGTTACATTCTCTTCAACAAAATTATGAACCATTAAAGGTTTCAAAAAATTCTAGTTTTTCACTTTGATGATGCAAGTGCTAGAACAAGCAGAAGTGAGAAGCTAGAATCTACTGGAGATATATTTAAAATCTGGAACCAGTACTTCCAAGATGGATATATTCCAGGTTGATGCATGACAACTGCATTCACAGGGGTCCACTTCAGGTATCTATGTATCTACGTATATCTATTCCGAACCAGGAGAATATGGAACAAAAATTCACGGTCCCTACATTTAAATTATTAAGATTTCAAATGAAGGTTTTATTTCTGTTTTACTAAGCTCTTATTCTTATTTTTGTAAGTTACTTATAAAATAACTACAAAATGTCAAAAAAAAAATGAAATGTCTGTTGGGCAAGACAGTAAATGGCAATGGAGTACTTTTCTTGGTGTACTGAGAGCTCATGCCCAGAAACTCCAGAAGAGATCTTGGGACAACAGAGGACATCATCAAAAATACTGACTGCCCTGAAATGGAAGAAGGGCCACTATGCATTACTGTTGAAGGAAAAGGTGGGCTGAGACAAAGGTAAAAAGATAAAGGAGATTTGAACAGAGTATGTGCAATACATACGAACAGATTAGTAGCAAGAATATACGCAACGAAGACGACAAGTGACTCCACAGGGGAAAATGACAAAGAACATGAACACAGAAAAGAAACGCAAATTGCCAATACTCGTGATCTGGTTGGGAAATACAGAATATAAATGATACATAATGATGACACAGCAGTCAGTAAACACTAAAAGCGAATACCAAAGGTCAAAGTGATAATATACCCACCGAGAAGAGAGGACAAACACTGAAGGTTGCAGAGGTGTGGAAAAAGCATTTACTGTATCTCATTTCGTTTTCTCCATCCAACATTCCAAGATATACTCAAAAGAAAGGCAGCTTGCTCTTTCATAACCAAATCTACAGATCTTAGGTTAAGGGCTCTGTCCACTCAGCACCAGCCAGAAAAATGGCCTGAATAAAATCCAAACTCTTTCTCATGGTCTACAAATCCCAGGAGATCTGGCCCTTGCTTACTTGTCCCCACCTCCCCTTGCACATTGTCCTCCTGCCCACTCCGCTCCTCCCACCACACCAGCCGCCTCCCAGTCCCTCCCTACCCTATAGCCTTCACGTGCTGTCCCTCCTCTCCCTGGAACATGCTTCCACCCTGTTTTTCTCATAATGAAGTCTGACTCATTTTTTATTCTTCATCGTGGAGGCAACTTGGTGAGGTCCTGCCACATCCTAGGAAAGCCTGGGTTTCCATTTTTTTTTTATATATATTTTATTTATTTATTTGACAGACAGAGATCACAAGTAGGCAGAGAGGCAGGCAGAGGAGAGGGGGAAGCAGGCTCCCTGTTGAGCAGAGAGCCCGATGCGGGACTCGATCCCAGGACCCTGAGATCATGACCTGAGCCGAAGGCAGCGGCTTAACCCACTGAGCCACCCAGGCGCCCCTGGGTTTCCGTTTTTATCAGTTCATCTCTCTCAGTGCCCCTCACGTGTTTATTACACTCTTCATGATTTGTAATTGTACATTTATTCGTTGGTCAACTCATGTATTGTCTGTCCCCAACAATCCCTCCCCAGATTTCTGGGACCAAATCTGTTTTATTTACCAACAGTACAGAGTCTGGCACAGAGTACGTGCATAGTGGTGCTGAAAAACAGATGTTGGATGGATGGATGGATGGAAGAATGGAAGGGCAGGGAAGGAGTGAAGGAAAGGGAAGGGAAGTGAGTGAGGGAGTGATTATATACAAATGAGATCCGAGTTTAACTCAATTCATTTCTTCCACCAGTGACTGAACACCATGTCAAGCAACGGTTTAAATGCCAGAAAAACAGTGGTGGACAGAAGATTCCTACTCTCAAAGCGGAATCTGAAGTCCCACTGATGTGCGGTTTGTAATGACCGTCTTGTTAAGGACAAGCACAGGTCTGACTTGGATACCTCGAGAGATCTGTGAAGCATCCTGACTCTGCCATGCTTCTTCAGGTCACAATCACAAGAAGTGCAGCACCAATTCTATTATGTGTTCAAGAAGCAAGGAGTCATTTCTAGTTAAGCCTGAACACAAAACTATATAAAAGGTAGGGACTCTGTATAAGGAGAAGCTAAGAAGAATTTATTTACGTACTTATTTATGTATTAATTTTTAAGGTTTTACTTACTTGAGAGAGAGAGAGACAGTGAGAGAGGAAACACAAGCAAGGGGAGTGGGAGAGAGAGAAGCAGGCTTCCCGCTGAGCAGGGAGCCCGATGTAGGGCTGGAGCCCAATGTGAGACTCCATCCCAGGACCCTGGGCTCATAACCTGAGCCGAAGGCAGATGCTTAACGACTGACCCACCCTGGTGCCCCTAAGAAGAATTTATTTATCATCAGAGCTTGGTGTTGGAAAAAACCTTATTAGAAGGTGAATCTCCTTTTCTCCTGGAGTCTTTAAGAGCATTACCTACTTTTAAAATCTAAAGCAACTAGTATCTTCTAGAAGATAAAATGAGCAGTCGATATACACACCTCTGGATGTGTATGTTGATTCTAATTTTTTTTAAAATCCAAAAACCGAGTTGGCTTGAATTCTTCACTTCTAACACTATAGCTGCTGCTCTCAATTTACTTCTTTACCATCAATAGCTTTAATATGTTAAACACAACTGGGGCCTTTTAAATTGTTATTATTGCTGGAAAAGGGGAACTGAAATTGGTTATTTGCCTTTAGTGAAAGAAAAGGACAGTGGAGCGCTGGAGTAACATAGTCCAGGAAATACTCAGAGACCTGGAAACAAAGATCAGACTGAAATACAAATCAGGACAAAACTAATGTCTATCAAAACTCATAAAACAATGTCTGTAATAATGTGAAATGCTGAAGTATTGCCCTAGGGAAGCACAGGAAGCATAATTTAGGGAGACGCAAAACGTGTGCCTCAATGATGGAAACTGACTTCCCCTCCCAGTGAGAAAGTCACTTAAGCAATTCAAGGATGAAATCAAGGTGGACAAAGCAATTGCCTGAATAGCATAATTAGCCGACAGCTCAGAATGTTTTCTAATTCAATTACCAGCCCTATTGATCAGGGCTGGGGAGGGTTCTGCCGCAGAGATTTAAATCTGCCCTTGCTGACGTGGATGGAAGATGGCCAGCCAGCCCCTGAGGTCCCCAGCTCAACAGGCACAAATGAAATGCTGGGTCAATTTTTCATGTTAAAAAGAAAACACCCAGGGGTGCCTGCGTGGCTCAGTTGGTTAAGCGTTTGCCTTTGGCTCAGGTCATGATCCAGGAGTCCCGGGATGGAGCCTGGTGGGCAGGGCTCCCTGCTCAGTGGGGAGTCTGCTTCTCCTACTCCTGCTCCCCCTGCTTGTGCACTCTCTCTGTGAAATAAATTTACAAAGAAACAATGAAAGGGAGAGAGGAAGGAAGAAAGGAAGTAAGGAATAAGAAAAACACCCTAGTCCTCGGGTTTTCTAATTTTCACCTATCCATCCAAACATTAATATCCCTGTGAACCTCTAGTCCAAACCCATTGCCAGTTCTTTTTTTACTAAAGCTGGTTTCCTTTGTCTCTCTTGCTCTCTTGCACTTAGTTCGTACTCCAGTGACAGACTGTCCACGACCCTCAGCACAGAAACGGCCTTTCACAAATCTTCAGCTCTGCAGAGAATCCCCTCAAGACTTAATCTTAGCCATCCTCAACCTACAGTCCCGTATCAAGCAACTTAAGAACTGCTCAAAAAGCTGGTACGCATCCAAACTGTGACTGTGCTTTAAGATTCTTTAACAGGGGATGGGGGAAGGGACACTAATGTTCAGTAAGTAGTGCAGAGGTGACATTTATCTCCTTTCCCAACGGGACAGAAGGACACAGGAGTCACATGCTCTCTGTTATACCCCACGAGAATGTCAGTCTCTTGAAGAACGAACTTGGTCTAACTGCCGTACCTCCAGTTCTTAGGACAGCACCACAGAAAGTGCTCGATAAATATTCTCCTGTGCAAGAAGAAAGGACTACCTGACCCTTAAACCAGAGCACCTAGTTTTACCTCCCTTGCTTCTGGCAATATTCATCTTCTACAAGGAAAAGGAATTATCAAAAACAGTATGAAGCTCTTTTTTCTCTTCACTTCCCCAACAACTCAGCCCTAAAGACACCCATCCGATGGGCCCAAGGAAAGTAGACTACAGTGTGTGGGGGTGGGGAGGGAGTCCCATGGGATGTTACAGCACAAGTGACATACGGAGGGTACCCACAGTGGAAATATTTTTTTTAAAGATTTATTTATTCGACAGACAGAGATCACAAGTAGGCAGAGAGGCAGCCAGAGAGAGAGAGGAGGAAGCAGGCTCCCCACTGAGCAGAGAGCCCAATGTGGGGCTCGATCCCAGGACCCTGGGATCCTGACCTGAGCCGAAGGCAGAGGCTTTAACCCACTGAGCCACCCAGGCACCCCCAAAGAAAATATTAATACAGGAGGTCATGTAACTTCTCCAAGCTTTCAGTTTACATAAAATGTGCCGAGTCATCATTACCGACATGACCACCATGACACTTTATTCCCAGCAGGGATGTCCAACAGACCCCTGACATTCAGTGACTACATTCCCACTTTTGACTATTTGGTAGCTGCCTCCAAAGAGGCGTGTAATGGTCTGGAAGTTCGCTGAGGCACTACCTGTAATCACAGCACTGTAAGACTGGTGTACAGACCGCATCATTTAACTGATCCATGGCCCTGGTCAATCACCTGGCCTAATACCATAACCTCCTGCCAGTCACCTTTAGCCAAAATTCAGAACAAGGAAATTGAGAAAGAACCGCTCTTAAGCAACCGGCCATTTCCTGAACTTCAGTCCATCGCAGTGCCGGGGAGACCTCTTCACTACTATCTTTTCCATCCGATGGCTACTTCGGTATGAAAGTGTTACAAGCTCCAGCCACCACTCCTGTGGAGGAGACACTGAACCAGGTGCAAAACCTTCTGTCTCTGTTCTTTGGACCTTACTTGGATTATTTCTGTGCGACAAAGAGTGAGTAACATTGGAAACCGTATCAGGCAGACGGTTCTGACAAGACTTTCAGAGAAGAAATACACAGTGAATATACTTTAAAATAAGATTTTTTTTAGCTAACACAATCTGTGATTTCTCTCAAATGTGTGGTTCACGGATGGGGGATTTCTGTTTCACCTGGTGTTGGCTAGAATCTTCACAACAGCCACAGTCCTGTGGCTGGCTATGGACTGGGAGCTCAGCTAGTGCAAAGGGCCTTCAGGCCTCCTCCATGGGGGACTCCTTTCTCCACACGGCCTGTGGATCTCTTTAGAGCTCAGTGCATGGATCCTAAGAAGGAGCATTCCAAGAGACAGCAAACAGAAGCCCATCAGCCACTCAACAAATCTTTATCTTACTGAATAAGGGCATCAGCTTCCACAGAAATCCTTATTTCATTTTTTCTTGTTTATCTAGCATAAATCTGGTTCTAAGAATGTGACATAATGTGGCCCTGTGTGGCTCAGTTAGTTAAACATCTGCCTTAAGCTCAGGTCATGATCTCAGGGTCCTGGGATCAAGCCCCACGTTGGGCTCCCTGCTCAGCAGCCAGTCTGCCTCTCCCTCTCCCCGCTGTTCTTCCTGCTTGTGTGTTCTCTCTCTGTTGCTGTCAAATAAAATTTTTTAAATAAAACACACTGATATTTTTTAAAAAAGAATGTAAAATAATCACAGAATAAGAAAACTACAGGCCAGTATGACTCAAGAACACAGATGCAAAATCCTCAACAAGGTATCAGCAAACTGCATACAACAAGGCATTAAAAAGATCACCCACCATGGCCACATGGGATTTATTCCAGGGATGCAAAGATGGTTCAATATTCACAAATCAGTCAACGTGATACACCAAAATGAAAAAACCCAAAACCAACACATGATCATCTCTCTAGATGCTTAAAAAACATCTGACAACATTCAGTATCCATTTATGATGAAAACTGCCAACAAAGCGGGTTTACCAGGAACATACAGTGACACAAGAAAGATCATACATTAAAACCCCACAGTGAGGTGGAGCCCCGTGTAGGGTTGTTGCTCAGCAGGCGGGACCTGGTTTTGGGCCCAGAGCCTCAGAGCCGGGGACTCTGCACCTGCGCTGGCCTGGCCGCTGCCAGCAATCCCGGTGCACCATGGTCCCCGCTGCAGCACGCCACCTGGGCGGCTGGGCGGTCCACGGGCAGTGGTGGGGGCCACGATGACAGAGGACGGTGAGGAGCAGCATAAGCTGGAGGCTCTGGAGCCCATCTACCCCGACTCCTTCACAGGCAGAGGTCTCTGAGCTCCCCCTGTCAAGGGCCAGTCCTGCTCCTGTTCTCTCACCTGGAGTACAGCTGTGCTGTGAGGATGCGACGGGGAGGAGGGGCTTGAGAGGGTCATTAACTGGTATTATCAGAAATTGCACCCAGTTTCACAATTACTCTGACATCTGAGGCTGGAGAAAAATGATGAAACTGTCCAGACCACCCTCAAGTTCACTGGTACAGTGACAAATACCCAGATGAAGCCACTCTTTATGAAATATTCTCCCAGGAATATCTACAAGATAATGCTGTCTCAGACATTTTAAAATGCTTAGTACTACAGGCAGAAGAAAATCTCGGTCGGGTGATGATCTTTACTTTAGTGACCATTGTGCAAGAAAAATTAAATGAAAGCAATCAAATAAAACCTGGAAGAGAAGAAAATAGAAAGAGAAAGCAGCAGCAGAAGCTGAAGAACAATTACTTCATGCCACTCCTGTTACAAATGCGAATTCTTTTTTTTTTTTTTTGTGACACATAGAGCTCACAAGTAGGCAGAGAAGCAGGCAGAGAGAGAGGAAGGGAAGCAGGCTCCCTGCCGAGCAGAGAGCCTGATGCGGGCTCAATCCCAGGACCCTGGGATCATGACCTGAGCCGAAGGCAGAGGCTTTAACCCACAGAGCCACCCAGGTGCCCCGGGAATTCATCCTTTCTGATGGAGGCATAATTCTCCATTATGTATATGGACCACATCTTCCTTATCCATCCGTCCGTTGAAGGGCATCTTGGTTCTTTCCACAGTTTGGCAACCGTAGCCATTGCTGCAATAAACATTGGGGTACAGATGGCCCTTCTTTTCACTACATCTGTATCTTTGGGGTAAATACCCAGCAGTGCAATTGCAGGGTCATAGAGAAGCTCTATTTTTAATTTCTTGAGGAATCTCCATATTGTTCTCCAAAGTGGCTGCAACAATTTGCATTCCTACCAACAGTGTAAGAGGGTTCCATGCACTCCTATGTTTCTTTCAGCATTATTTACAACAGCCAAGATACAGAAGCAGCCCAAGTGCCCATCGACAGATGACTGAAGAAGGTGCGGTGGGCATATGTACAATGGAATATGACTCAGCCATAAAAATGAATCTTGCCATTTGCAATACACTGGATGGACCCAGAGAGTATAATGCTAAGTGAAATAAGTCAGTCAGAGAAAGGCAAACACTGCATAATTTCATTCATATGTGGAAGTTAAGAAACAAATGAACAAAGGAAAAGAGAGAGAGAACCCAAAACACAAACTCTCAATACAGAGAACAAATGGATGGTCATCAGAGGGTAGGGAGGAGGGGGATGGGTGAAACAGGTGAAGGGGATTAAGAAAGCACTTAACATCATGAGCACTCAGTAATGTATAGAATTAGTGAATCACAATCATATTGTGTACCTGAAAGAAATACAACACTGTATGTTAAATATGCTGGAATTAAAATTAAAAACTTACTTTAAAAAAAAGATGTGGTATATATACACAATGAACATATTACACAGCCATAGGGAGGAGGCTGCATTTTGAGACAACATGAATGGACCCAGAGGATATTATGCTAAGTGAATAAGTCAGGGTGAGAGAGACAAATACCATATGATTTCATTCGTATGTGGAATCTAAAAAATAATAAAACAAATGAATAAACAAAAAACAAAATCAGACCTATAAATATAAAGAACAAACTGAGGGAGGTTTAGCGAGAGGTGGGTAGGGGATGGGCAAAATGAGTGAAGGGCTGGGAGATGCAGGATTCCAGTCATGGAATAACTAAGTCATGGGAATAAAAGGCACAGCATAAGGAATATGGCCAATGATACTGTAAGAGTGATGTATGGTGACAGATGGCAGTTATACTGTGGTCAAAGCAGCATAATGTATAAACTTGAGGAAACACTGTTGTACACCTCAAACTAATGTAACATTGTATGTCAACGATACTAAAAAAAAACCTGAAATACAACAAATAACTGATAAATGTTTTCTGAGATCTCAGTATGTGCTAGGTGTTGTAGTGATTCAAGAAGAGCTGTGGTTTCTACCCTCCAGGAACTCAGAATAAAGACCTCTGATGATGCCAGCTGCTTGGTCTAAGCTAAAAGGGGGGCCAATCCTACAGACTACATGCTCTGCAAACCTGAGTCTCTATAGCACTCAGCACAGATGGTCTGTACACAGCCTCTTTCTAGAGAATTTCAAAAACACCGGGAAGCACAGTTTCTGAGCTTCAGAAAAACAAAACCAAAAAAAGGTCTGTTCTTCTTAAAATGTCAGCAGATCTCAATGATTAAGCAGTTGAAGACTGCGGTGAGCAAAATGCCAATGTGTTTTGAAGCCAAATCTAGCCTCGGGTAGCTCTGCCGGATGAAAGGTCCCAGCAAAGTATCTGGGATAAGACTTTTAAAAAGAGAGGGGAGGCCAAAAACTGATAAAGAAACAAAATAGTGAGAATAATGCGCTGTAAAGAATTACAAAGTTCAGAAACCCTGATCTCGTCTTCCTTACAATTTCTCAGTATTCTCGGCAGAGATGAAGGAGCTGCGGTACCACCATGACTGCAGTGCAGGGAAAAGACAAGAGCAGTGCGGTTACTGATTAGGAGGGAGAACTAACTCCACCCGAAGGACGTGAACACCATCTGAAGCAAGTCAAACTGTTGGCCTACCACCAAATACTGCCATAGGGTGTAGGCTCCCTTTCCACCTGGGTAGCAAAAAGCTGCAGATGAACGGCCTGCTGGACTATTTTGTGCACCATATGTCTCTTCTGCTAGAAATTTCCTTTAAAAAGGAAAATTTCAAAAATTATCCAATTTGGATGAAGAATGGCATCAAAAGAGCTGTGATGGCTTTAAAACACGTCCATAATTCTTTGACATTCCTCCCATCGACAGGGAAAATCTAATCCCTCTCCCCTTGAACACAGGTTATTCGAGTGGCTTGCTTTCAATGAACAGAATGAGACACGAGTGAGACATTGTATGCATTCCCAGGCTCGGTCATAAAAAAAACTTCATAGCTTTTGAGATACTAGCTTTTGGAAGCCAGCCACCGCATGGGAGGAAGCATAGGCCACCGGGTGAAGCCACATGTAGGTGTTCTGGCCAACAGCCAGCATGGACTGCTAGACACGGGAGGAAGCCTTTGTAAGGCCTCTAGCCCTAGCCACCACCTGACGGCCAATGCACGAACAACTCTGGGCAGCTGAAGAACTGCCTGGCTGAGCCCAGTCAACCGCAGAACCATGAGGGAAACAATAAATAATTGCTATTCTTTTGTATTGCTAAGTTTGGAATGATTTGTTACACCACGAGAACTAGAACAAAAGATTCCAACTCAATTGCCCTCAACAGTGATTCTCCAGGATCTTCTTCTCTTCCAGAAATAAACAACCGTGCTTATGCTGGGGTTAGGGCCTGGGGACACAATGGCTGCCACCAACCAGACCACCACATAGGACCAAAATGATACAGGATACAGGTGCCACAGACTTTTTAGGCCTCACAGCTGCTCAATTCACTTCTTCTTGGAGGCTAAAAGAAGAGTCGTGGTCTCTGTTAAAAATAAAAAAATAATCTCCACGGCAGGTAAAGCTTAGTGGCCACTGAGAATCTTGTGCTGGTCGTTGAAAGAACACGGGACAAATGCTGTCCGCACAGTCCCAATCTTGCTGTTGTCGAGGCTCTCGGACTGCAGGAGGTCCCTCTCCTACCATGCCAGCTGAAGGCGTGAACTTTTAACTCCTTCCTTACATCTACTTTTCACCTGTAACTATAAACTTGCAGGGCTTTGAAATTCCGCCCTATGTAAGGCTCCTCAAATTATCTCAAGCCCCTCATCAGGCAAACCTAAAATTCAGTGAGAGGCAGCTTATATGTCCAAAATAAGAAAGAAGGAAATCTCACAATCCAAAAACCAAAGGTAAAGCAAAGCAAGCCAGACAAAAGGGACCTGTACGGAGGGAGGAAGGCACGGATGGTGAGCAGCTGTGTGAAGCAGGGGCAAGGCCTCCCAACTTGATTCCAAAGCTACAAACAGGCCTTGGTCTCGGGAGGCCAACTCCAAGGTCTTGGAGAGGCACTTCCCACCAGACTCCTACAGCCCAACGTTCTCCCCACACTTAGGAAGGAACCCACCCTTGAGCTGGCAACTCAAGGCAATGCGCTCCTTTCACTCCTCTCTGGGGGATCTCAGAGTAGGCATTACATCCACCCACGTGTCAAGCTATTTTATACAAGCAGCAATTATATCATGCTTCAGAGAAAGAAACAAATTCCTCTCTTATTCTATAAAGTATGTAATATGAGGCGGCCATAGGGTAACAAATGTGTCTGCTTTGAAAAGTGATATTGCTAACTAGTTTAGACCCCATGTCCTGGGGGTCAGAGAAAGCTTTATAAAATTAGCCAGAAGTCAACATGGCAAACTCAGGGAAAGAAAGGCACGGCTTTGGCGCCAGCTGTGTGCAAGGGGAGACCAGAACATGGGTAAGAACTTCTGCCTGGGTCCTGTTGCAGAAGAATGGGTTCTGGGGTCTCTAGGCCTCTCATAATACAGAGAAGCAGCCTATGGGAAAAGAACGAAGGGACTTCTGAGTTGCCATTCACCTAATTGGGCTAACGACACTTAGCCCTATTTATGGAGTCGTGCTCCACTAGACCAACAGGAAAGGCCTTGCTTGTCTTCCAACAATTTCAACAGAAAACAAGTCTCTTCCTGTATTCACAGATACTCAGAATTCCTAAATTTGTCCCAGTCACAATTATTGACTAATAAAGATCATTACTGTTCTTTTTTTTTTTAAAGATTTTATTTATTTATTTGACAGACAGAGATCACAAGTAGACAGAGAGGCAGGCAGAGAGAGAGAAGCAGGCTCCCTGCTGAGCAGAGAGCCCGATGTGGGGCTCAATCCCAGGACCCTGGTATCATGACCTGAGCTAAAGGCAGAGGCTTTAACCCACTGAGCCACCCAGGTGCCCCAAGATCATTACTGTTCTAATCATCTTTAGGCTGCTTTCCCCTGGAGCTGAGTCTTCACATAGGATATTGCTATGGGCCAATACGGTCTTCAAATTATCCAGGTTCCTTCCCTCTCAGAAGGCTGAGACCAAGCCTAGGTTACAATACCAAGGAATGTCAGCATATTAAATCAAGTAAGTAAGCTATGGGCAAATCCGCACATCAGCATGGACTGCTGGGCAAAGGAACCATCCATGCTCCATTCCTCCCTCCTGCTTTTTGAGGCAAGCCCCTGTATTCTGGTCACACTGAAGCAGGGTGACCACAACGTCTTGATTTGCCCAGGACAGGGCTCCTTTTATTTTCAAAAGCACTTTGATTTGGATGATCACTTATAAATCACTTTACCTAAAATCCAACTTAAGCCAGTGAAAGAGGTAAATTAAGTTCTTCCTGACTAACTCTCAGCCGCTCCATTCAAAGGGCTTCTTTTTATGTTTCCACTTGGGCTCATGATGTCCTCTCCTTGAATCATCTAGATGATTCTGCTGTCTCTACCACCGGTACGAATCCGCCCTTTCCTCTATACCTCAACTCAGGAGCCACGTTCTTCAGGAAGCTTCTCAGTATACCCTGACCGCCACAGATCTCCCCTTTCTTGGAAGTTCTAGCACACAAGCCGGCACTTCCTAAAGCCTTAATATTATTTTCAAGTCATTTTTTTGCATGTGTAACTATACAAGCTGTAAGTTATTTAAGGGCAAAATCTGTGTCTCATTACTTCTTTCACATCCCTTAAAAAATCCAGCTCTGTGACAAGGACGTAATATCTTCTGATTTTCAAACCTGCCTAACCAGCTGGCTCTGAGCTCTAAGACGCAGGTGCCTCCTAATGCTGACTCCCTTCTCCCACAGCACCCTGGACTTTTCCTTTAAAGCACCCAATGCAGGTTGTAATTATATATTGATTTGTATGCGTATTGTTTAACACTCAGGTCCGAGAGGACAAGGAATTCGCCCATATTGTTCATCACTATATACCTAGGATCCCCCGCAGTGCCTGGCAGTGTTAAAAAAAAAAAAAAATCTGCTGATTGGATGCATGTCAGATGGATAGACAGACAGACAGATAATGGAATAAAGAAAAAATCATCTCTCAAAGTGAACCCTCCAAGTTTTAGGGCCTGAAACCTTTGAGAAGCTAATCGGCTTCCATTTCTAAAGGAGCATGTGGTAGTATATCACAGGCTTATTAAAACCTTCCCCTTTCCTCAGGAGGAGCTAGAGAGTAATTAGGTCCGCAGTCCCATGCAGTCTAGGGTCTAAGACATGAGTGACCATCTCGTGCAGATGGTGCCATATTTCTCCCTGTTACAGAAATTGCTCAACTACAAAAAACGGGGTCTCAAGAAGACAGAGGAAATGTAACAACCCCAGGGAAAGGGCTGGAAGGCATTCCAGGATCAAGCTCCCAAGAGCATTTCATGAACCACCTCAGAGCAGTCTCCCTGAGGTACACAGGCTCTGACAAGACAGCCCAACTCCATCATCTCAAGTCAGCAACATGAGACGTCACGCTGCTGACGGTTATAAACTGCTGTGGCAAGACTGAGCTGTGAGGGGCACCTGGGTGGCTCAATGGGTTGAGGCCTCTGCCTTTGGCTCAGGTCATGATCTTGGGGTCCTGGGATCGAGCCCCACATCGGGCTCTCTGCTCGGCAGGGAGCCTGCTCCCCCCTACCACCTGCCTCTCTGCCTACTTATGATCTCTATCTGTCAAATAAATAAAAATATAATTAAAAAAAAAAAAAAGACTGGGCCGTGAGATCCCACTGTGTTTGCAGTGACATCAATACATACTAGGAAATGCTGAGTAAGAAAAAGAAACTCAGCATAATTTTGGACCCCGAGGCTGTGTGCTAATTAATTGAAAAGCCTGACATTTATATAATGCTTTAGAATTTAAAAACATCTTCATAATTCCACTTTCATTTAATCCTTACAACATTCTCATGAAAGAGAGAAAATATTACCATCTCTGTTCTAGTGTAAATTCAGTAAATCTGGGAATCAGGAACAACCAGCAAGCCACGTCTTCTGACCCCTTACTCTCTTCTAGGTACTCTGTACACCTTCAAGTGAACTGTACCTTTCCAGTTCTTAAACCAGCAGATTTTTTTCTTCTTTCTCAGCCTCTGGTCATGAAAAGAATGCCAATTTATGGGAAACGAGTAAAATTTATGGGAAGTGGAAAAACCTCTGAAGGCACTAACCTCCCTCCCTCCCCCTGCACCAGAGGGGTGCGGAGCGGGCGGAGCGGGCGGAGGGGAAACGAAGCAGCAGCAGTGACAAACAGGACATAGGATGAGGTAAGTTTAGGGTCTGTGGCTCCACCGAGTTCTGCTCAAACTTGGAAACGCTTCTGCTCAGGGACCAGCCCTGCCAGAGAAAGCAATCCCCAACACTTCTGACAGAGCACAGGAGACTACCAAAAGCTTGCTGCTACAGGCCACTGCGCAAGCTGTGGGATTCTGGGTGAATTTCGGCCTGATCGTCCTGACACCCCGCATCTTGTAAGTCTACCCCTGCTCTGCAGTTGAGTTCACTCCCTCGCTGCCTCTCATCTAGCCAACCAGAACCGTCTCCTAACTTCTTCCTGGGCCTCCAACGTTCCCTCCTCTCAGTGCACCTCCCACACGATCACCAATGCAATCTCAGATGTCAGCCCGTCTTGGGATCTTCCCGGGCCCCTCCCGCCCCAGTCTGGTGAACTGCCGCCCCCCTCCTATGCTTCAATGGCACTTCTCTGATGGTGTTTCTCCCCAGGTTTACCAGACACTTCCCAAGGCAGCGGTCTTGTCTGCACACAGTCTAAAGTCTTAAAGGTAGAAGATACTCGATAAATGTTGATTAAATTGAGCCCATTATGCTTTATTTCTGGCCTTACCATCCAGCCTGTTCGGGAAGCAGAAGGCTCCGTGGGGAGCAGCAAGCAGCATCTCTGGAAAGGAGCACTGAGGAGCCTGAACGAAGAGGAGCCACCGCACCTGTGTGGCATACCAGGGCTCCAGTCACCCTCGGCTCACCGCGAGGCAGGTGGGAAGGTGACCAAAACCTTTGGCTCCTTCGTCAAGAGCTTTCAAATTCTCACATGGGAAGGGTCCAAGCAGGCTGCTTTGCCTTGTCCCAAAGGCTCTCCGTTTATGGGCACCAGCTGCGGTTCTAGGGGGCCACCAAAAGGGGAAATGGGGAGATGGGCAGCCCTTCTCATTTCAACACTTCAAAACCAAAAGGGGGAAAAAAGTCACCTGAAAACTACTCCTTTGCCCCACTTGCTATTAACAGAGTTTGTTCTGTAGCCAATGTATTGCTGGTCCGTATTTGTGAGCCACTCAGTTTCCCTTTGCTAACAGGAAGGTTGCTTGGGGTCTGCTGTCCCCTCAGAGCTGGAGATCTTCCCAGGGCCAGACCTCATGTTCTCACAATTTTCTCAACTCAGAATAGAAGGCCCAGTAGCGACCTACCCCAAGTACCACATCAAGTAACAATAACGAAGAACGTGTGTGGTGCAGAGTTTCCCAACATCACTGTGGCTTCCCCTTCCAGCTCTCTCCTATGACTGGTAATCTGACCACGTGTGACTATCAATCCACGCTCCCATCACCTTTCATGGCCCTCCACTCCCTCAGAACCCCCAACCTTCCTCACTCAGCTTACAGCCATGACCACTCTCCTCCATAAACTCAACTCCCTTGTCCCCTTCTTGCTTTGTTGAACTTTCTTGGCCTAAACCCAACCTGCACACAAAAGGGTGCATCAGTGTTCATAGCAGCATTATTTACAATACCCAAAAAGTAGAGATAACCCAAGTATCCATGAACCGGGGAAGAGGTACACAAAATGCTTATATATCCATATGATAGAATAGTATTCGACAACAAAAAAGGACACCGACTGATACATGCTATAACATGAACGAACCACCAAAACATGTGAAGTGAAAGAATCCAGTTACAGAACCCCATGTATTACATAATCCCACTTACATACATACAACTGGCGAACTTAATAATTATTAAATTGTACACTTAAAATGGATGGATTTTATGGTATGTAAATTATACTTCCATGAATTTGTTTTAATAAACTAAAAAAAAGCCCTCTGGTTAAATTCACCTATTCTGTGATTCAGCACTATGGCCTTCTCTACAGCTGGAGAAGAAAAAGGCAACCATACTGGCCCCACTTAAAACTCAGGTGGGTTCTTTTTTTTTTTTTAATTTTTTTAAAAAAAGATTTTATTTATTTGACAGACAGAGGTCACAAGTAGGCAGAGAGGCAGGCAGAGAGAGAGGAAGGGAAGCAGGCTCCCTGCTGAGCAGAGAGCCCAATGTGGGGCTTGATCCCAGGACGCTGGGATCATGACCTGAGCCAAAGGCAGAGGCTTTAACCCACTGAGCCACCCAGGCGCCCCTCAAGTGGGTTCTTGATCTTGTCTTCCAATCATACTGTTTGTTGAGCTTCTTTGTTTCCTACTCGCCTCAATTATCTCCTTCTCCTTAATTCTCCAACCTCATCCCCATATAGTCCCTTCTCATCTGATACTCCTAACTTCCTGCTTCACCGAGAAAACAGAGGCCAGAGAACTTCCAGACTCCCATTATCACACCGACCTGCTGCCGGTTCCTATTCTGCTCTCTCTAGCAGGTACGTGTGACTATTTAAATTAAGATTAAATAAAATTAAAAATTCAGTTCCTCATGCACAGTCGTCACATTTCAAATGCTTAAAAGCTACATGCGGCTCCTGGCTCCTATACTGGACAGTGCAGACACAGAACCTCTCCTTCACTGCAGAGAGATGATCTACCTACTGCCTATCTGTCCAAAACGTTTCCTCGACTTACAGGTACGTCTCCTCTCTCCCACCTTAAGGGCACTGCTCCCACAATTCCTTCCTTTCTCCTACATGATCACTTTCAGCTAAGAGATCATTTCTATTGGCATACAAATATGATCGTTACTGAAATCGGTAATAGGTAATGGCAAGAATGATGAAGATGTGATATGATAAAGGTGTTAGCTGATGCTACTGTCCCAATCATATGGCAATACATGAACACATGTGTACACCTTAAACTTACAAAATGCATATGGTAATTTTTAAAAAAGATAATGGTAAGTATTGCACAACACTGTAAATATAATTAATGCCACTGAATTATACACTTAAAATAGTTAAAATGGCAAATTTTTTAAGATTTCTTAGAGAGAGAGAGAGCCAGAGAGCATGCACACAAGCAGCAGGAGCGGGGGGCAGAAGGAGACTCCCCACCAAGCAGGGAGCCCCACGTGGAGCTCAATCCCTAGGATCATGACCCAAGCCAAAGACAGACACTTAACTGACTGAGCCACCCAGGTGCCCCTAAAATGGCAAATTCCATGTTTCGTGTATATATATATATATATATATATATATATATATATATATGTATGTATATTGTATATATACTACCACAATTTAAAAAAGATTTAAGGACAAAATCATCTCTCATCATCACTTTTCCTACAGTACCACCCACTACCAGCTATGGCCCTATTTCTCTGCCTCCCTCTGCTTCTCTGACTTCTTTATTTCACCATCTCCAATTCTACTTTTGCTCTCGTCCTCCTCACCTCTCAAGTCACCACGCCTCTACCACTCCACCAAAATTGCTTTGATCAGCTGCCGAACCCACTGAACAGTTGTTCTTATTCAACTTTATTTATCAGCAGCTTCTGAGCACTCCCTCCTCCTAAAAACACCTTCTCACCTGCTTCCGAGTCCCAGACCTGCCTCTCAGGACCTGGTCCTCTACCTTTTCCTTTCTGCAACTCTGCCCACCAGGCCTCGCTGGACTTCTACCCACAAACCGCCTGACTCCTTCAACTTAACCCCATTATTCCGTCACCTGAAGGCCCTGACTTCCCTCTTGTCATTACTTCTCAGGCCCTTCTGAACAGCCAGAAAAGCCCTGGTCTATTTGGTCCCTCTATTTTTTTTTTTAAAGATTTTATTATTTGACACAGAGAGAGAGATCACAAGTAGGCAGAGAGACAGGCAGAGAGAGAGGGGGAAACAGGCTCCCCAATGAGCAGAGAGCCCTAACCCTGCATTGGGCTCGATCCCAGGACCCTGAGACCATGACCCGAGCCGAAGGCAGAGGCTTAACCCTCTGAGCCACCCAGGCACCCCAGTCCCTCTATTTTTTTTTTTTTTAAGATTTTTATTTATTTATTTGACAGACAGAGATTACAAGTAGGCAGAGAGAGAGGGTGGGAAAGCAGGCTCCCCGCTGAGCAGAGAGTCCGACGCGGGGCTTGATCCCAGGACACTGAGATCATGACCTGAGCCGAAGGCAGAGGCTTAACCCACTGAACCACCCAGGCGCCCCGTATTTGGTCCCTCTATTTAAGATCAAGTAAGGCCTACCCCTTCCTTGACTGAGCCTTGACCCTAAAAATAATGGATATGAACTTCTAGCTCCTTAAAGGACATAGTCAATCTCCCTAACAGTGTTATAATACTCTCAGGAAGATAGCTGAAGTTGATTGCCAAAAGTCATCCATGTCAAACACGTATTTGCATTGTCTCCAGTGGATCTGTTTTAGTTAGGTTCTTTTATTTGGATGATACCTGAATAAATTTTGCATTCAGTGCCCAGAAAAGGAGAGCACTCTTTTAGATTTCTCAGGAAGCTGGATAAGAATAGAAGATGTGTTTGGGCCCAAATAAAAAGGAAATGATGGCTATTACAGTCAGCTCAAGACTGGAAGTTAGTCAATCAAGATTCTCATTTTCACCCTATTATTCAATCTTAAAAAGGATACACTGTATAACATGGATGAATCTTGAAAACATGATGCTAAGTGAAAGAAGCCAACCACAAAAGACCACATATGGTGCGACTCCATTTACATGAAATGTGCATCTCTAGTACATCTCTAGCCACGTACCTAGAAGCATCAAGGAATGGTCTGTAGGCCAAGCTGATCCATTCTTCTCTATTTGATGAGTATTTTGGCTCCCGGGGCGTTTCTCTCGTGGTGTCCAAATCCACTAAATAATGGCATTTACTGATGTCAATCTGCAATGGAGAAAGGCCAACGCTTCATCAGCAATTGCAAAGGTCCTTTTAGGATAAGGAACATCAATTACAATCCTAAAAATTCCCACAGGGTTTCAGAAACACAAAACTCCAAGTCCTTGGACGACATTACCTGTGCTCTCTCCCCTCAGATGACAGTGTTGGGTGCTGAGGAATTATTTAGGCTCCTCGTTGCAGGAGAGAGACATGCACCCACCCAGCCAAATATATAGGTAAGCTTTGGGAGTTCTGACACGAGTTTGGGTATTAAATTCCTCTGGCCTCACAGGCACTTCTGAAGCTAACATGAGTCCACAAGCTACTCAGAAAACTCTCTTCTTCTATCATTCCCTTCCAATCTACCACCGCTTATCGCAGAGACTGAAAGGGCATCACCTAACCACATATGCTAATGTGTGAGGAAGCCCTATGTCCGCCGACAGAGCCATGTGAAGTCACACTACACCTCCTAAGTGGTACAGCAACATCATACATCATCATCTCCTTCACAAATTCAGAGAACTGACAGAGACACGGGAACTGGCATTGTAGCAAAAGATCAGTAAAAGCAAGATACCAGAACTGTAAGAGTGGAGAAGGTTACAAAAAATATATAGCAACTCTTAGCAAAACTATAGTCATCCAGCTGCTTCCAACAGGGATACATCAGAGCATCCCAGGTAATCATAAGAGAATATTAATACATTTCACTTAAAACTATCCAAGTACCATGCTTCTTACAGAATTGACTAATTCAATGGAACATGCTATGATACTTCTGCTGTTAGTCCCTAGTTCCTAGTCCTAGCCAAAAATCACAAGTATATGACAGAGCCAGATCTGGACCCAAGCCAGTATGACTTCGAAAGTCCTATCAAGACTGGCCCAAATGACTGATTCAGAAGGAAAGTGCTCTCAGGAGCTCATCTAAACGTTTCCTACAAACTAAAACCAATGAAGAGTCCTCCTAGAATGCCAGGTTTCAGCTAAGATAAAGGCCATTGGAAACATAAACAGATTAATATGATAGCAAATCTCATATTTAATGGTAAAGGGTTAAAAGTTCTTCCCTTGCGATCAGGAATCAGTCAAGACTTACCACTACTTTATCCAACATTGTACTAGAGATTCCAGTCAGCAGGGTAAGGTTAAAAAAAAGAAATGACAGAAGACATGGAAAGAGATGATAAAACTCCTTCATCACAATGATATGAGCGGTATATGTAAAATCTGGTTACCCAACACATTTTTGGAATTCAGAGAGTTTATCAAACTTCAGACTTACAGGATGTAAACATCAATGTCATATATTCCTACAGAACAGCAGACAATATAGAAAATGCTTTTATTCAAAATTATGTATATTTTTATATTATAAAAACACAATTCATAAGAATATGAAAATGTATGCCCTGGAATAAATCTAACAAGAATATGGGAAAGTCCTCTATAAAAAATTATGGAACTTTATTGATAAATGTATGTCAACTGATCAATTTATAATGTGGTATATTCATATAATTAAAATGTGGCAAATACATGTAATGAAGTATTGTTCAATCTTAAAAAGGATACATTGTATAACATGGATGAACCTTGAAAACATGATGCTAAGTGAAAGAAGCCAACCACAAAAGACCACATATGGTGTGACTCCATTTACATGAAATGTCTAGAACAGACAAATCTATTGAGACAGAAAGCAAATTAGTGGTTGCTAGGGACGGGGGAAGTAAATGCTTAATGGGCATGGGGTTTTCCTAGGGTAAGAGGTGGGGAAGGATGAAAATATTCTGAAATTAATGGTTATGGCCTCACAACAGTATGACTGCACTAAACACCACTGAATAACACACTTTAAAAATCACTGCTTACCCTAAGATCCAGCACTTCCATTTCTAGTACCCAAAAGAATTGAAAGCAGGGACTAAAAACAGGTTTTTTTTCTTAGATTTTTATTTATTTACTTGACAGACAGAGATCACAAGTAGGCAGAGTTGGAGGCAGGGTAGGGTGGGAAGCAGGCTCCCCGCTGAACAGAGAGCCCAATGCGGGGCTCGATCCCAGGACCCCGGGATCATGACCTGAGCTGAAGGCAGAGGCTTTAACCCACTGAGCCACCCAGGTGCCCCAACAGACATTTATTTTTATATATTGATTTATTTTTAAGATTTTTATTTATTTGATAGAAGAGGGAGAGAGAAAGGGAATACTAGCAGGGGTAGCAGCAGAGTGACAGAGAGGCCCAATGAGGCCCAACAAGGGGCTCAATCTCAGGACCCTGGGTTCATGACCTGAGCCAAAGGCAGATGCCCCAAAACATATATTTATATCCCAATGTTCACAGCAGCATTAATCACAATAGACAAGAGGTGAAAACAACTCAAAAGACCATCATGGAAGAATGGATTAAAAAAACTATATAAGGGGTGCGCCTGGGTGGCTCACTGGGTTAAGCCTCTGCCTTCGGCTCAGGTCATGATCTCAGGGTCCTGAGATCTCTGCCTGCCTCTCTGCCTACTTGTGATCTCACTCTCCCTCTGTCAAATAGATAAATAAAATCTTAAAAAATTAAAAAATAAAAAACTATCTAAGGCGTATAAATTTTCAGTTTGAGATGATTAAAAAGGTCTAGAGAGAGCACCTGGGTGGCTCAGTGGGTTAAAACCTCTGCCTTCAGCTCAGGTCATGATCTCAGGATCCTGGGATTGAGCCCTGCATTGGGCTCTCTGCTCAGCAGGGAGCCTGCTTCCTCCTCTCTCTCTGCCTGTCTCTCTCTCTGCTTGTGGTCTATGACAGTCAAATAAATAAATAAAATCTTTAAAAGAGAAAAAAAAACGGTCTAGAAATAGAGAGTGGAGACAGTTATACAACAGTGTGAACATGCTTAATACCACTGAATTGTATCCTAAAAACAGTTGAAGTGGTCAATTTTATCACAATCAAAATTTACTGAAATAAATTTTAATCTTAAAAAATTTGACAGTATAGTATTAAATGGAGGGATAAACCTTAGCCCTAAATAATCACTGTTATAAAGATGCAAAGTCTAAATAAATTGATCAATATAGTAAATGCAATCTCAAAAATTCCATCAGACTTTTTTGGTGAAACTTGATAAGTTAATTCCAAAATGTATAAGGAACTGTATAAGGACAGCCAAAGCACCATTAGGAAAGAAAAGCAAGTGATGGGCTTACTTGCTATAAATTTAGAGTAATTAAGACAAAAGGTGTTTAGTGTAGGAATAGATTGAGACTAATGAAGAGAATAGAGCCTAGAGTGGATGCAGGATGATTTATGTCCCAGTGATACCTCAGGTCAATGGGGAGAGGATGGGCTCTTCACTGACCAGTGCTGAGACAACTGGATCCACTGGGGGAGAAAATGGACCTCAACCTCACCCCACTCACAAAAACCAATTGCAGATGGATTATAGAACTAAATGAAAAAGGCAAAATTACAAAGTTCTTGGAAGATAACATCAGAGATCTTCAAGATCTTATGTAGAAGTCTTTTTAGACAAGACACAAAACGCATGAACTACCAAAAAAAAAAATGGATAAATTTGACTACATTAAAATATCTATTCATCAAAGACACCCTTCTGAGAGTGAGATGAGCCACAGAATGGCAGAAGAAATATGTAACAAATTCAACCATCAAGGATTCCTATCTAGTATATGTAAAGAATACCTGCTAGTCAACAAGACAAAGACAGACCACCCAATAGAAAAATGGGCAAATGACTAACAGGTACTTAAGAAGAAATGGGCAAATGACCTTGACAGGTACAAAGAAGAAATCTAAATGGCCAAAAACAAATGAACAATGCTCAACCTCATCAGTAATCAAGGAAATGCAAATCAAAATCACAATGAAAATTTACAATACCAAGTGCTGGCCAGAATGTGGAGCAACTCTATCCATCGCTGAAAGGAGATTAGATTGGCACAACATTTTTAGGAAATTATTTCACAGAATCTACAAAAATTGAACACATACATACATGATCCAACATGTATCAGGTTTTAGACTGAATTGTATGAAATAATTAGTGCTTCACTGTTTAATCCATAAAATTGGTAATTCACTGTGATTCAAGCTAATGTACATCCAATAGAAATAAATGCCCCAAAAGACAATTCAAGAATGTTCAGTGTGGCTTTATTTGCAGTTGGCCCAGACCAGAAACAGCAAACAGCCATCAACAGTAAAATAACACCCTGTGGTACAGTCACACAAAGATATACTATGCAGTAACAAAAGAAAACAAACTACAGCTACATGCAACAACATGTGTGATTATTATTAACAAAATGTTGAGGGAAAAGACCAAAATGCAAAAAAAAAAGAAAGAAAGAAAGAAATGCAGTATGAGTCCATGTACATGAAGTTCAAAAACAGCCAAAACTAATTTAAATCGTTTAGGAATGCATATACAAGCGGTAAATCTAGAGAGAAGAGCAGGGAAATTATTACCATAAGAAGTCAGTTGAGTCCCCCTGAAGCGGGGAGTGGGCAGTGATCAAAGGGAATTGCTGCGGGAGTTCTGGATGGGGGTAATGCTCTAGTATTTGACCTTGGTGATGCTTACACAGGCACCTGGCTCTAATATTACTGATGACCGTACACCTGTGTTTTGTGCACATTTAGGCTTATGGGTTATACACAACTAAAAGTTTTTAAAAAGTGCTTTTAAGAACAACTAGGTCACTTCTAGCCTGCAGTAAACTCTGTCTTCCCCCCCACCCCGACCCCCTCAACCCCTCCTCTAACTCACAGTACTGTTCCCATTCTCTCCTAACATTATTTATATGTAAAAGTCTTGAGTCTCACATCTGTCTCTACATATGGGCTATTCCTCCAGGGGAGAGAAGGCACACTGGGAATTGACGTCAGACCCAATTCCATTCCACATAACTCTAAAAATGATTCTTCGCATAAACACTTCAGGAAGCAGACTTTCTGGTCTCAACACCCACTCTGTAGCTCCCAAGGATTTTAAAAACATGAAACAAGTTTTTAAAAGCTTTGCAAGCGCCATGCCTCTGTAGTCAAATAGAAGCAGCCAGGGACAGAGACTCCCACGGTCTCATGCCAAGACCTCCTTCGGTTAGATGGCCTCCGTACGACACTTCAATATTTGACCTCAGCCTGGCCTTTTCTGGCCAGGCATACTCCAGGTCTGATTATCTAGATTTGGTTCTGGATACAGGGGTCTCCCAAAAATCTGGGTAGTAACTAACTAATACCCAACTAAACCAGTTAGCTTTTGGTTCCATTCATCACACCATCCATATGCAAATTCCATTTAATGTTGTTAGAAAGATACCATGGCAAAATCATATTACTTGAGTTAATAGTCCATTAAAAAATATATAACCTCTTCAGTCTTTTTGGGAAGCAGCTGCTGATTTTTTTTTTTCTAGGAAGCAGTTAATGAACAACTAAAACACACAAGGACAAAGGCTCCCAGCAGAAAATGGTTAGCTATGATCATGGGCAGGTTCTTCTTCTTCTTCTTCTTTTTTTAAGGATCTTATTTATTTGAGAGAGAGAGAAAGAGAGAGCATGCACAAGCTGGGGGTCGGGGTAGAAGGAGAGGGAGAAAGAGACTCTCTGTTAAGCAGGGAACCCAAAGCAGGGCTCTATTCCAGGACCTTGGGATCATGACCTGAGCTGAAGGCAGACACTTAAATGACTGAGCTACCTAGGCGCCCCAAGGGCAGGTTCTTTATTAGAGAAGAAATAAGATATTTAGAGAAAAGGACAACAAACAACAAAATAAAAAGGCAACCTATGGAATGGAAAAAAAAAAATACTTGCAAACCATTTAACTGATAAGGACATACAACTCAAGAGCAAAAAAACAAATTATCTGATTTTAAATGGGCTAAAGACCTGAAGAGACACTCCTCCTAAGAAGATACATGAATGGCCAACAGGTACATGAAAAAGTGCTCGATGTCACCAATCATTAGGGAAATGCAAATCACCATAATGAGATACCACCTCACCTTGCATCTGTTAGAATGGCTATTATCAAAAAGACAAGTGATAACAAATACTGGCCAGGATGTGGAGAAAAAAGAACCCTTGAAAACTGTTGGTAGGAATGTAAATGGGTATAGCCATTGTGGAGAACAGTAAGGAAGTTGCTCAAAACTTAAAAAGAATTACTATGGGGCGCCTGGGTGGCTCAGTGGGTTAAAGCCTCTGCCTTCAGCTCAGGTCATGATCCCAGAGTCCTGGGATCGAGCCCCGCATCGGGCTCTCTTCTCTGCAGGGAGCCTGCTTCCTCCTCTCTCTCTGCCTGCCTCTCTGCCTAGTTGTGATTTCTCTCTGTCAAATAAATAAAAAATATTTAAAAAAAAAAAAAAAAAGAATTACTATATCATCCAACAATCCCACTTTTGAGTATGTATCTGAAGAAAATGAAGTCACTATCTTGAAGAGACATCTACAATCCCATGTTCATCGTGGCATTATTCACTAAGACATAGAGACAACCTACGTGTCTGTTCACAAGAACTAAGACATGGAGACAACCTACGTGTCTGTCAGCGGATGAAATGTGATACGTATGTAACATGCGCACGTCACGTTTCATGGACTAAGTCAAAGTCCTTGTGCACATGCACACACAGGGATTTTATTCAGCCATAAAAAAGAAGGAACCCCTGCTATGTGTGAAAACATGGATTAATCTTGAGGGCATTACGCTGAGTGAAGTAAGATTGACAGAGAAAGACAAACAGTATATGATCTCTCTTACTGTGGAATCTAGAAAAGTTGAACTCTCAAAAACAGGTGTAATGATGGTTACTGGGGGAAGTGGAGAGAGGTTAAAGGGTAAAAATTTCCGTTACAGGATGACTAAGTTCGGAGGATCTCAAGTACAGTCTAATAACCATCGTTAACAATATGGTGTTGTAGGGGCACCTGGGTGTCTCAGTTGGTTAAGCGTCCAACTCCGTTTTGGCTCAGGGTTGTAAGATGGAGCCCTGCGTTAGGCTCCACACTCAGCAAGGAGTCTGCTTGAGATTCTCTCCCTCTCCCCCGACCCCTCTCTAAAAAAAAAGGGGGGGGGGAGCCAATACAGTGTTGTACATCTGAACTCTAAGAGAGCAGATCTTAAATGTTCTCAACATTTAAAAAAAAAAAAGGGGGTAACTTTTTGTTACGTGAGGTGATGGACACATGCTAACTCACCCAACTGTGGTCATCACTGTACAACATACACATTCAACAAATCACCAGATTTTAGACAATGTTGTGTGTCAATTTTATCTGATTGAACCTAGAGAAAACATTTATTTAAACAATTAGAAGAGGAACTCTCTGTCAGGGGCTTAGATTCAGGTCTGGGCTCCACCACAAACCAGATGGGTGACCCATACTCACTTACCTTTTTTATACCTCAATTTCTTCTGTAAAATAAGAATACCACCATTTATCTCAGAGAGTTATAATGAGGATTAAATGAAAGGATTCACTTGAATAAAACCTGTAAACTACACAGATCGCTGTAACATTAGAAGGAATCTTTGACGAAGTCCATGAAATGTGAGAACTTGGCTGACAAGAAAGAGCTTTGGAGCATTAGGGCCCATTAAAATGAATCGTTCTTGTTCTCAGTTGCCATCAGTGTTTACTGTCAATTCAAGCTATGCCCAACACATAGGACAAGATTAACTACTCACAGTTCTCCGTTAGCAACGAATTAGCAGCATCTACTAAATGACACCAAAATGAATCTTCTGGGCATCATCAAAGCCTTTATTAAGTACCTATTTGGTCAATTCTAAACTAGAATATACAAAATTCTTGTGGCCATGTCTCCATTACTAAACTTATAATTGAGGTCAGGAAATGACATTAGCACATATAAAATACAGAAAGTTAGTATTAGAAGAACAATCAGAGTTCAGAGAGGAAGAAATCGCTGGGGGTTGAAAAGATTTCCTGGAGATGGTGGTAAAGGTTAGAAAGAACAGAGTCAAAACAGCAGAAATGAGCATGGTTTGCAGGGGAAGCAGGAGAAATACGGCTCGTCCCAGGAGGTGTGTTCTGAGAAAAGTGGAGAGAGAATCTGAGGGCTGACAATCGAGAACCCAAATTAAGAGAATCTAGATTCTGTGCATCAGGAATCTACTCTAGGCTTTTCAGCCAAAAAGTGAAGTGATTAAAAAATGGGTCTCAGAAAGAGAGAGATGCATACTGGCTACGCGGGTTCGGGGAGTAGCACACAGCAGTCCTGGAGGGACAGGCTGGAAGCAAGCACTCCACTCACTAAGGCATCCAGTCTGCTGTGAGTGAAGGCACCCTGAGGTTCTGTGCAGGGGGAAAGAGGAAAGAAAGGGTAAGTCTCAGGCCTATTTCAAAGGAAACCAGTGATACCAAGACTTCTAACCCAGTGAACGGGAGAAAAGAGGGAATGCAAATGAAGAGTCAGTCTAGGTGAGATGGAGAAAAGATGTTATCTTGTATTTTACACCAAGGAACTGAAAGAAGGTCCCTGTACCTGGAACACCGGGACTTAATGGGTGTTTGCTCTTCCTACTGCCTGCAACACTGTATACTCCCACCCCATAAATCCCCCATCATCTTTCAGATCCCAGCCGAAAATTATTTCCTTGGGACAGTTCTCCAAGTTATATGCTCTCAAAGCATACTCATAGCATAGCATAGTAACCACCACGTCTCCATTAAAACACTCCATGATTTGTGGCACCTGGGTGGCTCAGTCGGTTGGGCAACTGACTCTTGATTTCAGCTCAGGTCATGATCTCGGGGTTGTGGAATCAAGCCCGGCATTGGGCTCTGTGCTCAGCAGGGAGTCTGCTGGAGATCCTCTCCCTCTTGCTCCTCCCTTGCTCTCAAATAACTAAATAAAATCTTGGGGGGAAAAAACTCCATAATAATAATCTGTGAATTAACTGGGAAGTCAATAAACTCTCTGGAAGCTGGAGCTGTGTCCATCTCATTCCCTCCTGCATTCCCAAACCATGCCCAATACAAGGCACACAGGAAGTGCCAAGACAGAGTGAACAAATGCACACAAGAGTACAAGGAAAAAGCTGAAACTAAGAGGAGGGAGGAAAAGGTGAAATGGTAGGAAACAGGACAGAAGAGAGGAGCGGAGCAGAGTGGAAGAGCACAGATAACGAGCGGGAGGACGCCTATGGTACTGAGCCAGACATGAAGAAGAAAGGCATGGAAGAGGTCATTAGAGAGGCTGTAGGAGAAGAATCAAAGGAGTATAGTTTTGAAACTTGGGGAGAGTGATTTCAAAAGCCACAGAAAGGCTGTGAGGAGACTCTGAGACGGAGAAAAGTTAACAGGTGTGGGTTCCCCAGTTGCACCCAAGAACACACTTATCACAGTGTAATATGCCTGTGGGGGACAAGGAAAGAACTCACAGCCCAGCCTCCTTTTCTCTGTGACCTTCCCTGCTGTCTATCCCACTGCCTGAGCCAAGCCCCACAAGTCCTAAGACAGGAAGGATGTGAACTTGCATTCAGGCATCTATCAGCTGGAAATGACAATGACGCACGTAGCTTTAAAAATAGAGATCTTTGGCAAGGGCCAACGAGCAGTTCAGGAACATCACAGAGAAACCATCTCCATGTTTAAGAGATCTCATTTCTCAAATGTCACTGAAAAGTCTGGTAAACAAACGCAGTAAAGAATCCTCTAAGACTTTAAGAGGAAAATGCGAAAGATCCATCAAAATCAATTAGTCCCATAACCTCTAAGTTAAGTGGGAGGACCGAAGTTGAGAAAACGGTTCACTTTGCCCCGAACTAAGTACAGTCTGCTCCTAAACTGAGGCTGTCAAACAGCAACAACGTCTGGCATAAGTCAGGAATTTAATGTGTCTAAGCAGTACGCAGCATGTCTTTCTTTCTAAAACATCTAATAAATTTTGATTTATTACATTTTCTCATATATCTCTGTAAGCAACACTAGTGAAGCCCAGGACTTCTGTGTTGAGCCTTCTAAGCTCTATGGAGGCAGAAACTGAGTCAGTCTTGGCCAGCACAGTGTCCCCTGGTGCCCGTATGTACCTGGCACACAGCAGCAGTCCAAAAGTACTTGCAGAAGGAAAGAACGGTCACCAGCGCACCAGGAGGCTGGACAACTTCAAGCACCAAGTGTCAATAAAAACTAAGACTAGCTATCTTTAAGTGCCAAGAATTTTCTCTCTTAGCTTCTAGCTCCAGGAAGGCAATCTATTTCCTCTAAAATGTCATACGGTGAAGATTAAACCGCACTGTAATACATCTACTAAAAAAATCTCTAATGAGCAAAATGAGTTCAAGCTCCAGTAAACTATTAATTTTGAGCAAGGCTAGCTAGACAATTCACCATAACAAGATTTAACTTATTTGGGTATTTCATAGAATGAAAAATTGAAGTATGAAAGTTGCCTAGAGAAATCCATTTCAACAACTATTCCTGGATCCCACTACTGTGATGAGAATACACAAGACCCTCCAGGTCTATGAGTGAACTCCTACTACTGCAAATGGCGTAGAGAACCCACCAAGCACAGAAAATTTTAAAAATCACACTCAAAAGCAAACAAATTCCAAATGGATATTCCTTGCTTTTCCTCAACTCACAGACAAGATGTGGCAGACAAGTTCAGTTCTGCAAGCCTATACTCTGCATATAAAGAATTTGTGAGAATCTATCCTTTAACTCCATTTTAGCCTCATGTTTATTATTAAAGAACACAATTATAACCAGAAATCCTATGTTGTGTGTGTGTATATATATCCTATTGTACTTAAATATACATTATATCAGCCAGCAGCCATAAAACAAACAAGTATTTGAAACAGCAAACTCTCCTAGAAGACATCAGCAGAAAAGCAGAATGCTACTCCAAACCTCCCGCCCCCAACCAAGCACTTTTCTTACTTAAGTTGATCTAATATTACCTTTTGTGTCAAAAAATGGGACCCCAAATACTCTGCCTCTAACTCTAGCTCTATCACTTAGGGAAGTCACTTAACTCAGTCTCAGAGGTTTTACCAGGTCTCTGGAGGATCTGGACTGAAACCACGGAAATTGCTCTGAACTCTAAGGAAAGATCATTGCAGAGAAAATAATTTTGTCACGAGTGCAAACACACTCGTGATTCTACTGATTCTCAGTAGAGTCTACTGAGATTCCAGTCCTCCCAAAACTACTGCTGCTCATCACTAGAAACATCTTCATACTAAAAGACATCCAGCACTGGAGAACAAATACACAGGAACTGCTTTCCATGTTGTCAAGATTTGGGCAACCACAAAGACTTCTCACACTGACCACAGCTGAAGATGCGTTTGTCAAGAAGGCAAAGGCAAAGTAAAGATCATTCAGTTCTCTGAATTAGCTGATGTCAAGGAGCTATTTAAAGCCAAGATATTATCACTGTTGTTCTGACATTGTTAAATATGGAAAGGGTGAGGGAAATTCTGTGGGCCTGCATACTTGAAAAATGTTCAATTTTTACAAGGCTTCTTCAATTCTAAGTGCTTCATCAATATAAAACATGTGATTTACTTATTTGTGGGAAATAAGGAATATCATGGAGGACATTAGGAGGAGGGGAAAATGAAGGGGGAACAATCGGGAGTGAGAGATGAACCAAGAAAGATTACGGACTTTGGGAAACAAACTGAGGTTTTTAGAAGGGGGGTGGTGGAGGACGGGTGAGCCCATGATGAGTATTAAGGAGGGCCCGGGGTTGCATGGAGCCCTGGGTGTTATATGCAAACAGTGAATAATGGAACACTACGTCAAAAACTAATGATGTGCTGTATGGTGACTAATATGACACAATAAAAAAATATTACTGTAATTCTCAAAAACAACTTTCCTGAAGGAGAATATCTATGCATTAAAAAAAACACTTCAGGGGCATCTGGGTGGCTCAGTGGGTTGAGCCTCTGCCTTCGGCTCAGGTCATGATCTCAGGGTCCTGGGATCGAGCCCCACATCGGGCTCTCTGCTCAGCGGGGAGCCGGCCTCCCCCTCTCTCTCTGCCTGCCTCTCTGCCTACTTGTGATCTCTGCCAAATAAATAAATAAAATCTTTAAAAAAAGTAACACTTCATATTTTTTTAAAAATGTGATTTGGGAATAGGTCGCATGTCTTACACAGCCTAGAGTTACCACACAGATACTTCCTGAAGCTGACAATGGCACACAGAAAACTCAGGACAGTTGTTTTCCTTCTCACACTCCACGTTAGACATCACTAATCAACTGCAGCACTCTTGCGCAGGCCTAGACACAATCTCCACATGCTTTTTGACCTGGGGCGCCAGTAAGCCACTACCAACTGATCTGAAGAGTCAAATGAACCGACATCACTTGCCTTCCTTGTTAAATCAGTACCTGGGGGTGAACACCCAGGATGGTGGTAATGTCAGTCAGTCAAGCCCAATCCACGTAACAGAGTTCTCAACAATGTATCTCCATAGAAACAAATCTGTTTTTACACAAAACCCATTATTTAGAAAACTAAGAAATCATGGGAAATTGCTTATCTTTCTTTACAACAACAAATTCAAAGTTTCTTTTGTAAATTAGACTTTAAAAATATCAGCTTAGGGCGCCTGGGTGGCTCAGTGGGTTAAGCCGCTGCCTTCAGCTCAGGTCATGATCTCAGGGTCCTGGGATCGAGTCCCACATCGGGCTCTCTGCTTGGCGGGGAGCCTGCTTCCCTCTCTCTCTCAATCTGCCTGCCTCTCTGCCTACTTGTGATCTCTCTCTCTCGCTGTCAAATAAATAAATAAAAATCTTTAAAAAAAAATCAGCTTATATAAAATATTTCAAAAATACATCTATAATAAAGAATGAAATCGTAACACTATGTTAACTATACTGGAATTAAAATAAAATAAGGGGTGCCTGGGTGGCTCAGTGGGTTAAAGCCTCTGCCTTCAGCTCAGGTCATGATCTCAGGATCCTGGGATCGAGCCCTGCATTGGGCTCTCTGCTCAGCAGGGAGCCTGCTTCCCCTTCTCTCTCTGCCTGCCTCTCTGCCTACTTGTGATCTCTGTCAGGTAAATGGATAAAATCTTTAAATAAAATAAAATAAAATAAATGCAATCATTAGTGTCTATGACTAAAATCCCTAGCACTACCATCATTAAGGGAAGTCTATTAACACAGGATAAGAAACATGGTCCACGTTATTGTAACAGTATCGTACGGAGACAAATAGCAGTTCCACTTGTGGTGAGCACAGTATAATGTACAATGAACTTGTCAATTCACTATCTTGTGCACCTGAAACTATGTGCCAACTGCACTTAATTTTTTTTCTAAATCTGAATCCACTGGAAGAGAATAGAAAGCAAAAGAATACATTAAAAGGGGGCGCCTGGGTGGCTCAGTGGGTTAAAGCCTCTGCCTTCAGCTCAGGTCATGATCCCAGGGTCCTGGGATCGAGCCCCGCATCGGGCTCTCTGCTCAGCAGGGAGCCTGCTTCCTCCTCTCTCTCTGCCTGCCTCTCTGCGTACTTGTAATTTCTGTCTGTCACACGTGTATGCTGAATCATGACACAAGGTATTTCTCATTCTGTATTGGAGATAGAGAAATCTGAAAGCCACTCTTTTTTTAAAAAAAGCCTATTAAATATCAAATTACAAAAGAAAAATAAATCATACATTTTTCAGATAATTTCTAGTTTAGAGTTCGGTTGAACCATGTCTACAAAAAGCCATACACCATTTTTGTATGTTTCCATTTTTTATTTTTTATATTGTCAGGATGCCTGGGTGGCTCAGCTGGTTAAGTGTCTGCCTTCAGCTCAGGTCAAGATTCCAGGGTCCTGGGATCAAGCCCCACATCAGGCTCCCTGCTTAGCAGGGAGTCTCCTTCTCCCTCTGCCTGCCACTCCCCCTGCTTAGGCTCTTTTTCCCTCCCTCCATCTCTCTCTCTGACAAATAAATAAAATCTTTTACAAAAATAAAGTTTATACTTTTTAAAAACATTTCATTTATTTATTTGCCAGAGAGGGAAAGAGAGAGAGAGAGGGAGAGCACGCGCACAAGCAGGGCAAGCAGCAGGCAGAGGGAGAGGAAGAAGCAGGCTCCCCACCGAACAAGATCCCAAAACTCTGGGATCATGACCTGAGCCGAAGGCAGCCTCTTAACGGACTGAGCCGCTCAGGCATCCCTGTATCATAATTTTTAAAAGAACCAGAGGAAGACAAACACACAGACAAATACCTGCCCTTTAGGAGCTCACTACTTGAGATGGACAACACCAGATAAGTAAACTTGAAATGGCAGTCAGCCAATAGAATAAAGCAATTACGCCGAAGTTTAAATAAAAAGGAACAGGAAATTAATTTTAATCATCCGGAGTTGGCAAAACGTGCTCACAAAATTTTCTGCTATTATAATTCTCTGTTTAATCAGCCAACTGACATTAATGTCAGTTCCTGGAATGTATTTCATGACCCAAGAAGACAGAATGACTTTATGAACTCAAACCTTCCACAGTCATTTTCGTCACCCTTCAAAAGGGTGTTACTTCAATAGATGAAAGTCTACCCAAGTAATATCTGCACCAACCTATGAAATTATAGGCCCAGTTCCCTACTTGAAATGTTGGGAAAAGGTAGGTAGGGGAAATAGACTGGGGCCCGTGACCAATTTTCTAGAGATTCTTATGTTGGGTTTTAAGGGGTGACTTTGCTAGTTTATTTGAAATTCTGTGATTTCCCAAAATACTCTCATATTGAAGTGTTAAGAGCAAAATATATTCAGGAGAAGTAGTTTTCTATGTACTATTTCCTCTACTAACACATATACTTGGGTTGATTGTAGGTGTTAAGAGTAAATGGGTTTGGGGGTACCTGGGTGGCTCAGTCGGATGAGTGTCTGCCTTTGGCTCAGGTCATGATCTCAGGGTCCTGGGACTAAGCCCCACATCGGACTCAGCAGGAAGTCTGCTTCTCCCTCTCCCTCTGTTCCTTCCCCTGCCTTGTGCTCTTTCTCTCAAATAAATAAAATCTTTAAAAAAAAAAAAAAAGTAAATGGATTTTTTTTAAAGGTTAAGTCAATGTTTTAAAGGTAAATAGTGCATAACTATGTGCGACTGGGCAAGGTAAGTGGCCATGGGAAAATTGTGTCACAACAATCAAGAGAAGTTTCAGTAGCTCTCCTTTGCTCAAAATCTGCAAGAAACTCCCAAAGAAAACAAGATCTGTAGCCTGGAAAGTGGCTGAGTAGACTAGTTGGAAGAGAAGTAGGAGAAAAAGAATAGCATTATAGGAACAGCAAACTCCGCTTCTGAAGACTCACAGGTGTAAGCGAGCCAGGCACAGAGGCTACGTGACAGGAGGCAGGGTGTGGCTCCCAGGCTCTGAACTAGAGCCATCCTGTAAATGACCCTGACCGGAGAGTTGAGAGGCGTCCATGTGAAAACAGACCTAGCACAGGTAAAAGAAAAGAACTGCATTTTCCTGGAATGTATCAAATTGATAGGGAACCAGCTAAGACATGAGTCTGCTGAGCAGTGCGCCCTGCCAATTCACATTAGAAACAAAGGACAGAAGAAGGCGAGGCTGTACTTCAAGTGACTCTGAGATCACAGGTGGGATCTCAATGTCTATGAAGCAAAGGGTTATCTTCTGTTTCTTGTCAAGTTAAAAGTTGGCACTTGAAGAAGCAAAATTTAAAGGGAAGCACACAGCGGGATATAAGCAATGGAGTCAAATCATAAAACTGTTGAAAAAATTTTTCTTTAAATTGTAAGACTATTTTTTTTTTTTTTTTTTTGCGTTACAGCTTTATAGACCTATGAGTTCCTGGCAAGAGTCAGAACGCAGCTCACCAAGACCAGAACGAATGTGCTTAGAAAAACTTCCAACAAAGTGAAGAGATTTTTAAACTAAAATCTGAAAGGGGAGGGAAAACACATCCAAATGAAAATCATAAAATCAGACATTGTAGTCCAAAAGATTTAATATTTTTTAAAAGTACACAGAAGTAAGAACTGAATAATTTTCAGGAAAAACATAGAAGAGTCTTAGAAATAAAAACCTATGGTCTCAAATGTCAGCAAAGCATTTAATCGGCTATGTTAAAAGAAGATGGCAAATCCAAAGCAAGGGCAGGCACTTTTCCGTATTCCTCCTGCTAAGTCCAGCTAAAAATCCTGGACCCGATGTATGAAACAAACCCAAGACAACTCCAAAGGGCAGAGAAAAGAAGGCAGGCCAGCTAGCAACCTCAGGACCCCAGGAACAATACTCTTATACAATAACCACTCTACCCTAGTAGTGACAGTTTTATGTGTCAACTTAGCTAGGCCACAGTACCCAGATATCTGGCCTAACACCAGACTAGATGCTGCTGTGAAGGTATTTTTTAGATTAGATTAACATTTAAAATCAGGAGACTCTGAGTAAAGCAATTACCCTTCATAATGTGGGTAGGCCTTATCCAATCAGTTGAAGACCGTAAGACCAAAAGAGTGAGGTCTCCTCAAGGAAAAGAGAAATCTGCCTCCAGACTGCCTTTGGACTCAAGCTACAACATCAGTTCTTCCCTGGGTCCTCAGCCTGCCAACCTATCTTGCAGATTTCAGACTTACCAGCCCCCAAAATTGTGTCAGTCAATTTCTTAAATAAAAATCACTCACACACACACTCTCTCTCTCTCTACTGGTCTGTTTTTCTGGAGAACCCTAAAACACTAGCCAAACACGACCCAAAAGAGTGTCATCCCATCTACACCTCTGACAACAAATGACCAGCAGAGCCCCGACTTCCACCTTCACCAGGCAGCAGTGAAGGGCCCTTCTCCCGCCTGGATAGTAACAGAAAAGACTGAGTGGTAGGGAACCAGGACTTACAACCCTGCTGGGTGGTAATGAGTCTCTTTTCTCCACCACCTACCCTATGGCATCGGAGGAAACCACACAGGGAGCCTGGACTACATTCTAACCTCGTAGTAATAAGGCACCCCTCCTCCTAAATGCTGAGGTGGTGTCAGAGAAGGCCTAGTAGAGTTAGGACTTTCACTACTGTCCAATGATAATACCCCACAGTGTCTGTGGAGGCTACATGGGGAGCAGGAACAAGGTGCCCCATACCCTCAGTCAAGATGATTATCACTAGAGGCCTAGTAGTGACCCTGAACTTCCCACTGCTACATAGCAGTAACATGCACCCCAACATACCCCCAAGTATCCATGGAGACCAAGAAAGGAACCTGGACTTCTAACTCCACCTGGCAGTGACAAGGGAACCCCCAGTGTGGGGTCAGAGGAGGTCAGCTAAAACAGAAGACTTAAAGAAGATCTAGTGTCTCATAATACCCAAAATGTCATGGTTTCAACAAAAACTCACTCATCAAAGTAACCACCAGGAAGATCTCAACTCGTATGACAAATGACAACAGATGCCAACACAGAGATGATAAAGATACCAGAATCATCTAACAACGATTTAAAAGTATCCATGATAAAAATGCTTCTATTAGCAATTACAAACATGCTTGAAACAAAACAAAGTCTCAGCAAAGAAACAGAAGAAAAACCAAGTGGATATCTGAGAGATGAAAAAGACAAAAACGGAAATAAACAGCCTAGCAGATGTGCTCAACAGCAGAGTGGAGAAATCAGAGGAATCGGTGAACTGGAAAACAGAGTAATAAAATTACACAATCTGGATAACAGAAAGAAAAAGGACAGAAAAATGAAGAGCTCCAAGGCCCTGTGGAACTCTCACAAAAGCTCTAACCTTCATGTTGCCGAGTCCCAGAAGGAGAGGAGAAAGAGAGCAGGGCCGAAAGAGTACAAGAAGCAAAAACGGCTGAAAGCTCCCCAAATCTGCCAAGACACTTAAAATTACGGAAACACAAAGGTGACTGAATCCCAAACAGGATAAACTCCAAAAAATTCTCCCTATGACACATAATTCAGCTTCTGAAAACTAAAGACAAAAGAAACAAATGTCCAAAGGCACCAGAGAAAAACAACACCTTGCCTATAGAGGAAAAACATGTTGAAGATCAGCAGATTTTTCATAAGAAACCATGGAGGCCAGGGACACTTGGGTGGCTCAGTTGGTTAAGCTGCTGCCTTGGGCTCAGGTCATGATCCTAGGGTCCTGGGATCAAGTCCTGCATCGGGATCCTTGCTCAGCGGGGACCCCGCTTCTCTCTCTGCCTCTGCCTGCCACTCTGCCTGTTTGTGCACTCTCTGTCTCTGACAAATAAATAAATAAAATCTTAAGAGAAAAGAAAAGAAAAACGAAACCATGGAGGCCAGAGAAAGGGGCACAATATTGTTCAGGTAGTGAAAGAACAGAACTGTCAACCCACAAATCTCATATCCAGAGGAAAACATTCTTTACCCTGAAAGGATGACACAAATTCTAAAAATAGAAAGTTAATAAAAGAAGGAACAGGAGAACTTGAAGAAGGAAGAAAGAACAACAGAAGAATAAGTATATGGATAAAAACAATAAATTTCCTTCTTGAGTTTTCTGAAGTATTATTTAAAGGTTGAGGCAAAAATTTTAACACTTTCTGATGTGGTTCTCAACATACATAAGAGAAATATTTAAGACAATCATATTACAAACAGAGGAAGATAAAGGGACATAAAGAGAGGTAAGATTTCTAACACCTCACTTGAATGGGTACAGCCAATCTAGAAAATCATTTGGCAGTTTCTGAAAAACTGAAACATATAATTACCATATGATCCAGCAATCCCATTCCTGGGCATTTATCCCAGAAAAATGAAAACGTGTATCCACACCAAAACCCGAACACAAAAATTCACAACTTTTTTTGCCAGAGCCAGAAACTGGCAACAACCAAAATGCCTTATAACAGGTGAACAAACTGCACTTTGCAAAATACACATGTATGCCATGGAACACAACTCAGAAGCTAAAAGGAACAACCGGAGACACCCACCCTGGGTGGAGCTCAAGGGCATTATATGCAGAGGGAAAAGGCAATCTTAAAGGTTACACACTATAGGATTCTACGTATATAAAATTCTCAAGAGAGCAAAATTATAGAGATGGAGGATAAAGTAACAATTGCCAGGCGTCAGGGTTGGTGAAGGTGGCATGAAACTATACAGGAGTGGTAGAAAGAAGACTTCTGTGCAGCTGGAATAGTTCTACACCTTGATCCCAGTGGTGGAGACCCGAATCTATACACATGTGACAAACTGGCACAGAATCGTACTAACATCCATTTTCTGGTTTGGGAATTATACTCCCGTTATGGTGGGGAAACTGGGTGAAGGGTACGTGCACTCTTCTCCGTAAGATCTCTGTAATTCCTGGGAATCTAATTATTTCACAGAAAAAAAGTTTTTTCAAAGGAAAAAAAAAAAGATAGAAAGCAATAAAGAGCCTTGGATTTGGTGGGATGGTATATGTGACTGGAACTGGGTAACTTGTGTCCATAACAGAAGGGTAGATCTTTCTCAAACGCCATATAAAGGGCAAAAATAAACAAAACCTTGCTGAAAACCTTTCACCATGAGAGGAGAAATGGAAAGGACCGAACATAGAGTGATGAGACTTGAAAAACAGAGACAACACTAAAAAAAAAAGGTATTAATCTTGTTTCCTAAAAAACAAATTGCTAACCAGTCTTACAGTAAATGCTGTCATATTAAGGCAATAACATGAAACTTTGTCGTAGACTGGCATCTTGGTAGGTTACATAAACCTATTTGTTCTGTTCTTTATTAAAGGCAGGCAGAGATAGCTATAGAAGTCAGGGGTTTGGGGATTTTAAGGATCTCCCCAAAACAAGAGGAAGCAGGAGAGTTAAGTATTTCTTTCAGTCTGGGATGTGTTAATGAAGACCAACAAGGCTCATCAGCTAACCTCTGTGCAGTGCTGGTCCCTGCCAGCCATACAATGATGGGAAGGACACAATCCCTGTCCTCCTGGAGTGTATAACCTAGTACCCTTAGAGGAGTATACCTAGACCTTGAGGAATGATAGTGCTTGAGTCCTAATTAGTCTCAATGTCTATTATTATCAGGGTTTAGGGAGGCCTCTCTTGAATTTAAGAAGACTAAATGAAGGGCTGACTATGTATTTTGGTTTAAAACTTTTAAAATCATCTGCTATGTATACGCCCTATGTTCAGTACAGTGGAGGTTTCAAAGAGTAAGGACAAAGACATGAACACTTTCCTTTAAATATATAATTAAGCAGAAAACACAGTCACATAAATACAGGACAGGTGAATAAATGAAACAGGGAAGAAATGAAAATTACTCTGCCCAATTAACTAAAGTCTAAAAATCTTAAGCCATTTAATCTTTCCCTAAACACTCAATGTTCTTTCATACCTCAAGCTTTGTGTATGCTGTTCCCTTTGGCTGGAAGGTGAATTTCCCCTTCCTCTGCCGGAGAACTCCCAGTCATCTTCTAAGATCCAGCCCCCATCCTACTCTTAGCTGAAGCTGTCCCCAGAGAAGCAGAAGTCTTTCCTTCTATCTCGGTGCCCCTATAGCACATTACGGCACTCAAAACACTGCTGGAAAATGTTGGACAACTGTCTCTCCTGCTACACTCCAGATTCAACTTTGGATTTATCCGAATAATCTCTGTGCATAGTTCAAAACTTTGGTAGAATCAGAGCTTATGAAAAACAGCAGTACCCTCCCTCCTGCCTGGTCTCACTTCTCAGAGGCAGCAACTCACAACTCCCTCAGCTTTTTCTGCTGATAGCTCTTGATTTTTTCATTTATCAAATAATAACACACAATAACTTCTTTTGGTACTTGACGCACCCTGGTATCAACCATCTCTCATCCATTATACCAGGCATACTCCAGGGCCGCCTTCAGTTTTGGGAGATTTTCTCATCTTTTTTTGACAATTTTCTCTCCTCCTTTGCATTTTTTCTCCCTGGACCTCCTATTAGCTAGCTGGGTGCTGGGTGATCCTTCTCCCTTTTCCTATTGTCCATTTCATTGGGCTTTGTTCTGTTTTTGTCCCATTGTGGAAAAGAAGATTCCTCCAACTTGGTCCTTTCAACATTCTACTGATTTTGTAAATCTCCATTATCTTATTCTCCATTTCTAGGAGCTCTCACTTTCTGACGGCTCTTCTTACAAAAGTAAATGTTTTTGTTTTACCGTCCCCAACCTTTTCTTTTAACCTATCAGGGAACATTGATTACAGAAGTTTAAAATCTTTTTCTGCTTCCTACATTGTTTTTCCCAATTCCTTCCCTGTCCCCAATTTTTTTCATTCTTTTTGTTGTTATTGTTGTTGTTGGTGGTGGTGGTGGTGGTGGTGGTGGTGACTTAAATGACAGGATACTATGCTTTTCATCACCTTTATATTTTCAACACATAGTCGGGGACAATAAAAAGTTAAATATGTAGGTGGATGAATGAGCCAATGATGGAACAGAAGAAGGATTTAAGATTTATGAAAAAGATGCCAAAAGGTTAGAGACTCATGTTACTGTACTGGAAAGACTGAAAGACCGTGGTCTTTTTGGGCCGGGGGAGCCAGGAAGGTGGGGAAGGCCCCTGCCAACAGGTAGTCTCTGGTATACTTACTGGATGGACATGGCCTCCTGTGGGAACCTCAACAACAGGCAGATTATTTTATTTAAAATTTCAGGGGAGTTAAAATTAACTCCCCTCCTGCCTGGAAGTGTTTAACATATGACTTCATGGTCTGTTCACCGCGGCAGCAGCATCCTGTCTTAGTTCAAGGTTTAAAAGAACGTTTTCCCTCGTAGCTTGTAATAGATAAACCACATTTATCTCTCTGAAGCAATCTAGTTAAAAGAGGAGCAAAATTAGTCTTAAATATAATGATTAAAATGACTTAACTAAGAGGCCAGAAGCCTAAGAGGCAAAAATTACTTAATAGAAAATCTCTTTCTCAATTTTGAATTAAAGGTTCTTCTTGAACTCAAAAACGGGAAACCAGAGGTCAAGTGCCAGCATGCTGAGTGTTGTCTGTAAGCACACCTGAGAGCTTCTTGGTAGTTTCAAAGATTTGGTACCTACAGGCCCCATTAGGGCTTTTTTTTTCTTTTTAATTTTATTTATTTATTTGACAGAGAGATCACAAGTAAGCAGAGAGGCAGGCAGAGAGAAGCAGGCTGAGCAGAGAGTCTGATGTGGGGCTCGATCCCAGGACCCTGAGATCATGACCTGAGTGAAGTCAGAAGCTTAACCCACTGAGCCACCCAGGCACCCTAGGGCTCTTTTTTAAAAATGATGAAAGTGGGGCACCTGGATGGCTTAGTCATCAAGCGTCTGCCTTCGGCTCAGATCACGATCCCAGAGTCCTGGGATCAAGCCCTGAGTCGGGCTCCCTTCTCAGTGGAGAGCCTGCTTCTCCCTCTCCCTCTGTCTTGTTTTCTTTCTCGCTCTCTCTCAAATAAATAAAATCTTTTTTAAAAAATTATGAAATACAGTATGACTTATTATAAACATATCTTTTAAAGGAAATTTGGCTTTTTAAGATTTTATTTATTTGAGAGAGAGAGAGAGAAGCAGGTTCCCTGCAAGCAGGGAGACTGATGTGGAGCTGGGTCCCAGGACCCTGAGATCATGACCTGAACCGAAGGCAGACGTCCAATCGACTGAGCCACCCAGGCACCCTACAAAAATATTTTTAAATGTATTTTTTAAAAATTCCCTATAATCCCATCACCCAAAATAAATCACCATCAACCTGTTAGTTTATGTCCCAGACCTTCTTTTCTACAGATATAGACTTTTCTGTACAAAATCTGGATCATATTACATATAGACTATTTTAGTGTGACTATTTTTAGTTTGAGTTTTCTCATTTGAAATCCCTGGTAACACCAAGTGACTACTGCCCCTTGGGTCTAAGAGCTAGAATCAGAATAGTTTTTTCTCTCAATGTTGTCAATATCTCAAAATGCAAAATCTGAGCCCGTGCTCCATAACATTGTCTACAATTCAAAAACCAAGAGACTGGATTTAAATCTGCCTTAAAGTATAACCAAAAAGCTCATTTTTTTGTTTCTTCAGATTCAATCATTCTTTCTTGCATCAAAAATAACAAAATTGGGGGTGCCTGGGTGGCTCAGTGGGTTAACCCTCTGCCTTTGGCTCAGGTCATGATCCCTGAGTCCTGGGATCGAGCCCCACATCGGGCTCTCTGCTCGGGAGGGAGCCTGCTTCCTCTTCTCTCTCTGCCTGCCTCTCTGCCTACTTGTGATCTCTCTCTGTCAAATAAATAAAATCTTTAAAAAAAAAAAATAACAAAATTGTAGGGTGACATTAACACATGATCGTGAAACAAAAATGTGTTTCATTTCATTAGTCACAGGCTACATATCCACCAGCTGTTGAAGCTAAAAATATGCCTTAGTTTAAAATTTTGTAAAACACAAGCATTTAAGACTCATTTTGAAAGAAATGTGACTTCTTTCGGTTTCTAAGAACCCACTAGAAGATTGGAGAGGAATAAATCAGCACCTCTAAAGCAGAAGGAAAAAAGGTATGGGGGTGGAAACCCAGCTAATTCCTTATCAGCAGCACTTTGTTTATATCTTCTCAATAAATATGTTAAGGACAAAAATTAATACCACCTCAGGCAAAGAAAAATATGTATTCTCAAAGAAAAGGCCTGAGGGAGCCTGAGTGGCTCAGTTGTTAAGCGTCTGCCTTTGGCTCAGGTCATGATCTCGGGGTCCTGGGATCAAGTCCGGCAGGCATCAGGCTCCCTGCTCGGCGGGAAGCCTGCTTCACCCCTCTCCCACTCCCCCTGCTTGCGTTCCTTCTCTTGCTGTGTCTCTCCGATAAATAAAATAAAATCTTAAAAAAAAAAAAAGAAAGAAAGAAAAAGAAAAGGCCTGAGATAGAGATCAAAACATCATTAATAAGAAGTGTGCATGTTGTTGGGGGTAGGAATGAGCTAAGGCTTGCTGGGCAGGAATAAATACCCAAGGCTCCATTTTATCAGTTGGAACAGATTCTGCGGGGGGTGGGGCCTGGGGCCCTATCTCTCCAACCCCCAAACATCAGCTCACACTCAGGCAGCACTACACAGCACAGTGTACCCCTAACATACACTCCTCTCTTGTGGGACGGAGGCAGTACGCAGACTTCCGCTCTGGTCATCGGGTCCCCATGGCCCAGGAATCACGTCTCAGGATTTGCCACCATTAAATATTTTATTGGAAAACAGGTAATGGGATATCCTGAAATTGCAACTGGATTTCAGATGCAGTCACAGCAAACTGGAAGCAGATGCACAACTATTTCAAGGGCCTTGGAAACATAAATGACTCACAAAGTCATTTAAGAAAAAAATACACATACTTCATTCAGCCCCTAAAAGGAATTACAGGCGCTTCTAGCGCCCAGCCCAGCGTTGTTGCCACTACATCACTTGGCCAGGCATCGATCTCCTCCGATGATCTACTTCTTTAAAATAGGAGCACTGAGGCCTAGGACAACACATTTGATAGGGAAAGACTTTAGGGCCCCTGGGTGGCTCAGACATTAAGTGTCTGCCTTCAGCTCAGGTCACGATCCAAGGGTCCTGGGATCAAGACTGGCATCAGGCTCCCTGCTCAGCGGGAAGCCTGCTTCTCCTCCTCCCACTCTGCTTGTGTTCCCTTTCTCGCTGTGTCTCTCTCTGTCAAATAAATGAATCATATCTTTAAAAAAAAAAAAAAGATTTCAAGTATTTTTCTGACTTTTCTTCTTTTATATAAACTCCACTTAAATTAAGTAGTTGTCACCAGAAGCACAAACTGTTGTTTTGTTTTGTTTTTTTTTAAAGATTTTATTTATTTGACAGACAGAGATCACAGGTAGGGAGAGAGGCAGGCAGAGAGAGAGAGAGAGAGAGAGAGAGAGAGAGAGAGGAGGAAGCAGGCTCCCTGCCAAGCAGAGAGCCCGATGCGGGGCTCGATCCCAGGACCCTGGGATCATGACCTGAGCGAAAGGCAGAGGCCTTAACCCACTGAGCCACCCAGGTGCTCCAGCATAGACTGTTTTATGGTTCTGTCATCTCCCATACTTGCTAAACATGTATTTGTTAATTGAAACCCTACAGTCTTGAGTAAAAATGTATTGCACTGTAAAAATGTGAACTCACGGGCAAAAATTTGGGGCCATTCAATCCCTAAAGATCCCAGGAAGTGCACTTTTCTAAATGCCAAAATAATGGATACCAGGGAATTAATTTTAAAGAAGACATTGGAATTTTTAGCAATTCCAGTCTTATTCCACGGCATGTACTGTAGCAATTCAAACCTGCTTCCTTCCGTATTGGGCTGGTAACCAATAGCAAGGATATCTATAAGGCAACTTATTTTCTCCTGCAGTAAGGACTTCTGTTAAGAGGAGGAGGAAGGATAAAAAAAAGAGGACAGGAAGAAAAGGGGGTGAGGACCCTCATTATTTCTAAAGACAAACAACAACTGCTACTTAAAATACCTGGCATATATATATATACATATATATGTAACTGAGCTCGAGAAATGTAAGGTAACTTCTGTGAAAATTAATGCTTAGCTCTTTACTGTCTATTCAACCTTGTTACATCAAAGAATGATTAACCATGACTGCAAATATACACTCAAGGGATATGCCATATGGTAGAAACTATAAGTGGCTGTGGAAGGAAGAGGAGCTTTGCAAAGTAAATGGGGGCATCCTGAAAACCAAGCTTCTTATACTAGGACTAACCTCTGTCAGGTTACAACCCCTCTGAGCATCAGTTTCTTCACCATAAAATGAAGGGATCATGGACTCTGTGGTATCTTAAATTCCCTTCCAAACTCGTAATTCTTCCCACTGGTTAAATGGGAAAGACAAGGAACTTAAGAACAAAATTAAGTCAGTTTTGACTGAATTTACAGTCAATTCTGTTGTAACACTTGTTCTGAAAATGCAAATTTGTTCCAACACAACGGATGTATTAGGGACCAGTCTGAACAGAATTCCAGTTCTGCTTTGGCTCATGTGTCATTTAATCCACGAGAAACACGAGGTGAAGCGAACAGACTGCACTCGGCCGAGCTCCTCAGAGTAGGAACACACCGGGCGCACAGACGCACACTCCGTGGTCGCCCTGTGCCTGTGGGGCACACCGTGCTCCCAGCCATACCTGGCCACTCGGGCAGGGTGACTTGCTGTCCTATTGCAGATAAGCCTTCCAGCACCCCTGCCACAAGCACACCTCAGGTCTGTTGCAAGGTAAACTCCCACGTTACTCCAATACCTCCGTACTTTCAGCTGCTCAACACATGTGAAACCGTGTGACCATTTTTATAGGCTCGTATCTTTATGTGTCACTGACAATGTTTTTGAGTACTGTGTCCCTAACCGCATTTTTCCCATAAGCCTTCTGGTGTTTTTTTTTTTTTTTTAACCACACAATGACTTTACATGAAGTAACTTTATATCACCTTAGAGCAGAACTGGCTGTATCGCTGTTTGGGGAAAAGTCATCAATGAACACTTCCAGCTTTTCAAAGACAGCAGATGGACAAGCTTCCTACAAGTGTGCTTACGCATTAAGTTAAAATCAGAGAAAAGTCTAAGTTCCCTCCTGAACAGGTGTTCGTTACTCCTCTAGCTCCCATATCAGTTATCAGGTTGGGAGTCCAAAGGGTATCACTCACCTTGAAAGAGCCAACAAAAAACTGGATTTGCCAATTAATAAAGAGGAGACACTGAATGTATCTTCTAAATTCGCACCTTGATTTTGGCAGAAAATCTGTAAAAATCTCTGTAAAAATGCCACCCATTCAATAATGACATATGCAAAAGCTACTCATTATCAACTATGAAAGAATATGGAGCAAAAAAAAATATATTTCTGCAAGGTAGTTCCAACAGTGCCTTAGAAACCACAGAGCCTTTACACGTACTCTTAATGCTTTTTTTTTTAAGATTTTATTTATTTATTTGGCAGAGAGAGAAATCACAAGCCGACTGAGAGGCAGAGAGAGAGCAGGAAGCAGGCTCCCCGCTGAACAGAGAGCCCGATGTGGGGCTCGATCCCAGGACCCCGAGATCATGACCTGAGCCGAAGGCAGAGGCTTAACCCACTGAGCCACCCAGGCGCCCAAACACACTCTTAATTCTTGATCAACTCAGACGTCAAGGGAGAGGGAACTAAAGGAAGTCATGAATGTGTCCTCATTTCCACGCAGACCAGAAAGAGACAGACCTCATCACTGAGCACTGAAGCCGAAGTTGGCTAAAACCTGTCACTCAGAGCCAACAGGCGGATAAAAACACTGCTGCCATCCAGCATGCTCCGGAAAGACAGGGAACATAAGGACTTTGCCTTCTCGAAAGAACTACGACTGATACCGGAAGGAAAGAGCACTGCTGTAGTCTAGCGTGTGCTCCTACACACAAGGCCAAGTTATTATTACTGTCATAGTCCTGGCACCGTTTCTTAAAAAACTGATATTTTTGTTAGCATATTTACATATATATGCAAGGGAAACAAGTAAGAGACAAAAACACCAAGATGGTAACATAGTTTAATATTTGGGTAATAGAATTATAGATGCCTTTTTTATTTTTTTATACAATGAATGTATACTGCTTTCATCATCAGAAGAAAACCAGCCGACCTTAAGAAATGAATCCCTGATCATCATTCACGCTGAATTCCCAGCAAGTTGTCAAATGTCTCCTTTACTTGCCAAAGGGTGAAAGGTGAGCAGCCTGGATTGGGAGGGCACTCGTCCTCCCAGGCAGGAAATGTCAGAAAGAACTTAGCACAAAAACTCTCAAACACAGGAAGGTGTGGGTGAGCACAACGGTGGACACTACACACTCAGGAGACACATCAGACTTGTTTTTAATCGGACAGCACTTTGGTGACTCCTATGGGTACTCTGAAAAGTCTTTGCTTTTGGGTAAAGCTAACATAGAGCCACTTAACTACACTGAACAGTGTGTGGTAGCAGAGAGTACGGAAATATGATCTAACCAAAGACAGCCAGTGACCAAAGCCTAAGAAATGTGCAAAAGGCCACTGTAGATTTTACAGTCAGCTTTCTCTCAACATCACTGTCCCAATGACGAGAAGCGTTCATTTCCCCACTCAGAAAGCACATGCAGGTGAACCACTAGGCTTTCAGCACTATTCCAGATGCTATGGGGAATACAAGAAGCGCCGCAGGCATTCTCTTCACAGTATGCCCAGGACATACACATCAGAAACACATTAATAACGTAAGACAAAAATGAATGACTAACTAAGAGGCAGAGTTGAGAATTTCAGGCATTTAAAGGAGCACAGCTCCCCATGAGCTTAGGTAGGTGGGAAAGGCTACAGACAGGAAGAGAGTTCTGATGGCATAAGGAGGGAGACAAGAGTAGTCTAGGCACCGTTGGTCATTAAGACAAGCAAAGTCACTGGGATGGAAAAGGCAATGACGGGTGTGAGCGGACAAAAATGAGGCTGGAAAACAAGAAAAGGAAGGAAGGAGAGAGATTCAAGCAGATTATAAATCCTCTTAAAGTTTCTTTACCTCCAATCCATCTGATATAGCATTATCAGATTAATAACATTTGCGGGAAAATCTCCGTACACACTATGACAGGATAAATATGATAGAATATCTAAGCTCATTATAATCTTCCAAATGTGCCATTATTCCCACTTTACAGACAGAAACTAATTAGTTAAATAGAGAGTTAACTCATTTGCCCAAGATCACCAAAGTAAGCAACGGAACCAGGACTTGAACGCAGGCCTACCTGACTCAAAGTCCATGCTCCTTTTTGCTACTCCATGCTACTTCTTCCTCAAACATAGCTGTGACCACATCACTGCCAGTTTGTGTGTCTCCCTCCCCCATCACAGTGCGCACGCCTACCCTTCTGACTCTCCAGTGTACTCACGGTGATCCCCAACAAGGCCTGCTGTCAGGAGAGTATCTGAGGCAAAAACAAAAATGACCAACAACAGTTGACCCCATCCTGGGGTATTTTCAATGCTCCAGGAATCAGAAGCTAAAGTTAGGAAAAAGCTCTAACATAAACCCCTTGGTGGAACACAGATTTTACCTTCGCAGGGGGCCAGGCCAAGTATGTATCCGACAATGGCCATTTCCATGGCTTATATTTTAAACTCCCACAGTAAGACTCCCCCTCATAAGCCCCGAGGGTCTCCATGTGGGAGACAAAAGGCCATGCGTGGCTGCAGAAGCACCTCACAATACCATATCCCATTTCACGGAGGAAGTATATGGGAACACCTACCCAAGATGTGTTTGACATCTAAACCGTTGAATGTTTCTTTCAAAGACAGGATGCCAAAAAAAGTGCTTTCTAATAACTTTATAAAATACTCATCTACTGTCTCTGGGAACCAGGAACAGTATCTTTACTGCGCTTCGCCTTTTGTACAATCAAAGATCTTACAAGTATCAAATGGCGCAAGCGTCACCTTTCAAGGGAACTGAAATAAAACCCCATGGGATCCTGGGGTACGTGACGCTGAGTGGGTGGAAGAGCACGACCCTGACACAGATTGCACCACACGCTCACCAGGAAAACAGCCCTCAGCCACTGACGTCCATTTGCTCAAACCGGAATACACTGATAATTAGGTCAAAGGTCTACTGAGAACTTGAAAGTTCCCCACCAAATATTTTAATGAGCCAGGGAATGATCCGAGTTTCAGAATGTGTTTCAAAATGATTCGAATTCAATGTAAGAAAATTTCCAGACCAGCTTGGGAAATACACTGAACGGTGTGTTTCACATAGAAAATAAAAGGAAATTTTAAAATAAAAGTGTTACTATTCTTTCTCAACAAAAGCTGTTACATCCCTTACCCTAAAGAAATCACTCTCTAAGAAATTCCCATGTCACCAGAGCTTCCAAAGTGCATGCCAACAGATTTTAGGGTTAGAACTTTCTTTCAAGTGGTAAAAGGAAATGGTTGTCCTTACGTATCTGGACGGCTCCTCCAGGTTCTGGTCATTCATGTCAGTAGGAACAATTCGGGTGGCCAGTGGTCCCTCGGCAAAAGGTTTTGGTAACTGACCCCTGAACTCCGATGGAATGAACTGAAGCTGCCAACTGTCAGAAACACAAATAAGGGAGAGTAAGAAAAACACAGGGGGCCCATATTGCTAAATGTACTTGAAATAAACAAGCCAAAAAAAAAAAAAATTCATGTGAAAAACATCTCGCTTGGAGAAAAAAAGTATTTCTGCTAAAACCTCCACCAGGGAACACGGAGGCAAAGGTCATGACTGAGTCCAACATCGTTGGGAAATTTTCGATGAGAGGGATTCTCAACCCATTCTGCCAACTCTTCGCAGTAAAATTTGCAACCAAATGGTCCTTCCACCAAACTACCAGAGAAGCATCCCCGTTTATCACCAGTAATCACACGATAGAAGGACTTAACAAAATTAAAGCAAATTCATCAGGTAGGAAAAAAGTGAAATGCAAGAACACACTATGGGAGAAGTACTTTGTCCCTGAGTAATTCTCACAAGTATCTCTAGTTATGAAACTATTGCAAAGGTAAAAGGCAAAGGCTAATATTAGTTAATACTTCAAAAAAAGAAAACCCAACATTTTAATTTAATGATTAATGACTGATACGGGATCTTCATTCAACCCAAGATACCCCCACCAGCTAAGCTGCTGAAGCCAATCCCCAAATGGAACAACATGACTCATCTTAACCCGACTTCCCTTTTCCCTAAATAGGACCTTCTCCATCCAAATTCAGCAAACAGAAGGCACTCCAGAGCCTGTGCTATCATCCAACAACAGAGAGCATGAAGGCAAGTGGCACAATTACCTTAATCACAGTTTCCCCAGCATCCACATGCTGGTAAAGAACTTTCACTATTGTTGGATGACAAATATTTCTTCTCTAAAAACCCTCTTCCAACTAGAGTTTCTAGACCACTTCTGGAAGTGAATTAATACCACATGATTACTGAAATTTACATATGGATCCTCAATAAGAGCCACTAGAAGCCTAGGGCCTCAAGTGTTTTTAGAAGTCCCCGGACCTCCATGGTTCCAGGGAGAGCGGGTGCATGGCCAGACACGGCACCCAGTCTACTGGACATGGGTTGTGGTTGCACACTGCAGATCTCACAGCTCTGAAAAGCTCTGAAATGGTCAGTTATTCAACAACTTTTTGTGAAAATCCAAACATGGAAGAAAAATTAAGGAGACACTGCCACAGAATTGCTATTTTTACTCCCTGATTTAAAACTCTGGGAATTAGGGGATGCCCAGTTGTTGAGCATCTGCCTTCAGCTCTAGTCATGATCCCAGCGTCCTGAGCTCAAGCCCCATGTGGGGCTCCCTGCTCAGTGGGGAGCCTGCTTCTTCCTCTCCCACTCCCCCTGCTTATGTTCCCACTATCACTGTCTGTCAAATACAATCTTTAAAAAATAAATAAAGGGGCGCCTGGGTGGCTCAGTGGGTTAAAGCCTCTGCCTTCGGCTCAGGTCATAATCCCAGAGTCCTGGGATCGAGCCCTGCATAGGGTTCTTTGCTTGACAGGGAGCCTGCTTCCTCCTCTCTCTCTGCCTGCCTCTCTGCCTATTTGTGATCTCTGTAAAATAAATAAAATCTTTTAAAAAATAATAATAAATTAAAAAATAAATAAAAATAAAAATAAAAAATCAATACATAAATAATAGAAAAATAAAAAATAAAATTCTGGGAATTAAAGGGAAACTTACTTATCAGGCAGAAGGAAGCTACTGGGAAAGCGATACCACTCCTTTCCTACACAGACATTCACGGTCCTGCCTTCTGGGACAGTGTGGATGGCTGGGTCCGTGGCAATTCGGTAAAATTCTGGATACAAATCAAGGGGTCCGTGATACCCTGGAAGGGAGAGAGGTTTGTGAAATCAAAGATGAGTAAGATGAGAGGCTGACATTGAATCATAATGCACGTGAATGTCCCCCTGTAACTCGTGCATAATGGAAGAGTGTGAAGGTTCCCAGCAAACGTAGCGGGAAGCCTGCCCCACTGGTGCACAGCGTCTCTACAGCTCGTTAGATGATCACAGCAGAGACCCTGTTCTACCAAACAGCTTTGCTTTCTTGCCCTTCTCTACACCCTTCTGCTTTTTTAACTTCTATTCTTTGAGCACATTTTAATCTTCTGGATTCAAATAATGACTATAGGAAGAATATAATCATGGGACTTGAGCCCCAAATTTGTTTCCTACGTTCAAAGCTTCCTTAATTCAGCCTTCAGAATGAAAAAGCATCCTTTAAAAACCCAACAACAGCAACAACCACAACAACAACAAAGAATTAAAAAAAAATTATAGTCGGTCACAAATTCCTTCTAGAATTCTCGGTCTTCTCTTTGATCTTAAGGTAGAGAAGTCATATCCCCGTCACTATATTAAGTCCACGGGTTCTCCTTAGACTACAGTCCTCCTACCGGCTGAAGCTGAACTGTGTTCACCCCGTGTCCATCAACCCCCAACATGAAGTGCTTCGTGAGCTGGGGTAAGACGTTCTCTGTGCATCTACCTTTGAACAGCGCCACAGAGCGAGAGAAGGACAAGAGCCCGAACAGGAGGAGTGTTCCCGATGCCAGCCAGTTTGACGTCACCGTGTAATGCTCCAGGCGGTATCGCTGAAACACGAAGTGGTAACATTTCTAGAAGGAAAGAAAACTGTATTGAAGGAAAAAAAAAAAAAAAAGAACTTGCAGAATATACATAACACGGTTGTAAAACATCCTAACACCAAGAGGGAGGAAGCAGCGGCAGACGTTCTGTGAAGGGTCCGAGCATTTGCAAACACTCAGTGAGGTACCCACTCCCGAGTTCTAAGATGAAAACAAACTCTGTCAAGACTACCTACCGGTCAGCCCCGCCAGAGGAATTCTCACCTGCTGCATAGGAAAAATATGTGGAAACCTCTCTAGTGCTTATGGTCCTAATAATTTATTTATTTTTTTAAATATTTAAACGAAAGTGCCCGTGCACCTGGCTGGCTCAGTCAGTGGAGCATGTGACTCTTGATCTCAGGATTAGGAGCACAAGCCCCATGCTAGGTGTGGACCCGGCCTAAAAAAAAAATTGTTTTTATTAAATAAATAAATAAACCAACAAAAGTGCTTTTCGGCAATTTGCTTTGATATATGAAGTGTCTCTATTTTGATATAACGAGTATTTCATCTTTACTTTTCTCACTCAGAAGTTTTCATCAGTTTTTAGTATCAACAGAATGTCTCTTGACCAAACAAGAATAAAAGAAGTCCTCTCATAGACCATCAGGAAAAGCCTGTTAATTATCTGCTAAACTGCTTTACAGGGGCGCCTAGGTGGCTCAGTGGGTTAAGCCTCTGCCTTCGGCTCAGGTCATGATCCCAGGGTTCTGGGATGGAGCCCCACATCGGGCTCTCTGCTCAGCAGGGAGTCTGCTTCCTCCTCTCTCTCTGCCTGCCTCTCTGCCTACTTGTGATCTCTGTCTGTCAAATAAACAAATTTTAAAAAAATAAACTGCTTTACAAACTAGAGGAATATTATTAAAATATACACATACATGCATCAATTCTACAATCTTTGAGCGCCTTCCCATTAGACTGACCTCCTCCTTTCCTTCCGAGACTAGACCTCAACTTTGGGGAAGTGAAATTTTGCAAATATTTACTTGTGAGTGCCATGGATGTGTTTAAACTCCTTCATATTTGGGGCAATCTGTCCCAGGGAAAGAATCCAAATACCTAAAGAAAGATATCCATCCTAGCATTGTTTGTTTATAATACTGAAGTAAGGAAGCATCCTAAACCTACCATGAGTTATGTATCTAATCATTATATGTACCAAATTCAGTATATTACATATATTACACAGTAATGTTTTTATTTTTTTTTAAAGATTTTATTTATTTATTTGACAGAGAGAGATCAAAAGTAGGCAGAGAGGCAGGCGGGGGGCAGAGGGGGCAGGCTCCCCGCTGAGCAGAGAGCCCGATGCGGGACTCAATCCCAGGACCCTGAGATCATGACCCGAGCTAAAGGCAGAGGCTTAACCCACTGAGCCACCCAGGCGCCCCCACAACAATGTTTTATGCCAAATTTAGAATATACACTTATTCAAAAGATGGGTATAGATGAAAATCATATGATGTAGTTCTATTAAAAGGGTATAAAGTTATATGTACATTTAGGTTACAACCCTAATAAAGTTTGGTATATGACAGATAAAAATGCTGGAAGGAAGGTGGTTTTGTTAGGATAATAGGGCTAATTTAAAAAGTACTAAGAGCAGGGTGCCTGGGTGGTGCACTTGGTTGATCATCTGACTTGGTTTTGGCTCAGGTCATAACCTCAGGGTTGTGGAAGCAAGCCCCACATTGGGGTCCACACTCAGCAAGGAGTCTGCTTGGGTTTCTCTCTCCCTCTCCCTCTGCTCCCTGCCCCATGCCCCACAGGCTCGTACTCTAACACACTCTCCCTCTCTCAAATAAATAAATCTTTTTAAAAAGTAGTAAATGAAAAATTATGTACAATAAAGTTCTTTTATAATTTAAATTTTTTTAAACTACCATCCTAACCTGGATAAGTCTTAAAAACATACTGCTGAATGAAAGAAGCCAGTCACAGAAGACTTTTAGGATTCTATTTACATGGAATGCCTAGAATGGGCAAATATACAGAGACAGAAAATAGATCAGTAGTTGCTTATGGTATAAGGTGAGGTATAAGCGGGGGGCAGTGATGACAGCTAATGGGTACGGGCCTTTTGAGGTAATAAAAATATTCTAAAGCTCACTGTGGTGATGGTTATGCATATCTGTGAATATACTAAAAATGATTCAATTTTACACTTCTTAAAAGGGTAAATTATACCTCTGTCTATCTGTTAAGGGGGCGGAAAAAACTGTCACCCTAATTACTCTTTACTGCCAGTTGCAAATGGTAGCAGAGGTCAAAAAAGAGCCTAGGGGCTTCTGAGGCTACAGAAAGATATTCAAGATTAGTTCTGACAAGGAATTGACCTGGACAGGTTTTAAGCCAGGATTACAAAGCATCCCATATTGCTAAATGCCTGGTGTTATCCCAAACACTTGAGCAAGTTCTCATCTGATCTTGAGATCGAAGAACAGACATTCCAGTAGCTCTGCGGTGATACCACCGTCCTGTGGGAGGCCTATACAGCGACTTAGTAAAACGCCTTTAACAGCAACTGGATTCTTGTTGGCAACAGAAAGAAATTAACACACAAATTAACAATGCAAAAATGTAACCAGCTCAAGAGTATGATCGATAGCCAAGCAATCAATACATCAAGCTTTAATAATGTGATCTGTATCCGGTTCAATGCATGGATAAAATATCTTGGGAGAAGCATGCCATAATTTGCCTTTAAGCTTTAAGACCAATTTAAAAAGCGAAACGGAATGAAGCAGACATCCGTTTCCCTGAAACTCACCTGAAGTGCAGAGAGGGCCACAGCACCACAGAGACATATAAGTGGATATACAGGGAAAAGAAATCTCTCCTCTTTGTGAGGCTGGATGAAGAAAATTATAAACCAAATATACATTGGAGCCAAGGTAAGCCAGTATGGGTGGCCTAAATTCTGAACTGTAAGACACAGAAAAATATCCACCTTTCACCATATTAGAACAAAACAACACATTTGGTTTCAATGTTCTCTTGATCACAAACAGGAATACCCTCTAGGGCAACCCCTAAAATGTTTCAGCTCTTGTAGTCACACTTTCTCTGATGTTGTAAAGGGGTTAAGTAGAAAGAGGTGTATAGTCCTGAGCTCCCCCAAGACAGCCAATATCTAACAGGAGGCACAATACTGGATTTGGCTAGAACACAAATGAAAGTCAAGCCAATGGGTAACAGAGCTTAATAATTTCTACACTGGATGGAGAAAAAAGCCTTCTCTCGCCAGTGAGTCCTGCCACTAAGATTAAAGGTTCATGAGATTAACCAAAAGCATAACGTAAACTCCTTTCTTGGGTTTTAATTCCCATGTTCTGTTTAATACAGCGATCTCCTTTCTTGTATACCAATCAGTCTGTTCAAATAGTTATAGATCAAAGGAAAGAAAAAGCTGGATTCTCAAGCCCCCATTACTGGCTTTCGCCAAGCCACAAGAGTTTGTCTCAATGCAAATATAAAAACACTCTTAAAAGAAGTACACGGATGACGTTTTCTCTCCTCTTTTGCAATACCCATCCACTCTGAATCCCAAAACTGGAACCCAAATATACTCGAAGCATGTGAAAGAATTAAAGGAATTTAATGAGTGCTGAGATCCAAGCACCTGCTGGAAAGTTCCCATGGTTAGGTACATGATCACTGAGTGATAAACCTGCAACCCACCAGGAAGGCTTCCCCTTCTGTGCTCCAATTAGTGATAATCAGCAGCACCTAGAAATCACTGGCAAAGGGTAGGTAGACAGCGCCCCCTGGTGTTCATTATGTCTACAATGAGCAAGTTTAGAAGAGAAGCTCGGGACTGTCACCGATATCCATCTTGTTGGTCCTAAGTTATCTGGAATTCTCTAGAAACTCTTTAGGAATGAAAATTCTGGAACTGAAATACCAAGCTTATCCTTTAAACTTTCTACTCTAAGATTTCACCATGAGATCTTAGGCAATAATTTAGGACTTAAACCTTCATAGGAAATTTTTTAGGTTGGAATTTTCTTAATTATAAGAAAATGAAATCTTTTTTCCCCTGTAACTTAAAAAGCTAGCAAATGCATTTTTTTTAGACAAATACATTTTTAAAATATGGCCTGGGGCACCTGGTTGGTTCAGTCAGAAAAGCATGGAACTCTTGATCTTGGGGTTGTGAGTTCAAGTTTCACATTGAGGGTAGCAATTACTAAAATAAATATTTAAACACTAAAAAAAATAAAATATGGCCTAAAATTTTTCAATGTCCTCCATAAAATGTACAAAATCAGAACTATAGTTGTACTACTTGATGGAACAGGTCATTTCTTTCCTGATTCTTTGGGGGTTTTTTTTTGTTGTTACTTTCCTTTAAGGGTATCTTTTCTACCATAAAATACACAGAAAGTATAAAGAAAAAAACAGCATTTATTTTCTTACTAGGTGGACATGTGTGTAAATTACATATTTTTAAACCAAAATTGGATTCATACTGTAGAGAACAGCTTAATATGCTGTTTTTATACTTATATCACAAGCATTTCCAAATTCTCACAAGCATGAAGTATTTTTACAGTTAAAAAAGTTACTTTTCACAAAAGATAGTGATCCTTAGGAAATACAAGGAATGGAGGAATAAGTTAACACCTCCAGGTGACAAAGAGCTGAATCCAAATGTGGGACACTGTGCAAGATGAATGACCTGATTTCTTTAGAAATCTTCAGGAGAAAAAAGAAGAAAGGGCGGAACCTCATATAAAGCTTAAGAAACTTAACACTAAATTCAGTATATGACCCCTTTCAGATCCTTAAAAAAAAAAAAACAAACTAACTATAAAAAGCTGTTTTTTCAGACAACGTAGGAAACCTGAATATCAACTGGGTATTCGAGTTTAAGGAATTACTATTGATTTTGTTAGGATAATGGCATTATGATCATGTTAAAACAAAAGTGATTGATGACTGCTTTCATATTCCAACAGTATAGCACAGTGAACCCTTATACACCATTAATAGTAGAAAAGCAGAATGAGGGGTGGGATGGGGAGATCATATGGCATCCAACTCAGACTGAAAAGTCTGAAATTAAATCTCTTTCCAAAGCTCATATGAATTCCTGCTCAAATCTGTCTTCCATAAAAGAAACATGGGCACTAGATGCCCAAATCCGTGACAACTTGAGAAAACACTGGCTGTGCACTAGAGAGTCAGAGCAAGCAAAATAACTGACAAACCAAAGCTTCCACGATAAGGCAAACACAGAAGCAAAACGGAACAAAGGGAAGCATAATGTTTCTTACGAAGTCCAAAGCTTCTCTCACTTCAGTATCAAACGGGAGGGAAATCCCTGTACGGTTTAGTTTTCAAATTTTTGGTTGAAATAATTCCCCAAAGAGCGTTTACCTCTATCACTTACTATCTCAAGCCACCTTCCATGCCAACTTACACTTCTTTTTTTAAAAAACACAAGACTCCTGAGATTCTGGAACTGTTTTTGCCTCCCTGGGTGGTTCTGTATGCTATACTCATTTCCCCCCACCTGAAAGGATATAAAGTTCCTCCCTTTGTCAGTTTAACTTGCAATTATTAACCAAATCCTCACATAAATTTCTAAGTACAGATTGAAATTTCAATAAGCCAACCATCTCCGTAGGAAGAAAATGGAGAACAGAAAAAGAATCATTTTCACTTCTCAGTATACATTGTTATTTGCTTCTTCCTCCCCCAAAACCTATCATCCCTTACACCACTCACCATGAAATCTCTGCAGTAAGTATTCCATGAGAGACGTCAGTGGTAAGACCAGGAGAGCCAAAGCAAAGGCTACGTTAAAATTGAGAAATCCATTAATCAAATAGAAATACCAGGGTTCCGTACCTGAGTGAACAAACAGATAAGGAATCATTAGCAGATGCCTTCAACACCTTCAACATTGACTCAAAATGTTCTTTGTTCAGGTAATGTTGATAGCCTGATGCCTCAGGGAATGAGTCCACAATGGGAACTCAGCTCCTGGGGCTCCGCCACACAGGGGAAGCCCAAGAGCAGAAGATGGGAAGAGAATGGGATTGGTCACTTTTCCAGAACAACGAGGTAATTTAAATAGCTTAGAGGTGATACTGTGATTCTTAATAAGCAATTTCTATTTGGTCTTCATCTCCATTCCTGGCAAAGAGCTCCTAAAACCCTTGGAATTTCCTAATCAAAGAGCAATAAGGGGGCCTCCTGTTAATTAGGAGAATTGGGGAAAGCCCCTACGTAGCCTAAGGGTCTGGACTGATGGCCGGGGAACCAACCATGTGCCTGGGGGGGTTAGAATTTTCAGTTCCACCCTTTTGACCTCAGAGGAGGAGACAGGGGCTGGCAATTGAGTTTAATCACCAATGGCCAATGATTTCACCAATCTGCCTGTGTAATGAAGCCCCATACAAACCCAAAAGGACAGGGTTCAGAGAACTTAGGGTTGATGAACACCCAGAAGTGCGAGGAGTGTGGTGCTCCTGGAAAGGACTGGAGTTCTGAGCTCCATCCCACGAAGCCTGCCCTGTGCATTTCTTCCAACTGGCTCTTCCCTTATATCCTTTATAATATCCTCCCTAATAAGCTGGTAAATTTAAGTAAATTTTTCTCCAAGTTCTCTGAGCCACTCTATCAAATTAATTGAACCCCAAGAGGGGGTTGCTGAACTTCCCATCTACAGGTGGTGGGTCAGAAGAGACCATCTGTGGACTTGTGACTGGTGTCTGGAGTGGGGAGGGTGGGGGGAGCAGTCTTGCGGGACTGAGCTATTGAGGCCTTTCCCCTTTTTAGTCTCTCCTGTATGTCCCACTTATATTCTAGGATCTTCCCCCTCGATATGCTTAACCGCTATCCTGTAGTCGTGTATACAAGGGACCCTGCATTTGGTAAAATGCAGTAAGGTGTTTTCCTTAGGAAAATAATGTCCCTAGACTGAGATCTCGCTTAGTGCTGAGGACTCAGAGTGAAACAAAATGACTGAAAACACAAGTCTTATTCACATGAATTTTGATTCTTTAACTCAAAATCCTTAACCCGCATGAGGAGAAGCAGCCCTCCTCTGCACATGTAGCAGGTTTGTCCTCTGCTCTTCCCCTCTGTGTGATTACTTCAATCAGGCAGTGAATGACACATGCGGGCTTTAATCACTGCGTGTTGTGACACCCGCCTTGCACCACGGCAATTTCCCGCAATCAGCACTGCTTAAAAGGGTGATCAGGAGGCAGAAAGAGTCAGAAAAACCTGACACGCTTGCAGCTTGCACAGCAGAATAAGATTAGAAACCAAACCCGTAATGCTAGAAGCATTTAGGGGAGAAGCGGGAGGGGTACCCTGAGGAAAGACTCAACTGCAATTGTGTGTCACCTTTTGGGAAAGCGCCCTCCTTCCCGTCTACATACGCTGATGGTGGCCACGAACAGAGGTCCTGGCCCAGGCCGAGTTCATTAGAGACATATTTATATCTGGTATTCCTTACAAATAACCTTTTGGGTTTCAGAAAACTGATGATTTTCATATAGAAATACCTATCTTCTCTGGATTTTAATTAATATTTAACAACGCATTTCCTAAATTGAGTCCTTTAGGAATCCAGTTTCCAGGAAGGTAGTTTTGGATTGGGGCTTTTGGGGTTTTTTGGGGTTTGCTTTTGTTTTTGTTTAAGCAGGCTCCACACCCAGCAAGGAACCCGACGTGGGGCTCGATCTCCCAACCCTGAGATCAAGACCTGAGCCGAGATTAAGAGTCAGATGCTAATTGACTGAGTCAATGCCCCAAGAAAGGTCGTTTTTTGTATCATCTCCTGACCACTAGTATGGAGGCAGCAATATCAACTTTGACCTGCCCTTTTCCTAAACAAATTTTGGAAATCTGGACCTGAGAAGAAAAACCAGAGTGACTAGGAGAAATGATGTCACCTTTCACATCATCTTTTACAGATGCTAATAAGCATCAAAGTTGGGAGAAAAAAAAAAAGCCTCTTTCTCTTTGAGCCTTACAAATACATATTGTTTTTACAGAGAAGCACTTTATTTCCAGCAAATATTTGTCTCTACCACAACTTATTATACCTTCTAATAGGGCTAGCTATCCTTTTATACTCTGAGATTCTGAACCGAAAGTATTAAGTTGGTAAACTCAACAATGTTTAGCTGTTAGGAACTCACAGATCAAGTTCACAGCTAGGCTATGAACATTTCATAATAGACTGTTACTTCCTGGAAGAACAGGGTAAAAACTGGAGGATAAGCCAAGACTGGGTAAAGTTCAAGAGACAAGAGTATTAAAAACAAGGGCAAAAAGGGACAAAAATAGTGAATTCTGTCAGCCAGTGTCCTCCCCTACTTGATAAGACACCTGCCTGAAAAGAGAAAGGAGGAAAACCTTTTATCTCTTTCCAGGGAGATATTTGATGCTATTTCCCAGAAAGTATCAAAGCTGAACTATGCAGAAAAAAATGTGTCAACATGACAAGCTACGCATTTAACTGGTGCAAAGTGTGCAGTCAAAGAAAGCTGGAAGTAGGGTCTCTGCAGGGAATGACTCACCCATCTCCCTCTTTAGGGAAAGTGCTTCAAGTCCTTCCATTCAAATGAGCTAAAGGGAACCTTCAAAGAGGCTAAAAGAAGAATGGATCATGTTTACCGTTCCCCAGATTGAATGAAAGGAAACCATTTTATAGACCTACAATTTTCTAGAACTGCAAGAACTAACTTACAGTAAATCATCTTATAAAAGTCAAATTTGCAACACCAAGAGCGAAAAGAGACCAAGGTTCAGCAAAAACAGTTAGCGAAAGAATGAAAGCTCTTGGACAGCTCTGGCTGACAGTCAACTCTCAAGAGACTCACGGGGGCTTCATCCTCTGCCATTGCAAGGATAAGAAACTTTGAGTCTTTTCATCAAGGCCATTAGCCTTTGCCTTCCGAAATGTCCCGTCCAGCGATCTGACAGGTGTGAATAAAAACACCGGAAGAGGCACGGGTCATGTCCTAAGCTGCGAGGTGGCATCCTGGGGCAGACCCCCTGCATTGTTTGAGGGAAGGGCCTTTCTCATACCTAACCTCCCACGCCTTCCCCAGGCCTGTGAGCTCCTCCTGAGAGAGCACGATTCTTCACTCACCACACAAAAATGCTTATCAACCTCAACATCTACAAACTTCAAGTGTTACAAGGTTAAAAGCAAAATCAGTGCCATGACCAGCCACTGTCTTTTTTGCAACATGAAATTTTACCTCTTGATCTTTGACACCGAAGGGATGTTTTGCCTATGACTTTGCAATTTTATGCCTATACTAAATTTCCTAAATGCCAAGTATTCTTTTTTTTTTTTTTAAAGATTTTATTTATTTATTTCACAGAGAGAGATCACAGTAGGCAGAGAGGCAGGCAGAGAGAGAGAGAGAGAGGGAAGCAGGCTCCCTGCTGAGCAGAGAGCCCGATGCGGGACTCGATCCCAGGACCCCGAGATCATGACCTGAGCCGAAGGCAGCGGCTTAAACCACTGAGCCACCCAGGCGCCCCAATGCCAAGTATTCTTTACCTCGTCCAAATATTCCTTCTTTGACAAGGGTGCCGCAATGCCCCCGTCCTGTGAAAGACAGCCCATGGCGTCGTGCCATCGAAGCTTCTCAAAGGCTCCTGACCATCCTCCCAGCCTAAGTGCATGGGACCTTCCAAGGTATGGCTACTTCCTGCCCCTTCTTTAGATCAAAGCTTATCTTCTACTACCTCTAACTCGGCTGTGTTTCAGCAAGTTTATTCTCCTGTAGAATCTCAGCTGCCAAACTCTGGGGTTTTGCTGAGGTTGTTCTCAGTGGAAAGAACACAGGCTTTGGAGTCAGACGACCCTGGGCTCTTATCCCATTTCTGCCACTTATTAATTATGTGCAAGTCCCCCAACCATCCCCACCTTGGTTTCACAGCTGCGAGTAAAAATAAATAACGCCTATCTCACAGAGATTTTGTGAGGGGAAGAAGACAGTTGTGTAGAATTTCTGGTACATAACAGGCTTTTTTTTTTTCTAAACAGAAACTATTGTAATTAATAGTCGTGAAAAATGTACTCCTTTTCTTTCTCCTGGCTTCCCAAGAGTCAGCTCAGATCTGGACTGTGTCATTAATAAATGCTTTCTGGCCAAGAAAGTATCAAAAGGTCCCTTTGAAAACCAGGAACAACAGAGTAAATATTTACATTATAGTCACAACAGAGAGACTGAATTTATCTAGTTCACGCCTGTGTAGTTTCTACCTAAAATCAGCCAACACTGTAAAACTAGTTTAACTTTAAAAAAAAAAAAAGAATCCAATGTTCAATCTTTTTTTTTTTTTTTTTTTGGTCTCAGCAGACCCTCCACTGGACACTGCAGTCGTCTAAAATACACTCCTCTAGCGTCTACTCACTGAACTTTTACTCTCCCTTCCAGGCTCAGCTCAAGGACCACCACCTCTGAGAAGTCTTCTTGCACCACCAGACGGACCCGCTCCTAGGATTCGCCATCTTCCTGCTGTAGCACATAATACACTGGACCGTAATCACCTATTCTTGTGACAGCAGCCTTATTGGACAGCAAATTCTATGAAGACACAGATGCTCAAAGGCAATTTATTCAATGTTTCTTTAGCTGAAATCCAGTTATCTATCTGCTCAAGTATGACTGGCTTATATAGAAGACAGACACGAAGGCAGAAACTATCAACACGGTGCATTTGTAATTTTCAGATAAGAAACGTGCCTACCATAGCTAATGAAGCACTTGGAGCAGGAAAGTCTTCCAAAATAATCAAAATAATGCTAAGTAGTACCAAACATGTAGGCAAAGTGAAAGAGCCGGAGTTTCCATGACAAAAGATAGGCTGTCTCACTGTGTGACAACTGGACAGCATCAAAGTATTTATTAAAAACTCAGTCTTGGGGCGCCTGGGTGGCTCAGTGGGTTAAAGCCTCTGCCTTCGGCTCGGGGCATGATCCCAAGGTCCTGGGATCAAGCCCCGCATTGCGCTCTCTGCTCAGCAGGGAGCATGCTTTCCTCTCTCTCTCTGTGCCTGCCTTTCTGCCTACTTATGATGTCTGTCTGTCAAATAAATAAATAAAATCTTTTAAAAATAATAAATTAAATAAATAAAAATTCAGTCTTTCGTATTTACTGAATGGACTCACCCATGATCAGTTAGGTGACAATTATAAAGTACTCTGCTTTAAAAAGTACTTTTACCCCTATTGTTTTTATTTGGCATCAAACAAATCCTGACCTAATACACCACAACAGGTCTAACAAAACAGCTGTAGGACAGAAGAGCGATCAGGGCGTAATATAATCTGATGGATACTACCAAATTTGTTCATCATGACATCACCATGACAAATCTTTACTGAGGACCTAGAATACACAAACAACACTTACTTCAAGATGGAGGAAGTATTTTCTCTGCAGAAGGAGTTACTCTTTAAAAGAATGGATATCAACCCCACCCCAAAACCGTCAAATTCAAAGATGAGATAAAAGCACAAAAATTCTACATCAAGGTACAACCCTCTCAAGTCTGACTGACTACAGCATGGCATCAGTCCTGCTGATGCCCAGTATGACAATGCCTTCTGTCCCAACAGGGCTTTTTCCATCACCAGGAAAGTGATCACTTCCTATACATTCAAAATAGCAACATCTGAACTGAAGCACTCCCAAGTTCATCAAAGCAGGCAGAACAGAGCTCTAGGCACTCCTCCCAGGCAAACACTGGACAAAATGAATGGCAGATGCCAACATCTAAGAAAAAACTGGCCACTTCTAGGCTGGATCCCAAAACAAAGATCCCCAACACGGCCACCGTTAAACCAGAAACATAAATCGGAATCGATTGTGTCATTTCTGCTCTCCCAGCCAAACTGCAGGTTACTAGATTTATAAACCTCATCTATCTTGGCAACTGCCTTCATATAGTCTCAAAGTTTTATAAGTGATCAATCAAAACAGCAATACGTAATAATCTGTTTAAAAGGTAAAGTCAGTTTCCCAAAATTAAGCTGAAATTAACATCGTTTATTCAACCATTTATAAATGATATTATGCGTCCAACAGATTCCAGTAAATCAATTTCTAATGTGCAATCTTGGTCTAGGAGGGGAGTCTTCCTTCTATTGGCTTGTAGAACCAAATAAAATTTTACAAGGCAACTAAAACAAGGGGCAATTAAAAACATACCAACTCTCTGTAGCTAAAGGGAGACATCTAGAGGCAAAAGCTTAAAATTGCAGCTCTTCCTCACACCCTTGGGGATCTTGAGTTAGCCCTAAAGGAGAATTTTTATTATTTTTTAATTATTTTTATGTTCAGCTAGCCAACATATAGTTCATCATTAGTTTTTGATATAATGTTCAACAATTCATTAGTTTTATGTAACACCTTTTAAAATTCCTTCACTTAGGGAGTTCCTGGCTGACTCAGTCAGAGAAGTGTGTGACTCCTGATGTGGGGTTGTGAGCTGGACCCCCATGTGGAGTGTAGAGATTTCTTAAATAAGCTTTAAAAAAAAATTAAAATTCCTTTACCCAGCAATTATTCTCTAAACAAGGTGGTTTGTGAATTCAAGTCATGGAACAAAACACAATTTCAACTTATTACCTACGGCCCTCTACAATGACAATACTCCACAAATCCCAACAGGCCCAATTAAATCTCACTCATATGCTTACTTTAAATCTCATCCAATCTCTTGGTTCTGTTGGCAAAGTGGCACAGAAAAGTGATGGGCATGGCTTAAACGGGTAAGACACAGAGGTAATATTAACCCGCTTCACAGCAGAGCCCCAAGACGATCATATACACAAAATGCTTCAAGACCTTCTGAAAATTAATCCAAAAGAAACTACTTATTTTAATGAAAAAACAGTCTCATAAAATGGCAGATCTGACCAGGAAGATCTCTAGGTCATCCCTCTGTAACTGTCACTAACTCAAATGCCCTAGGGGGCCAAATAACCCAGGCTCAGGGCTGGCTGAGGTAAGGGCGGGGGGCGGGGTAAAATGGAGTCTGCCTTCCCCAAACTAAAGGCATCCCACTTTTTTCCTCTCAACCCTAAACTGGCCAGACTACCCACCCTCTCATGCTGACTCTACCACTTGCTCTGCTTTGTCTACATATTTCCCAAACTTTCTCCCATGATGCCTGATACTAAATGCAAATTTTAAAAAGAACAAGTAATACCAAATGTGTCCATGTCCATAAAACCTCTGGAGGAATATACTCCAAGGTGTTAACAACAGCTTGTTTATCTGGAGATAATGGGATTATAAATGGTTTTATTTTCCTATTTTAGCTATCATATTGGTTTTCTAATGAGAACAGAAAAAAAGTAACTTTTCATCCAAAAAAGTAGCATCAAGAGCCATGGCATACTGAGAATGACAGCAGGACTAACAGAAATCACATGAATCAAGGGGCTCAGTCAGTTAAGTGTCCAACTCTCAGTTTCAACTCAGGTCATGATCTCAGGATCTTGAGATCAAGTCCAGCATCAGGCTCTGCACTCAGCAAGGAGTCTAAGATTTTTCTCTCCCTCTCCTACTGCCCCTCCCCCACACTCACTTGTACACATGCGCACGCGCGCACGTGCTCTCTCTCTCTCTCTCTCAAATCTTGAAAGAAAGAAATCACATTAATCAAGAAGAAATATTTAGTGGCTACTTATCATCACTGTGCTATATCAGAACGTCATTTACTTTTGAGATTAGCAGCAAATAAATGCTGTACTTGAGGAAATAAAGCAACTGAGCTGAAATTTCAAAATTCAGGCAAAGGAAGCTCTCTCTTCCTCTTCCCCAGATTCCCTAAGGCCTTACCATAAAGATCAGGTCCATGAGGAGTAAAGACATTATACAAGACGATGTTCACTGGTGCGACTACCAGCTTCCCATAGTAGTAGCTATCAATGACCACCACAGGCACCTAAGACGGAGCAGAAAATAGATACCAATTGCAGGGTTTTCTTCTGGAAACGTGCTCCCAGTGCGAACAGGATAAACTTCAAAATGAGAAACAGAATGAATTTCTCATATTCTCTTTCCTATCAGTATGCTTTCACTACAACTTTAAAGCAAAACAAAAATCAAAACTCACCAGAAAGAGTATTAGGGCCACCAGAGACCAATGAAAGAAACTCCTCCACCTGTGTTTCATGACCAGCAAATCAAAGGCAATGGGTAAACTGTTTGACAGAGAAACGAAATAGGGAATCAAAGAAAACACTTAGAATGTAGACTCAAACAAGTCATTCACACAGACCTCATGCTAAACAGGAGGAAAAAATGTCTCTAGCAGTTAACAGTGAGGAAAGAAAGCTGATAGAGGACGTCTTCTCAACAATACAGTGTAACGGCCATTCAAAATACATTAATTGTAAGTGAATGTGCCCTGTGGTCCTATACCCACCCGGACAAATGAATGGTCATCTCCTCCATGATTTATAAAGATTTGGGTAATATTACACACTTTGATTTGTCGGTTCTGCTATGTCTCCTTCCAACACTATTTGCGCTTATCCCTTTCACTCAAATTCTTCAAGCAAGTGGCGTATGTATGTTGCCTTCACCATTTCTTCCTGAAGGCCTGGCTTCAAGCTCACGCGACGGACTAAGGTCAACAGGAATCTCCTCTCGGCCAGACCCAGTAACTCTTCACAACCTTCACCTCCCATGGTCTTTCTGCAGCACTTGACACAAAGCATCTGTTTCTTCCTCTAGGTTTCCTGGCTCCTGTTCTTTCCTGGCCTCTTCCTAAGTGCTCCTTTCCAGATGTCTTTTTTTGTGCCCTACCATGGTCCTAGGTTCCAGAAGCAAACTTCTCCTCTTCTTTTTCTACACGCATTTTCTCGGTAGGTACTTGCACTCTTGCATGAACAGTCACCTTCATATCCATGACCTCCAAATCCAGAACACTAATCGGAATCTTCACCCATGTTCCAGTCACAAGGAATGCCCTCCCCAGGCCAACCTCTTCCTACAGAACTTACCCAAATGTCAACTACAGGCTTTGCTCTTGACCCCTCTGCAGAACCAATGTCTCCCATCTCTGAATTCACATGGCATTACCATCTGTTGTTATTTAGCAATGTCGTGTGCTATCACAAGGTGTTTCTTCTGTGATATGAACTTTCACATTCTATTATCAAAATTTCATTTTGATGGGGAGGGCACGTTTTGCATGGAGCACTGGGTGTTGTGCAAAAAGAATGAATACTGTTACGCTGAAAAAATAAATAAAATGGAAAAAAAAATAAAACTAAAAATGAAATTAAAAAAAAATTTCATTTTGATTTCCTTTGCATTATCATTTTTTTTCTGCCCAATTAGCCACATTTCCATGGCATCTCTACATCTCCTTCAGTGAGGCATACTTTTAATTACTTGTTCAATGTCTGTCTTTCCTACTAAAACGTAAGCTCCAGAAGCAGGAACCGAAGTGTCTTTTTTTTTTTTTTTTTAATTTATTTGACAGAAATCACAAGTAGGCAGAGAGGCAGGCAGAGAGAGAGGAGGAAGCAGGCTCCACGCAGAGCAGAGAGCCCGATGAGGGGCTCGATCCCAGGACCCAGGGATCATGACCTGAGCCGAAGGCAGAGGCTTTAACCCTCTGAGCCACCCAGGCGCCCCCCGAAGTGTCTTCTTTATCAAAGTGTTAGCAGTGCCTAACACTAAGTATTCAATAAATGCCAGTCAATTGATAGCCATCCCGAAATCCCTTATCTCGGCTAAAGGGAGACCAATCAATACGTGCCCCCCAGAGGTATTTGAAGAACTCACAAAGTTCACTGCCAATGGTGCAGAGTAAAAGGAACGGAGGAACTGACAAAAAAGGCTAGAGAGGTAAAAAAGGAGGGAAGATCAGGACTTTGTGGGTCATGTTAGAATCTGAACCCATAGGGCAGGGGGTTCAAACTTCTTATTTAAAAGACCTAACAGGGAGCACCTGGGTGGCTCAGTTGGTTTAGCAACTGCCTTTGGCACAGGTCATGATCCCAGGGTCCCGGGATCGAGCCCCGCATCGAGCTCCCTGCTCAGTGGGGAGCCTGTTTCTCCCTCTCCCTCTGCTGCTCTGCCTGCTTGTGCTCTCTGCTCTCTGCTAAATAAATAAAATCTTTAAAGTCTTTAAAAATAAACAAATAAAGGACCGAACAGTATGTATTTTAGGCTATTAGGCTTTACAGGGCATATATGGTCTCTGCTGCATATTCTGTGTGTGTGTGTGTTTTGTTAACAACCATTTATAATGCAACAACTTCTTAGTTCTTGGGCTGTACAAAATAAGACCAACCGGACTGGGCCCACAGGTGACAGATTGCCAGCCTCTGTGACACAGAGGAATGGGGAAGCTACTGTAGAGTTTAAAACAAAACAGGGAGTGATATAGTCATATTTGCATTTCAGGACGGTAAGTCTAGTTTGATTATGGAGAGCAGATTTCCAGAGATCAAGCCTAGGGATGGGAAGGTCATTTAGCAGGCTGTATGGTAATCCAGGAGCAGAGGTGAAGAGGAGTAGTCAGAGTCAAGATACTCAGGAGGTACAATAAATAGAGACGAGTCACAGATAATTTTCAGGTTCCTGGTTCAGCACTGAGTAGATGGTGGTACCATTCATTGGGATAGAAACGTAGGTAAAAGAACAGATATAGACACAAGATAGTGAGCTCAGTTTTGTAAATGTTTAGCTATAGAAAAGGAGATATCTAATATATATGAGATGACTGGACCAGATTTAAGATATGGGAATCATCAAGATGAATGAAAGATAGGAGAAAAGATAGGAGAGGGCCTCACACAAAATCTTTAATATTTTGATGATATGCAAAATAGAAGACTGGCGGTGGGGAAACCAGCCTTGAAAGCACAATTAAGAAAATTTAGAATACTTATCCTCTAGAATACATTTAACTCTCCAAAAAATTTATTCCATAAATAAATTTCCATAAATGTATAGACATATATACAAAAAGGTCCATTGAAGCATTGTACATCATAGCAAAAACCAGAAAACTACGTATCTACCAGCAAGGCAAGGGCTAAATTATGGTCAGATAATGGAATGCTATGCAACCCAAAGAATGATCTAAGTCTACATACACAGAAGATATATAGTTTATCCCCTGTGGCCTCTGCTCTGGTGGGAGTACCCCGGCTGAGCTCCCAGGCACGTGCAGAGGGGACAGCTATGGGCTTTGGACACAGGCAACCCCAGGATGACTTGAAAGTAGGACATCTTTGGCCCTCCAGAAGAGAGAAAATTAGTGGCTGGTGATCAGTCCGTATGGCATTCTCAGATGCCTTTACCTGAGTGAGAAATCTGCCTCCATCAGGACCTCAGGTTTCTGGCAGTCCTATGTGACACCAGCACAGGACATTCCTGTAAATAAACTGCAGGACATGTGGTGCTTTGCAACACTGACATTTACTGCGTGTTGATGATGTGCCAGAATTGTTAACTCATTCTACTATCTTAATCCTCTCAACAGGCCTACCAGAGAAAGAACGCCAGGGGAAGGGGGAGAGAGAGAATCTTTTTTTTTTTTTTTAAAGATTTTACCCATTCATTTGACAGAGATCACAAGTAGGCAGAGAGGCAGGCAGAGAGAGAGGGAGAAGCAGGCTCCCGCCGAGCAGAGAGCCCCATGCGGGGCTCGATCCCAGGATCCTGGGATCATGACCTGAGCCGAAGGCAGAGGCTTTAACCCACTGAGCCACCCAGGTGCCCCAAGAGAGAGAATCTTAAGCAGGATCCAGGCCCCTGCAGATGCCAATGCTGGGCTCCATCTCAGCACCCTGGGATCATGACCTGAGTGAAGAGTCGGACGCTCAACCGATTGATCCAACCAGGTGCTCCAAAAAATTATTTGTTTAAAGGTTGGGATAGAGTAGGGTTCCCATTTTAGTTTGACATACATAGTAGTACAACTGCTAAATTAAGGGCATAAAGACTTTATAGATACATATTATAAACAAAACGTTACATAATATTACAACACAAAAAAGTCATTCTGAGATTATTTCAACAATATATCGAGAATGTTCTCCCTACATGCTAAAACAGCATTTGCTAACATTGCTGACGGTCAACATTCCACCTGCTAAAAGTGTCTTACTCCAAAAGGCTGTGTGATGCTTAATAAGGAAACCCTAGAAATGATCCTATTAAAAAAAGAGAAAAGAGGGGCGCCTAGGTGGCTCAGTTGTTAAGCATCTGCCTTTGGTTCGGGTCATGATCCCAGGGTGCTAGGATGGAGCCCCACATCGGGCTCCCTGCTCAGCAGGGAGCCTGCTTCTCCGTCTCCCACTCCCCCTGCTTGTGTCCCTCTCTTGCTGTGTCTCTCTCTGTCCAATAAATAAATAAAATCTTTAAAAAAAAAAAGTAGATATATGCAGTTACAGGATGATTCTATTTAAGAATTTATAATATGTATGCACATGTACATGCGTGTGCATTTACACACAGAAGAACAATTTCTGGAAAGATATATACAAAAGTATTCTTGACTATCTTTGAAGATTAGGCTAGGGGAAAAGAGAATTAAGAATTCTTTTCACCTCATACAAACTGGAACTTTTTTTTTTTTAAAAGATTTTATTTATTTATTTCTCAGAGTGAGCACAGGCAGACAGAGTGGCAGGCAGAGGCAGAGGGAGAAGCAGGCTCCCTGCTGAGCAAGGAGCCTGATGCGGGACTCGATCCCAGGATGCCGGGACCATGACCTGAGCCGAAGGCAGCCGCTTAACCAACTGAGCCACCCAGGCGTCCCTGGAACTTTTTTTCTAATAAAAATATACTACTACAGTTGATTTTTGAGCAACACAGGTATAAACTGTGTGGGTTAACATGTATTTGGGTGTTTTTAATAAATACAGCACAGTACTACAAATGTATCTTCTCTTCTTTTTTTTCATAGTAACATTTTCTTCTCTCTAGCTTACTTTATTGTAAGAATATATAATACAGGGCGTCTGGGTGGCTCAGTGGGTTAAGCCTCTGCCTTCGGCTCAAGTCATGGTCCCCGCGTCCTGCGTCCTAGGATCGAGTCCCACATCGGGCTCTCTGCTCAGCGGGAAGCCTGCTTCCCCCCCCTCTCTGCCTGCCTCTCTGCCTATTTGTGATATCTCTCTCTCTCTCTGTCAAATAAATAGATAAAACTTTAAAAAAAAAAAGAATATATAATACATAGAACATACAAAATACATGTGAATGGACTAAGTTACCGGAAAGGCTCTGTCAACAACAGGCTATCGTCAAGTTCCTGGGGAGTTAAAGTGACATGCAGGTTTTTCAACAGCGCAGGCTGTCAGCGCCCCCATGTTGTTCAAGGGGCCACTGTACTATAACGACTTCAACATCAAAGTACAGTATTTTTCTGAATTACTAGAGGGGCAGGTAAGAAGTGAAGGCAATGCAGACTAGAGCAAAAGTTGGGGGAACGAGGAACACAGGAGGAGTGAGAAACACTACGGCCCTTGGGAAAAGAGCTGCTGAGGCAAGAACTGGAGAGCGCAGGGAAGTCCGGTTTTAGGCCTGCTGAGTGGGAAACGCACAGCACAGAGTGGTCCAGTGTGCACAACACACCAGCGACAGGGTCAGGGAGGCCTGGGTCCAGAGGGAAAGAGTATCTCAAGCCAACTCCACGCTGAGCACAGAGCCCAATGCTGGGCTCAGTCTCACCACTGTGAGATCACAATCTGAGCCAAAATCAGGAGTCAGTGGCTTAACCGATTGAGCCACCCAGGCACCCCAGCAAACAGAATCTTAAAGGAAAATCACCCTCTTAGACTCTCTTTTCTCATGTATAAAGCACTAATGGCTGGGGAGCCTGGGAAGCTCAGCTGGTTAGACGACTGACTCTTGATTTCGGCTCAGGTCCTGATCTCAAGGTCCAGGGATCAAGCCCAGTGGGGAGTCAGCTTGGCCCTCTCCCTCTGCTCCTCCCCTGATTCATGCATACTCACTCTCTAATAAATAAAATATTTAAAAAATAATAAAAAAATAAAGCTCCTGGGGCATCTGGGTGGCTCACTGGGTTAAAGCCTCTGCCTTCGGCTCAGGTCATGATCTCAGGGTCCTGTGATCGAGCCCCACGTCGGGCTCTCTGCTCAGCAGGGAGCCTGCTTCCCTTCCTCTCTGTCTCTCTGCCTACTTGTGATCTCTGTCTGTCAAATAAATAAATAAAATCTTTAAAAAAATAAAAATAAAAATAAAAAATAAAGTTCCCATGATTGCATGTTTCCTGCAAAGCTGCTGTAAGGCATAGGGATAAAGTTCATAAGGGGTTTAACAGCAGCTAACATACAGCAGACTAACATACAACTTAATAATCACTATTCTTATTAGAATGAATCAACAATATGCACCAAGAGAAATATTCTTCCATTTCCCATAAGCTCTGTAAGCACAATTCGTTCCTGTAACTTTAGGTCATAAGCAGAGAACATGGAGATAAGCTAACACAGAGATTTACTATGTGCCCAGGGACACAAGGAAGATGAACTGTGTTGGTCCCTTACCCAAGAGCAGCACTGAACGGCCAGCCCAAGATAGCCCCAGCGGCTACTCCAAGCACAGCAACTGAAGTCTTGTCCATATACCAGCCAGTCACGGCTACCAACGTGGTATACATACAGAAGCTGCTAGGAAGGAATGCTGAAAAAGGAAAGAAATGGGAAACACAAAGAGGGGGGAGGGAGATAAGAGTTTGAGGTTTATTAGGTGTTACTAAAAATGTACCCACATTACACGATACCAATAACCAGGAACATATTTTGAGAAACAATGTATTAGAATTGTGCAGTGAAGTTATACTCGTTAAAAAAAAAAAAAATGAAGTTCAATGATTTTTATTTTCTCACTCTTGTTTTTTTTAATGGTACCAACACACCCTTAGTTAAAAGATGCCAAGCACACCATTCCTCTCCTGGCCTGTACCCTAAGTCCAAAATGTAGAGAATTCCAGGTTATATTTCCAGACAGGGAATATGCTGCAAGAAACTTAGAGCCATTGCTGACTATTTCTGGAGCAGTTTATCTTCTGATAGTTTTCTGAGACTGTCCTGGCGCTAACCTTTACCCCCTAGGAATTCTGGAAAGCCATCTCAAGGGCCAAATATTGGATGGCAATGCCGCTTTGCATCCTTCATCGACGGGCATAGATAGTTCGGGCTGTGAAAGTCCCTTAGTTACTTCCGTCTAGCATCACTCTGTTGTAGTAAACAGCAGAGGCTGAGTGCTTTTAGGGTCTCTGTGACAGTAACATGCGATCCATTACATGTGATTCTACACAAAAATGCAGGGGCACCTGGGTGGCTCAGTGGGTTAAGGCCTCTGCCTTCAGCTCAGGTCATGATCCCAGGGTCCTGGGATTGAGCCCCACATCGGGCTCTCTGCTCAGCAGGGAGCCTGCTTCCCCCCACCCCCCGCCTGCCTCTCTGCCTTGTGCTTGTGATCTCTGTCAAATAAATAAATAAAATCTTTTTTAAAAAAAAAATGCAGATCTGCCTCTCCAGGCTGCACAAGCCGACCTCGCCTAGAGCACTAGGGAAGAAACAGCGGCACGAGGCCAGCACCACAATCAGGCCATGTGATCTCCCAAACTCAGGAAAGGCTTTAGAGGCTGTGTATCAAAGGGTGCCTTGAACTTCTCTGCCTTCTCGTTCTTGGCTGGGATGACAAAGTTAAAGGTACTCCTGAGTATCTCCCTCTTATAAGAATCCACTTTAGGAGTAGCAAAGTAACCAAAAAACAGAAGGTAAAAGCTTCGCAGATAAATGCTCTATAATACCGATGCTCTCTGCAAAGTTGTCAGTTATAGCCACCAATGCAGAGGACAAGGGAACAGAGGAATCGGAGGTCTCTGCTGGCCTGGAAGGGAGAGCACGGTCTCCCTGAGGACGGTGACTCTCATAAGGTCTCTGCACAACCACATAGATTTTGATACTGTCAATGAAGTTAAATGTACACTTTTGTGCTAGATACGATTCTTGTGTATATTTTGTGTGTATACTAGATTCTGGTACACACAAACAAATTAAAATTGAGATAATTACATCTAGTAGCTTAATTTTTCCAGAGAAGTGGAAACAGGCTACCTTTTGGCAGTAGGCCACCATGGCTCAGAGAACAGAAATGTGTAACAGCAGCACGGCTCGCAAGCCACCACTCTAAGGTTGTATCCTCATTCTCTTTAAGGATACTATTTGAAAAAAGGAAAAAAAGGCCCAGAGGATGCATACCTTTATAGAACACATTGCAAATAATGGGCAGAAAGCAGAACCACAAAGAACAGGGTTTTTAGACATAAAAAAGAGCAAAATAACAAAATTGTCTTTCTTCCCCTAACAGCAAGAAAAGGCAGAAGGTGCTGATGTCTTTCAGTCTGGTTTAAAAAAAAAAAAAAAAAAAATACAGGGGCGCCCGGGTGGCTCACTGGGTTAAGTGTCTGCCTTCAGCTCAGGTCATGATCTCAGGGTCCTGGGATTGAGCCCCACATCGGGCTCTCTGCTCAGCAGGGAGCCTGCTTCTCCCTCTCTCTCTGCCTGCCTCTCTGCCTACTTGTGATCTCTGTCAAAAAAATAAATAAAATCTTTAAAAAAATTTTTTTTAATACAATAATAGAAAGCTCTACTACTTAGGAGTTCTCTGACACCCAGTAGGTCATTCCACTTTTCTCAATTTCCATGTCCTCATCTGCAAAAATGAGAAAGTATTGGTCTTACCCCTAACACAAAATTGCTGTAAGGATTGATGAAGATCACGCAGGTAACAGTGCTCTGCAAATTACTGATATTCTATCTCAACATAATCTACGCCTGCACAAGTTCTTCCTTTCAATGCAGCTGTGAAAGTTCAGTGTACCTGTTACACCCTCACCTGCCCCTGTACTTACCTGATGAGGAGCAAAACATGCCAGTGCTAAGAACCAAGAAGGCCAGCATCATTCGACTTACATGCAACCCAAACTTCTTGCACACAGCCCTAGAAGAAAGGCAAAGACCATCAGCATAGTCAATCTTAAGGACAGACATTTCGAATCAAAGGAAAAAACATGCCCCCATCGCAGGGAACACTCAAGATCTAAAGTCAAACACAAAACTGCTTCTGTGAGGACAATGCATGGGAAAGTGCTCAGAAGACTGTCTGGAACAGAATTGCTTAATAAATAGTAGTTACAAGACAAAAAGGCGAGGAGACACACGAAGGGTTAATAAGAAGTTGTCTAAGTCCACACTTCTCAAATCCAAGGAATGACAGTCTTCTCTACTTCATTCTTGGAGGTTTTAACCCTGTTAACATTCTTAGGAATTATTACCGCTTCATTTAGTCCACATTTGTGCAGACATACCCCTCCCTGGGTTAACTGTCGGCTGGCTCAGGTTCCTCAGCGCATCTCAGAGCTGCTTTCTAAATTTTGCTTCTTCCTAAGTATATCCTTCATGAGTTCATTTAGGGAGGATCTGTTAATGGCAAATTTCCTTTTTGTTTGGTTTCTCTCCCTCTTTTTTTTTTTTTTTTTTTTTTTAGCTGAAAAGCCTTACTAAGCTGCTGGTCTTAAAAGATGGCTTGGCTGAGTACACAAATTAAGGATGACAATCATTTTCTCTGAGTACTTTAAAGTTTTATCTTCTGGCTTTTGAGAAGGCTTCTGTCAATCTAACATCCCTTCGTGCTATTCTATTAGTTCTTTGCCCTTGGTGTTCTACGTGGTTCACTAATTCCTTATTTATCCAGCTCAGGATATGTTAGGCTCCCAGAATCTATGAATTAGCATCTTTTTTTTCATCAATTGTGGAAATTCTTAGGTACTACTTCCCTAAGTACTGTCTCTCCCCACTCTATCATCTCCTAGAATCTGACTGAATCTGTCAATACGGGTTTAACATCTTTATATTTCCCTTACATTTCCCTTCTATTTCCTTTCTGTCACTCTGTACTTCATTCCTACTGAGCTCTTCAGATCAATCTTCTCGTTTGTTAGTGTCTAGCCATTCAAATTAACCACTGCGTGTTAAATATCGATTCTGCTTTCATTCCTAGAAGTTCTGTGTGGTTCTCTCTCAGATCTGCTGGGTTATCTTCATAGTCTCATTCCTTATTTTTCTTTTATCTTCTTTATTGTATTGTGGTAAGAACAGGTAATCAGGGGGTCTACCTTAACAGATTTTTAAGCATACGATACAGTACTGTTATCTGCACAATGTCGTACGATAGCTCTCTAGACTTACTCATCTAACACAACTGAAATTTTATACCCACTGATTAGCAACTTCCCATTTCCCCCTCTACCCAGCCCGACAATCACCAACCTGTGCTTTGCTCCTACGAGTCTGACTATTTAGAGTCCCATAGGTGGCATCAGTGGTGGTTGTCCATCTGGAACTGGGTAGCTCACTTAGCACAACATCCTCAAGGTTCGTGCATGTTGTCACACACTGCAGGATTTCCTTCTTTTTCAAGACTGAATATTCCATCCTAGGCATATACCACATTTCCCCCATTTATCGGTCAATGGACACTAAAGTTGTTTCCAGTCTTGGTTATTGTGAAAAATGTTACAAAGAACATGGAAGTGCAGATACCTCTTCAAGATCCTGTTTTAATTCTTTTAGATAAATACCCAGAAATTGATTGCTGGATCATATGGTAGTTCTATTTTTAGTTTTTTAAGGAACCTCCATACAATTTGTACAGTGGCTATACCATTTGGTATTCCCACCAACAGGGTGCAAAAGTTCCAATCCTACATCCTTGCCAATACCGATTTGTGGTTTGGGCGGGGGGCTTTACAAGAGCCATTCTAACAAGTATAAAGTTATAGCTCACTGCAGTTTTGACTTGCATTTCCCTGAAATACAGTGACACTGTATATGTTTTCAAATACCCGCTGGCTAAGTGCATAGCATCTTTTTTTTTTCTCTAAGATTTTATTTATTTATTTGACAGACACAGATCACAAGCAGGTAGAGAGGCAGGCAGAGAGGGAGGAGGAAGCAGGCTCCCTGCCGAGCAGAAAGCCCGATGTGGGGCTCGATCCCAGGACCCTGGGATCATGACCTGAGCCAAAGGCAGAGGCTTTAACCCACTGAGCCACCCAGATGCCCCAAGTGTATAGCATCTTTAAAGAAGTGTCTATTGAAGTTCTTAGTCCATTTTTAATCAGATTAATGGGGTTTTTTGGTATTGAGTTGTAGGAGTTCCTTATATATTTTGGAATAGAACCTCTTTTCAGATTATGGTTTGTAAGTATTTCCTTCCATTCTCTAACTTCCTTTTCACTCTATGGATTATTTAGGTTCTTGTTTCTTATTCATGTTTTCAAATTCCTTTTTTATTTACAAATATCAAATATATTTATGTTCTTATTTTAGTAATTCCTAATCAACAAAGTCTTCCATGTCAGCTTTCTGTTATTATTGCTGTTGGTTCTCATGTACAACAACTTGTTCGCTTCTGTACTTTATTTTGAGATTTTTATTATAATTTCTTGTTTACTAGAACTGTATAGTAATTCTTTGACACCTGGGTTAAAGATCCATTTCTCTTGAGAAGCCTCCCCTTTTGCTTTTGCAAGATACCTATGGGCACTACCAATCCAGAAAAATTTAAATAAATTCTCAACTTTCGGGGGATCGTGTAAGGTGATGTTCATTCAGTCCTTAACCAATGTGAAAACCAATATATGGTTACAATCCTTAAAGACAGCACTAGCTTGCTTCCTTCTCTGTGCCACCCAGAGTCAAGGCCAAAGAATTTCTGTGTCTGAAATTTTTAACTGTTTTCTAGTGGGGATATTTTTAATAATAATCATTATGTCTAAATACCTTTTAAAGCATTATTAACATGTTAGGCTACATGTAAAAAAAAGTGGCTCTTATTACTGCAACACTTAAATGCTTAATACTTCCACTAATATTCAATCAACCGATAGGTACTTGGTGAAAGACAACGTACTGAGTGCAAGTAAGAGCAGTCAGTCTCACAATGGGAATAATTTCCTATCACCTAAGCTCAAGGGGAAGAGGTAAATCATGATTCTGTATCTTGCAACCAAAATTAAGACTCTACTAAATCCTACCACAGGAAACGCCAGTTACCCATATATTAACTTTACATGAGGATACAGAACTTAATGCACCTCAGGAAGGAAAGTCATAATTAAAAGTTTTCCCCTCCAACAGTGTTTCAAAACATCAGGTCCCACTTCTTTCCTCAACAAATTAAAAATATAATGACCATATAATCCAGCAAACCTACTTCAGGGTATACATCCTAAGGACATGAAATCACTATCTCAAAGGGATAGCTGTAGGCCCATGCTTACTGCAGTACTATTCATAATAGCCAAGACACAGAAACAACCTAAATGTCCACCTATAAATGAGCGGATAAAGGAAATGTGGTATACATGTACAGCAGAATATTATTCAGTCATAAATTTAAAAAGAAAATCCTACCACTTGCAACACGTGGATGGACCTTGAGGGCATTATGCTAAGTGAAACGTCAGACAGTGAGAGACAAATCCTGTATCATCTCACATGTGGAATCTAAAAAAAGCCAACCTTGCAGAAACAGAATAGAATGGTGGTTGCCAGGGGCTGAGGAAGCAGAGGACAGGGAGGAGACAGAAGATTAGGAGATGGTGGCCAAAGCATACAAACTTCCAGTTAGAAGATGAGTAAGTTCTGGGGGATCCCGTATACATCATGGTGACTATAGTTAACAATACAATATTAATGTACTTGGAAGCTGCTAATAGAGAATCTTAAAATGTTCTCGCCACACACAAAGTGGGAAGTGATGGATGTGTTAACTAACCTTACTGTGGTACTTCATGACATATGCATTTATCAAATAATCATGCTGTACATCTTAAATTCACACAGTATTATTTCAATTATATGTCAATAAAGCAAAAAAAAAATTTTTAAGTCCTACTTTTTTTTTTTTTTTAAGATTTTATTTATTTGATAGAGAGACACAGCCAGATAGGGAACACAAGCAGGGGGAGTCGGAGAAGGAGAAGCAGGCTTCCTGCTGAGCAGAGAGCCCAATACGGAATTCGATCCCAGGACCCTGGGACCAGGGTCTGAGCCAAAGGCAGACACTTAACAACTGAGCCACCCAGACATCCTTAAGTCCTACCTCAAATACAGTATTAGGAGCTACGAGGAAGTGTTTTCTATCACAAACACTGATTACGATCAGAAAAAAAAATCTTATGCTATATTGGGCTTCCACCATAGCACTTTAAGCAGCAAAGTTTTATACTCACTTGTAAAAGTAAAGTTCACAGATACAGCTCACAAAAGCCAGGAGACATCGTAAAAAGTAGAAGACAAGAATCTGAAAGAAACCCAGAGCAAGAAAACAGAAGTCACAGAAACAAAACTCTTAAAGATGAAAAACCACCTCCATTTGTCATTCATAACACTGAATTGGCATAATCCTTTTGAAAAGCAGCATGTATCAAGGACCACACACATATTCCTACCCCTAGACCGAGTACAGCTATTTCTACAAGACCAGCTCGCAGAAGTAACTTGGACTAAACAGGGAAGGTTAGTTCTACTCATGAAAATGGTAAGTGCGGCAGTATTACATTAGGAAAAAACTGCTCAAAAAAAAACTACACAACGTCCAATGATGGGGAAATGGTTCAATCAATTATGCATATGTATTTCATGGACTATTACACAGATCTTAAAATTCACAATTATAGCAACAGTGGAAAAATTCACATAAAACTCATACATTCAACAAACATTACCTAAACAACCATAATATATTGGTAATGACAGATAGTTACTCAATACTAGGTAAAAATACACATTATTTTACACATCAGAATTATAGCTGTGGAAATGAGAAGCATAGGAGATGACTGAAAAGAAATGTAGTAAAATGGTTAAGGTGGCTCTATCAGGCTGCCGGGACTTAGGTATATACTTTCCCTCCTGTCTTCCAAACACATGTAATGTGATTAATTTCGTAATTAAGAACATCAACTTAAAAAACAATAACAGGGGTTATATTTAATAGTTTTCATACTATAGTGCATACTGAGAGCATTGAATACTTCAGAATGTAAGCACTAGGGGCGCCTGGGTGGCTCAGTGGTTTAAGCCGCTGCCTTCGGCTCGGGTCATGATCTCAGGGTCCTGGGATCGAGCCCCGCATCGGGCTCTCTGCTTGGCAGGGAGCCTGCTTCCCTCTCACTCTCTCTGCCTGCCTCTCTGCCTACTTGTGCTCTCTCTCTGTCAAATAAATAAATAAAATCTTTAAAAAAAAAAAAAAAAAGAATGTAAGCACTAAATATATATCATGATTAAGATTACTGCATGTAACTTAGGAATACTTCATATTTTTCAACACCATGAACAAAATATTCCAAAGAGAGCTCAATAAACCAATCCATTAAATGCCAGATTCATTCATTACTTCAATAAAAACATACTGAAAGCCTAATATACACTGAGCACTATTCTAAATGCTGCTAGAAATTCAGATAATTTTAGTACAAAGTATCTACACATGTAAGGACCCCTCATCTAATTAAGTATAAAACATTTGGAAAGTTAAAAATTAGGGGCACCTGGCTGGTTCAGTCAGAAGGGCATGTGTCGCTTGGGGTTGTAAGTTCGAGTCCCACATGGGGTGTAGAGATTACTTTAAAATTTGGGGGCACCTGGGTGGCTCAGTGGGTTAAGCCTCTGCCTTCGGCTCAGGTCATGATCCCAGTGTCCTGGGATCGAGCCCCGCATCAGGATCTCTGCTCGGCGGGGAGCCTGCTTCCCCTCCCTCTCTGCCTGCCTCTCTGTCTACTTGTGTTCTCTCTGTCAAATAGATAAATAAGATCTTTTTAAAAAACAAAAAAAGATTTTATTTGACAGAGACACAGCGAGAGAGGGAACACAAGCAGGGGGAGTGGGAGAGGGAGAAGCAGGCCTTCCGCTGAGCAGGAAGCCCTACACGGGCTTGATCCCAGAACCGGAGCCAAAGGCAGAGGCTTAATGACTGAGCCACCTAGGCACCCCATTGAAAATAAAATCTTTTAAAAAATAGCTAAAAATTAACCCTTAATTAATGTAAGAATTGTATTTGGACCAGACAACAATGCCCCAACAATTAACACGCAACACATACCTAGAAATGTTGGTCAGTGCAGAAGGACACACGAAAAAAGGAGGGATAAGGAATGGAAGAAGCTAAACTCTATCTACACAGATGGAAGAGAATCCAAGATATACACCTGATACACCAGGGACACTAATAAGGAAATTTAGCGAGATTTAGATTAAGATTAAAAAACAAAAATCAGTGTATTCCTATCAGCAATGACCACCAAAAAAACCAGCAAAACAAGATTCCTTTCATAACAGCAACAAAAAAGTATGAAGAATGTAGGCATTAAGCTTCCCAAAACTTGGTAAGACTGAAATGGGTCCATTTACAAATTTTATTAAAGGATACAGAAAACCTGACTAATTAGATAAATACATCATCTTAAGGATGGAATGACAAACCTATAAAAATACTGATTTTCATATTAATATATAATTCAATGGGATTCCAATAAAGAAAAAAAAACAGCACTTGGGGGAGGGGCAAATGTGAAATGATTTTTAAAGTACAACTTTTAAAATGGACAAAGTGGAAAATTTATCAACCAGATTAACACACACTACAAAGCCATAATAATAAAAATATGGTACTGGGGCACCTGGGTGGCTCAGTGGGTTAAAGCCTCTGCCTTCAGCTCAGGTCATGATCTCAGCGTCCGTCCTGGGATCGAGCCCCGCATCGGGCTCTCTGCTCAGCAGGGAGCCTGCTTCCTCCTCTCTCTCTCTCTGCCTGCCTTTCTGCTTAATTGTGATCTCTGTCTGTCAAATAAATAAATAAATCTTTAAAAAAAAAAAATATGGTACTAACAATTTGACCAATGACCTAGAATAAGGAGGACATAAACAGACCCATACATGTGGGAATAAGGTGTATGATAGATAAGGTATTACAAATCAGAAGAGAAAGGATGGATTATTTAGCAGATGGTACTGAAAAATCCAGTTCACTATGTCACAAAAAATAAAGCTGCATCTTTCTACTATTTTTTTTTTATAAAGATTTTATTTATTTGACAGATGGAGATCACAAGTAGGCAGAGTCAGGCAGAGAGAGAGAGGAGGAAGCAGGCTCCCTGCCAAGCAGAGAGCCCGATGCGGGGCTCGTTCCCAGGACCCTGGGATCATGACCTGAGCTGAAGGCAGAGGCTTTAACCCACTGAGCCACCCAGGCGCCCCACATCTTTCTACTATTAATAAAAAATAATATTCAAGGGGTGTCTGGGTGGCTCAGTCATTGAGCATCGCTCTTCAGCTCAGGTCATGATCCCAGAGTCCTGGGATCGAGCCCCGTATCGGGCTCCCTGATCAGCGGGAAGCCTGCTTCTCCCTCTCCAGCACCCCTGTGCTTGTGTTCCCTCTCTATCTGTCATAAATAAATAAAATCTTAAAAATAGAGATTACTTAACAATAAAATTCTTTTTAAAAATATTAAAAGGTATTAAAGCCTTATATGTGACAGGTAAAATTATAAAGCTAAGAAAATACTTTTCAAAAATGTTTCTTTTTTTGGCGGGGGGGGTGCCTGGGTGGCTCGGTGGGTTAAAGCCTCTGACTTCGGCTCAGGTCATGATCCCAGGGTCCTGGGATTTAGCCCCACGTTAGGCTCTCTGCTCAGCAGGAAGCCTGCTTTCTCCTGTCTCTCTGCCTGCCTCTCTGCTTACTTGTGATCTGTCAAATAAATGAATAAAGTCTTAAAAAAATAAAATGAACTATTTCATTTTTATAACTTGAGAGAAAGAGCAAGAGAGCACAAGCAGGGTAAAGGGTAGAGGGAGAAGCAGCCTTCCCGCCAAGCAGGGAGCTCAATGCAGGAGTTGATCCCAGAACTCCAGGATCATGACCTGAGCCAAAGGCAGACACCCAACTGACTAAGCCACCAATGTACCCAAAAAGCTAAGAAAATACTTAAGAACATCTTTGTGAACTGTGGTAAAGAAGGATTTCTTTTAGGAAGACCCAAAATCCACCAACCATTAAGTGAAAAACTAATTGACTTGACTTTAACAAAATTAAAGATTTCTGTTCAACAAAGGGTCCAAAGACAAAACAGAGCAGTGACAGCCTAAAAGATTTCTAGTATCTAAAACCTACAAGGGGTTACTACTGAGAACTTCTAAAAATCAGAGGAGAAACCCAGAAAAATCAGTTGAAAAACAGCCAAACAATGTGAATAGGTATATCATAGAAAAGAATGAATGAATGACAAATGAAAATGCTGCACCTCACAAGTAATCAAAGAAGGGCAATTAAAATGAGAAATATTTCGCATACATGAGAACCATAAAAATTAGCAAGTCAGGAGATGTGAGGTGGCTGAAATACAGAACATTGTTGCAGAAGTGTAAAGTTGGATAGCCACTCTGGGAGGAATCTGGCAATAGAAATTAAGTTCTCTCTCTATATATATATACATACACACACACACACACACACACTCCACTGAATATATCCTTCAGAGAAACCAGGCACACACACACACACACACACACACACACACGGATTCCACTGAATATATCCTTCAGAGAAACACGACACACAGATCCCACTGAATATATAATTCAGAGAAAGATCCATAGGGAGATAAAACCAAGGTATTCTTCTTTAGGGTGGCAAGAAGTTGGAAACCATCTCTAGGGGTGCCAGTTATTACCAGACGCTCTTTCAGCAACAATCCACCCTCTCTACTGGGCATGAGGATGCTGGGACTGGGACTCGATAACTCTAATTCCTCCTTGTCAAGTGGCTTCCTACTGGCTTCCATTGGTAGAAACTTACCAGGAAGGAGACCGTATGGAAGAACAAGGGAAATCCTCATGCCTATTCTGCTTCCTGCTCATGTGGCTGATGTAAGAGAGCGATAGGAGATGAAGGATTCTGCTGAACAGGTCAAACTGGAAGTGACAGTGGATACCCAAGAGGACACAAAAGGCTTAAGCATTGCATATGGTCATTTCTCTACTAAGACCTCTCCTGTACACCTCTAAGTTCTAAAAACCAGAAATTAACTATTAGGTAGGGAAGGGAAAGACAGAGTTCTATCACTTTCTAAGGTGCTATCTTTCTTATCAGTCTAAAATGCATACACAATCATGTCTCTCCTCTGTCTAAAACCTCTGGATGGCTTCAGAAAGCCCTTGGGGGTATAAAAGTCTAACTGCTTACTAGAACCTACCAGGTGTTGTATAAATCTGGCCTCCTCCTACTTTTCAGTAAGAAAGTTCACAAAACCCACTCCACCACTCACTGTCTCTTCTAAGCATCAAGCCTATTTATACAAGGCCATACTGGCCCTCTTCCCAGCCTCATGGCTTTCTTCCCTCAACCCCATCCTTCCCTTACCTAGAGGACTCCTACTCACCCTCTAGTTCTCTCATCAGGGACTTCTGCTTCATGGAAAATGGATTAGCCATACTTTTCCCTTTTCCTCCTGCTCTGTAAAACCAACAACTCTGGACATTATAGGTGAAGTAAACCTGTGACAATTCAAGGTAGAAAGGAAGCAGCAGACTGCCTAGGGACTTTAAGACCAGAGGAAAAACATAATGTTAAGTTCCCTGGGTTTTCTTTCGCCTTCTATATTCCAGACTTAGAACTAAAGAAGTTGGTAGCTAAAAATGCAAATGAGCGCAAACACCAACCAAAGCCTGGTCAATCTTGCCAAAAGACCAAGAAAGGGGTAGCCTAACAAGACAGAAAACCTTGAGACAATAACCACTCTACTCCAGCAAAGCACTCCAGAAAGGGGCGGGGGGGGGGGGGGGGGAGGAGCTTAACTCCCACCCAAGCCATCAAAAGTCCAATAGGAAGCCAGTACTGTCAGTGGAGACCACTTGGATAATTCTGGACTTCACCTCCTCACACCACCCTAGCAGTAATGAAGTACCCTTACCCTGCCCACAGGAGTGAAGGCCAAGTGAGGAATCTCAACTTGTACCCCGACCTGGCAGTAACAAAGGTGGAGAACACTCTCCTTTCTCCTGCTAGAGTGGGATCAAGAGCAGCCAGACAAAACAGAAGGCTTCAATAAGACCCAAAGATGCAGAGGAAGCATGCTGGACCCATGAATAAGATCCAGAGTCTCATAATCCCACAAATGTCCACATTTCAACTGAAAATTACCTGGAAAATCTCAAACTGAATAGTTGAAAATAGTCAATCCGCAGATACCAACAAGATGAGACACAAGTTAGAATTATCTGACGAACTTTTAAAGGAGTTGTTGTAAAAATGCTTAATGAGCAATTAAGAACACACTGGAAACACGAAATACAAAGTTCCAGTAAAGCAACAGAATATATAAAGAAAAACCAAATGGAAATTTTTTTTTTTTTTCCATTTTATTCATTCTTTTTGCACAACACCCAGTGCTCCATGCAAAACGTGCCCTCCCCATTACCCACCACCTGTTCCCCCAACCTCCCACCCCTGACCCTTCAAAACCCTCAGGTTGTTTTTCAGAGTCCATAGTCTCTTATGGTTCGCCTCCCCTCCCCAATGTCCCAAATGGAAATTTTAAAACTGAAAAATGTAACAATCAAGATAAAAGCTCAACAGATAGACTCAAGAGCAGAATGGAAGGGACAGAGGAAATAATCAGTGAACTAGAAGATTAGAAATTGCTCAATCAACAGAGAAAATATTTAAAAAATAGGGCCTCAGAGATCTGTGGGACTATAATTAAACATCTAACATTGATATCATTGGAATCTCAGGAGAAGAGAAACAGGACAGAGCTGACAGTATTCAGAAAAATAACAGCTAAAATCTTCCCAAATTTGGCAAAAGACATAAGCCTAAAGATTCAGGAAGATTAGTAAATTCCAAACAGCATAAACCCATAGATATCCATGCCAAGACCCACTACAGTCAAATTTCTAAAAGGTAATCAGGTTAGGTCTCTATTAACTCCTAATTATCCTTCAGCACGCTGTTAAAATTAGGATCTCCTAATAGGCTGTCTTATTGCACACTGTATTTTTCCTCCATAAGACCCACTGCATTTATAATTACTTGTTCAATATTCATCTTCCCCCACTAACCTATAAATTCATGAGGGTAGGGATTTGGCCACTGTTACATCCAAAGCACTCAAAGTGCCTACCAGACAAAATTCTGTCCATTAATTTATATCCAAAGTATATAAAAAACTTCTACAATTCGGGCGCCTGGGTGGTTCAGTGGGTTAAGCCGCTGCCTTCGGCTCAGGTCATGATCTCAGGGTCCTGGGATCGAGTCCCACATCGGGCTCTCTGCTCAGTGGGGAGCCTGCTTCCCTCTCTCTCTCTCTCTCTCTGCCTCTCTGCCAACTTGCAATCTCTCTCTGCCAAATAAATAAATAAAATCTTTAAAAAAAAAAAACAAAACTTCTACAATTCACACAAAGGAAAAAATAACAATCCAATTTAAAAAATGGGCAAGGTCGGGGGAGCTGGGTGGCTCAGTTGATCAAGCAGCCAACTCTTGATTTCAGCTCGGGTTATGATCTCAGGGTCCTGCGATCAAGCCCTGCATTGGGATCCTACCTCAGCTGGGAGTCCGCTTCAGGATTCACTCCCCCTCTCCTTCTGCCCCTCCCCCGTGTGTGCTCTCTAAAATAAATCTTTAAAAACAAATGGACAGAAGACATGAATAGACATTTCCCCAAAGAGGTCATACATAGGGCCAACACATATATGAAAAGATGCTCAACATCACTCATCAGGGAAACACAAAACCACAATGAGGTATCACCTCACATCTGTCAGAATGGTCAAAATCACAAGAAACAAGTGTTGGTCCGGATGTGGAGTAAAAGGAACTCATGTGCACTGGCTGGTGCAAGCTGGTGCAGCCACTGAAAAACCTGGAAGTTTCCTCAAAAAATTAAAATAGAACTACCACAGGATCCAGTAATTGCACTACTGGGTATTTACCCAAAGAAAACAAGAACGCTAAACTAAAAGGATATATGCATCTCTGTGTTTACTGCAGCACTGTTTACAATAGCCAAATTACGAGGAGCCCAAGGTCCATCGACAGATGAATACAGAGGTGGTATATACGTACAATGGAATATTATTTGGCCATAAAAAAGAATAAAATCTTGCCATTTGCAAACATGCAAATACCGTATGATTTCACTCATATTCGGAATATATGGAATTTAAGAAACAAACAAAAAAAATGAAGAAAAAAAAGACAAAACAGACTCAACTACAGAAAACAAACTGATGGTTACCAAAGGGACAGGGATGCAGGAATGGATGAAATAGGTGGTGGGAATTAAAAATACACTTATCCTGAGGAGCACGTAGTAATATATAGCATTGTTGAATCCCTATATTGTACACCTGAAACTAATGTAGCACCATATGTTAAGTTTCCTGGAATTAAACTTTTATGAAGTTGCCCCATTAATGTTTGTTAAATGAACAAATGATTACTCTTCAAAAAGTCCTCTCCTACCTACAAATCTATTTTGTCCTTTTCTGAAAACTGTTCCAGAGACTTCTCTCTTAATCACCTCTAATTGCTTCCAGGTTTCCTGCCCTTACCTTATTAGTCTGAAGAATTCTTGCATGAAATGCAGCTGGCCAGGCATGAAGCAAAAGGTAAGCATAGGAGCGAATCGCATAAACTGGGGAATATTCCCAAGTCTGAAACCCCTTCCCATAGATGAGGTAGTGTGTCTGAAAATAAAAAACAGATTCAGGGTTAAATTGGCCAAAAATCCTTGCTAAGCGAATACAGGTGAAGTTTCCAAGCAAAAATATTAAGACAAAGGTACACAGAAATGCTGAAATTCTCAACAAGATTTGCAATAGATAAGAATCAAAATGATCCAATACTGACTAATATTAGGACATTATAATTTCTACAAGATTATTGTTTGGTCAATGTCAAAAGTTTGAATTTTATCCTCTACTTATTTTTTTTTTTTTTAAATACTCATTAGCCAAGGGATACCTGGGTGGCTCAGTCAGTTAAACATCTACCTTTGGCGCAGATCATAAATCTCCTGGTCCTGGGATCAGGAACCCGAATGAGGCTTCCTGCTTAGCAGGGAGCCTGCTTCTTTCTCTCTCTCTCTTTCTCTTTTTTTCTCTTTCCTTCCCCACCACTCATTCTCCCTCTCAAGTAAATAAAATACTCATTAGCCCAGAGCAACTCTAAACCTTAGCATTTTCCTTAAACTACCTATGTTAAACATTTTTTAATGCAAAATGGGATCAGAATATTTCACCTCTGAATTCCCTGTAATAGGAAGTCAGCAAACATATATATATATATATATACACACATATATATACATATATATGTATAAACCACGAAATAGCAGTACAAGGGTACCATTTAATAACATTTTATTTTAGCAATCAGGAAAAAATAACCAAAAAAGTTGAAAGAGTCACCTCTGAACCATGAGAGACTGTGGACTCTGAGAAACAAACTGAGGGTTTTGGAGGGGAGGGGGGGAAGGGGTTGGGTGAGCCTGGTGGTGGGTATTAAGGAGAGGGCGTATTGCATGGAGCACTGAGTGTGATGCATAAACAATGGATCTTGGAACACTGAAAAAATAAAATAAAGTTATAAGAAAGAAAAAGAAAGTCACCTCTAGGGACTGGGATTTGGTTATGAGAAGTAGAACAGAGCTACTGTTTTCCCTTTAAGTTTTGTAGCAGTTATCTTCAAAAATTATCTCAAAGTATTATTTTGATTTAAAATAAATTTATAAAAGTTACAGATCACATTTTTTTTTTGTAAAAAGTCCCATTTTCCCATGGCCTTCAAGGCAGGTAAATCATCAGCTTAGAATACAAAAGTGTAAATAAAATTGTTTTACTATCAGCCACAGTTGTATATGATTTGTATCCTGATTGGCAACAAGGTCCCAAGTCGTGAAATCAACGGGGGGCGGGGAAGGAATCAAAACTAAAGAAATCACCTACTGGTTCCCAGTAGTTGAAGGTTTCATCACAGTCAGAGATGTTGCTCAGGAGAGCAGCACATAACCTTGCTGAGAGCAGACACTTGAAAGCAGTAGATCCTTCAGGTGCCCAAACTTGTCCTGCTTTGTTCCCAGATAACCTGCTCAGAAGCAAAGGGAGGCTATGTCAGGAAGACAGACTAACTAGAAAGCGGTTCAGGGCAGAAACGGCAAGAATGCCAAGGACATCAAAGCACGCTTAGGTCATTCACCTCAAAAGTTAGTTGTTCTAAGTAGAACACAGAAGGGACCAAGACCTGAATTAATCTTACTTTCCACTTCCTGCTCTTAATGCATAAGCTCATTCATACACTTTAACTCATTGCCGCGGTGACACTCCTTGAAGGCCACAGAGCTCTCCTCTTTTTCTTTCTTCTCTTAACAAGGTGATTACTTTCCACATCTATTCATTTCCCCACTGTTCAAATGCACAGAGGCCTAATTTTGTGCAAAGTGCGTAACCCCCTCCAGTTCCATGTGTTGACCGGTCCTTTAATGCGGTCCTAAACCCGCAGTGCCCCGGGCTTGGGGAGAGAGACGGTTGCAGGTGCTGGGGACTGTGGGGCCCACAGTGAAGAGGAAGGGGTTAGGACCTCGCAGGCAAAGAAGGAACTGAGGCAGACTGCCGGGAAAGGTCTGCTCTTTGCTCTTGCCAGCCCGCTGAGGCTCAGCCAACTCAAACCGCACGATACCAGCTCGCTCTGGGCCTGGACCAGCAGCCTCGGAGCCTCCCTCCAGGCTTTCTTCCCGAGAAACAAGGGACGCAGGATGGGGGACCCAGGGCGGGGCGAAGACCAGACGTGACCCGTCCAGGAAGAGCACAGGTACCCGGGGGAACCAGGCTGGACCCGCGCCGCCCGGGGAGACCCTCGGGCCAGCCCCGCGCCTCCCGGCCGCCACGCCCCCGCCGCGCCCGCACACCTACTCGGTCCGCGGCTCCGCGCCGCTCGCCTCACGGCTGCACAGCAGCTCCCGCAGCTTGTCCGCAGCCGAGACCGTGTCCCCGCCGCTGCTCCCGCTCCCCTTCAGGCGCTGACGAGCCCCTCGGTTCGCCATGGCACGCGTGGAGAAGAGGTACAACTCGGCACCCTACGAAAGCGGCGAGCGCGGAGACATAGCTTTGGCTGGCAACGGTGTCCGCCGAGGGACAAAAGACCTTGACATGCGCAGAAAAGACGAAATTATAGTGTTATTGGGCCAATTGGGGCAACTCCCCAAGTAGAGAAGAAATAAAACCTGAGATTTGACCTTCACCACCAGCTATCCCTTCCACACACTTGTAATTCTGGGCATTCCGCCCTCCGTCCCACTCTCTTCCTCCACTCTCCAGCACAAATGGAAAGTGGCTACGTGTTTATCCAGTTAAAGATAACAGCACAGCTGCAGAGGAAAGGGGAGGTCCTTGAAAGGTCACTACACCTTGCCCTGTCTTTTGGCGAGCGGGATAGAGACAGCCTGTAGCTAATTAACTGCTTCAGAGAGACAAAGCTGTAAGGGCAGAATATAGAATAAGAAAAATGAAAGCCTGAAGAAATCCTGTGCAACAAATCAACCATACACCCGGCACTGCCATTGCTACTAGCAGTTGGATGAGCATTTACACACTTTACCCTTCTTAAATGCTATACAGCCACCTTGTTCTTATCAATAAATAAACTGAGGCCCAAGGTTGCATAGCCAGGAAATCGTGGAGCCCTGTTCCAACTCAGGTCTGTCTTATTAGGAAGCCCATGTTTTTCCCACAAGGAGATCAGGAGGAAACACCTGATGTCATACAGGTGCTAGCACACCTCGGACTCCCAGCGGTTATTCATCTGTTCCTGATCTCCTGCCCACTCCCCCAGTCGCAGAGTTCTGTCCCATCCTGTGCAGCTCTGTAGCAGTGGCTGAAACGTTTGTACAGGGAGTGCTGAAATGGGCCTTACAAGAAATGTTAAAAGGACTCCTGTAAAGGGGGGTGGCAGTAAGTAGAAGACAGCTACAGAAGGAAAAAATTTCATGAGTAAAAGCTAACATAAAGGTAGTAATCACTTATAAAGCTAGGATGGAGGTTAAGAGACAAAAGTAGTAAAATCAATTACATATAAAAGATTAAAGGGACCCACAAAATGAAAAAATTTAAAATAGAACAACGTATACATAAAACATGTAAAAATGAAGGGGTGCCTGGGTGGCTCAGTGGATTAAAGCCTCTGCCTTCAGCTCAGGTCATGATCTCAGGGTCCTGGGATGGAGCCCCACATCAGGCTCTCTGCTCAGGAAGGAGCCTGCTTCCTCCTCCCTCTCTGCCTGCCTCTCTGCCTACTTGAGATCTCTGTCTGTCAAATAAATAAAATCTTAAAAAAAAAAAAAAAACTTTATGAAAAAACAGGTAAAAATGGAGTTCTTTTAGAAGGGTTCAAACTTGGGGCGCCTGGGTGGCTCAGTTAAGCCTCTGCCTTCGACTCGGGTCATGATCCCAGGGTCTTGGGATCGAGTCCTGCATCGGGCTCTCTGCTCAGCGGGGAGCCTGCTTCCCCCTCTATCTCTGCCTGCTTCTCTGCCTACTTGTGACCTCTGTCTGTCAAATAAATAAATAATTTTTAAAAAGATTAAAAAAAAGGTGTTCAAACTTAAATGACCATCACCTTAATATACACTGCTATACACTTAGAATGTTATTTAGAGGGAGTGATGAACTTTACAGGATCCCAGATTATTATTTCATGCTAAAAATTCACAAATATTGGGGCGCCTGAGTGGCTCAGTCGTTAAGCCTCTGCCTTCGGCTCAGGTCATGATCCCAGAGTCCTGGGATCAAGCCCCACATTGGGCTCTCTCCTCGGCAGGAAGCCTGCTTCTCCCTCTCACACTCCCCCTGCTTGTGTTCCCTATCTGGCTGTGTCTCTCTCTGTCAAATAATAAATAAAATCTTTTTTAATTTACAAATATTGAAAACTGCTCAGTTCCTATAGGTAATTATTAGGTACCAAGTTCAGACATCCCAACCTAGCCCTATCTCCTACAGACATCCCTTTTTCATTCCCCTTCTCATTTCACTCTCATGCAGGCCACTCCCTGCCTCTACTTAGGAGAACTACAATAACATCCTTACAGAGGTCCCTCATCTCAAATTCATCCTATGCAACACTGTCCAATTAATTTTCAAAAGCACTACTCTGTATTGCCTCCTTAATCAAAAATCACCAGTTCTCCCATTGCCTGCCAAATGAAGTACAAAATCTGTATTCTAGAATTGTCTTTCATCTGCTAAATCCAGCCCTAACCTACTTTTCTAATCTTAACCTCCACCACTTTCCTATACACATTTACATTCCAACTAACTAGCCTGAAAAGTGCCCCAACTGCTCTTTTATCTATACCTGTGCCTGGAATGGACATCCTCCTTGCCTGACAATCCTCCCATCCTATCACTGACCTTATTTTAAGATCTAGCTCAAACACTACCTTGTCCATGTACTAGGCACCACTAGGGATAGAAGAAAGCTAAACATCGGGGATGCCCGGGTGGCTCTGTGGGTTAATGTCTGCTAGGTGTTTTTGGCTCAGGTTATAATCTCAGGGTCGTGAGATGGAGCTCTACATTGGGCTCAGCCCTGGGCGTGGAGCCTACTTAAGATTCTCTCCCTCCCTCTGACTCTGCAACACCCCCAATGCCTGCCGTGTGTGTGTGTGTTTGTGTGTGTGTGTGCGCTCTTTAATAAAAATTAAAACAAATAAGATATCAATCACATTGCCTGCCCGCAATTAGCTTATAGTCTGTGTAGAAAGACAATAAATGTGTTCATCAGAGTTCCCTTGATTCTTTACCCCACTTCCCAAAATGTTATGCCAATTTTCCCATCCTCATTAATGATCCTTCTGTTCTTCTAGGTCAAAAAACACAAAGTCAGTCCTGCTTCATTACTGTTTCTTTAGCCCCACACCCTTCACCCATATAGACATATTCCATCAGCAAAACCTTTCAAATATTACCCAGCCCAACAACTTACCATCCTGGTCCAGGTCACCATTATCGCTCACTGGCATTACCGTAATTACCTCCCAGTTTGTATCTTCACTTCCATTCTTGCTTTTCTACATGCTCTTCTCCAAATACAAGAACAAATAAGACAATTACTTCCTCCCAAGAGTTTTCAATATAATTCCAATCTGCAGAGCCTAACTATTCATTAACAGGAACATACATGAATTAACATTAGAGGACTCCATTCTGTGGAGTCCTGGGCTGAGCCAATCTCCCAGTGTCTCTGAGAGATGCTTACAACAGAAGGCTCCAGCATCTAGGAGACCAAAGTTTAATCACAGCGGAGAGGTTACTAGTGAAGACTGGGAAGGAGAAGTAACAATGGGAGAAGGAACATGGGCTTTAGAGTCAGACAAACCCAAGCGTGAGCTCTAAATCTGACATTAATTAGTTCCATGACTTCAGCGTAGTCAACCATGTAATAAGTGTTATCATGATAATACCAATACCAATTTTCGAGCACTTTCAACTTACCCAAGCTAATAAATATGGGTCTGACTCCAAAACCCACTCTTGTAAGTTGACTTAGTGAGATAATACATATTGGGTTAAAGAAGAGGAATTGGCAGTAGGGAAAAAATACAAATGACACGTAAGTTCTATTGCATTTTCATGAGTAAATCTTCTAAAGTACAAAATACTGTTTTGTTAGTTTTCCTAGTCATGACTCAGGAAAATATGGTACAACATCAAAGGTTACCAATCACATCATAGTCTATGAATTTAAGTGATAGAGCCCCTAGTTCATCAACATTGGCTATAGTCACAAGGTAAAAGATTTCACAAAAAGAACACAGTCCAGAAAGGACTACAAGTTACAAATTGGTCTCTTCTTTTCTTTTTAAGATTTTATGAGAGAGAGAGAGAGAGAGAGAGGAGCGCACACAAGCATGGGGGATGGGCAGAGGGAGAGAGAAGCAGACTCCCTGCTGAGCAGAGAGCCCGATGTGGGGCTCGATCCCAGGACCCTGAGATGATGACCTGAGCCGAAGGCAGAGGCTTAACCAACTGAGCCACCGAGGCGCCCCCAAATTGGTCTTTTTCACCTGAACCTGCACCCATACCCACAAGGATCACTCTGGAGAAGTAAATTTACTAAACTACCGAGGTGTTACATGTAGTCTTTGCTGAATCTCCTTTCTAAACTGGGACTGCATTGATGCCACCTGCTGCTGGGTGAGGGCCTTGTCACATGTCTGGTAAGTCAATCTATAGCAGAGACTGACCTGTTGAGTCTCTGGATGCTGGAAACTACTAAGGAATTGTATGGATATGACAGTGTCCTGGGACACTGCTCGGGCCACTGTGTGAAACTCTATTTCATCAAATCCTTTCTTCTCATCTAACCAAAAACTAATATCATGCACATAGCATGGGGGATACAGGGAATAGCTTTTAAAGGATTCTATTTTCCCAGGAACAAAATGCTTCAGGAAACGGTGGTCAAAGGTCCACAACATCCTCCAGTCAGAGATACCCCAGACAAGCATGGCTAGTAGGTCCAAGTTCACTGACACAAACATAAAACACTGGTCCTTGTGTACAATGCTTGTAGCAGATGTAGAGACAGACCCAATAATCAGATCCTTGGCACAATCTGAGCCAAAATTATGAGACCTCACTTTAATAATATAATCTTTCCCATTTGGTTGAAAGACAAATTCCACTGAACTGCTCAGCTTAGAGCCCTCCAGCAATGTCTGTGTCAGAAGCCTATCGAGAGTGCCCTTCAGGTGATCCAGTAGTGATGGAAGATAACTATCCTTCAGATTTTTATTAAACCCAAGGATAAATAAAGTCTCATGGAATGCCGGCATTGTGAAAGGCAAGATGTGGCACTTCCGAAAGACAGGTCCGCTGAGGACGTGCAGGGAACCCGGGAGGAAGTCTGGTGCTTGGATGACAGCCTGAACATGAACTAGGAGAGAAGGTCTAAGGCAGACCTTGGTTTGGCCACAGATTTCTTCATGAGCTTCTTGCTTGCCGTCTCTTCCAGAATCCTTGAGAAGGCTAAATTCTGAAAATAACTCGAGGAAGTCCTCCACGTCTTGTGTTGTCCCACTAGTCAGGGACTCAGAATTTGAGTTATCTTCACAGAGACTAATCCAAAAGGCAGCTGATAAACTGTCACAGTTCCAGGAAGTGAGAACACTAGGGCTTCCCTCTGGCAGCAAAGCGAAGGAACACTTCAGCCTCTTCAGAGGGAAAGCTTTGCCCAATTCAGCAATGAGTTTCTCATTAATGGTTTTGATAGGATGACATGAAGGTGCTTCTAGGAAACCTCTGTTTAAACACACACAAAAATAACTTTTTAACTTCAAATAATTGATTACAATGGATCTAGAATTAAAAGCACAAAGAATATAGAAAAGAATTATCCTTAAAGTGATCCTAAAAGCAAATTAAAAAATTACCTACCAGAAACAGATATCATGTGTTTCAGAACTCTGACAGCCACCATTTGTATGATATAGCAGACAAATTCTTAATTCTAAAAAGGCTTGTGTAAGGCCAGACTGACAAGTATTCATAGCATCAACATCATTAACAATTTATATAGCACCTATTCAATACACGGTTGGCATCAAGCCAATCAGGATACAGCTAGAGATAGAATTAATTTCTGGTAAAACAGCAGGTTACCTGTTCAACTTTCCTACAAGTGCTTCTGGTTCTGGAAAGGAAAACCACCGGTCACCCAGTCTGATCCTGAAGATTCTGGGTTGTGAACCTCCAAAGGGTAAGCTCCGGGTGAAGATATGGTTCAAAGCGCCTTCCACATGAAAGGGCTTATCTTGACTCCTGGAAAAAGAGTCACCAAGTATGGAGTCTGTCATTTTCTTAATTAATTAATTTATTGTCGTTATTTTTAAAAGCAAGTAATTTTAGAGACCAAAGCAGGAAAGTGGTAGGGGAAAGCTGGCCTAAGAGATTTTTTTCATTATTAGCAAAAGAGATGTAAAAGGCTTAAATGTCTGTTATTACTCACCTATACCCAGTGCACTTGTACCCTGGCACAGCCTCACAGCCGAAGGGATGCACGTCACTTAAAATGAATCCCCCCAGAGCTGCCATGGCAACCACTTGCCAGCTGTTGTGCCATTCTCTCCTGGGTTTATCAGCAGGAGTCCCACCTTGTCCTCTGCACAACGCCACATGGACTTCTCCTTCATTTGCAAGAACATCTTTACAGCTAACAGGGAGAGGAGCACATCAGCCGTTTATCAGAAATAAGCTGAAGTTACCATAAGAAGAAAATTGTATATACCTTCTTTGGCTGTGAAATAATTAAAATCCATTCGTATCTATTTACAAAGGTCTATAGATTTCGAACATGCAGAGGAAGAAGTAAGAATGTAAATTCTGTGTTCAACTCATAACTGATACTCGTGGCTGACCAGGGTATTAGCTGGCTTTGTAACTGCATTGTTCATCTAACGTCATAGAAAGGTCAGTGTCTGCCAAGTTCCTATACATGATTCACTGACTGGGCTGTTCTTCCCAGTTTAGAAAGCTGTTCTTTTCACTCCCTGCCTATGAAAATTCTGTATTTCAAATACTAACTTAAAACCTTGGCTGTGTGAAAAGTTTCTTGACAACTATGACCTCTTAGAGACCTCCAAGAGTGCCACGTGTTTTGGTATAATAGTGAAAAGCACTGGATTTGTTTGTTTCGTTTTTTTAAAGATTTTATTTATATATTTGACAGGAGAGACACAGCGAGAGAGGGACCACAAGCAAGGGGAGTGGGAGAGGGAGAAGCAGGCTCTCCACTGAGTAGGGAACCCCATGTGGGGCTGGATCTTGGGACCATGACCTGAGCAGAAGGCAGATGTCCAACAACTGGGCGACCCAGGTGCCCCTAAAGCACTCTTTTAAGTTCAAATTTGAGGTAGTTACCGTAAATATCCTCAGTTTATGGATAAAGAATCAAAAGCAAATAAGGACCAAATAAACTTACCCCAAATCACATAACTATTAAGTGGTGGGTGGGGATTTTGAATCCATGCTTTTGGCCATTAGATTATTCTGGCTACCATTATTCTGCATTATCCCAAATAGGTGAGTGATCCTTCTTTGACACGCCCAAGAGCTTACACACTATTTATACTTTATTTAACATTTAGGTTCCATGTCTGCCTTCCCAACTAGATTGTGGGTTCCTCTGGAGCTTCATAGTCTCTCTCAGCCTATCACAGTAACTTAAACACGTATGCCTTATTTCCCAGACTAAAATGTGTGAGCGCAGCAACTATGCAATGTCCATCTCAAACATTTTACTTGTGAGTGGTCTCATTTCCTCACCTCTGGAAAAACTTGGCAAGCAGTTCCCGGTTCTTAACTACTCCGGCTTTTCGTCCACAGTGCGGAAAATTAAAATAAATTCGATCAAACTCCCTACGCTGCGGTTTGAAGGCATCTGCCAGCTGGGTGCAGTCCACACCAAAACGTACCTCAGTACCTGGCACGAAATATAGACAGATGGGTGTCTCTAGACTTGAATCCCTCCCTAACCTGGACCGTGCAAGACAACCCCGGTCCAAGCCCACAGCCGGTTTTCAGGGAACCCGACGCTCAAAAGCAAACTATGCTTCCCCTCCCTTTCCAGCTCTGGCCGCGCCAGCCGCGGGGCGGGGCGGGGCGGAGCGAGGAGGGGCGGGGGGCTGCTGCGCGGAGGGGTTGGCCCCGCTACCTCGCTCGCGCAGGCGCCGCAGATTCTCCTGGGCCACCGGATTCCCGGCCACGTCGGCGGAGCGCTGGAGGCAGGTGGCGGTTACATGGGTGCTCGCATCCAGGGTCTCGCTCAGAGCTGCGGCGAAGGAGAAATTACCCTCTCCAACCAACAGGAGGCGCCGAGGGGCCATGGCCTCAACCAGCTCGTCGCTCGCGTCCTCGGAGGCGCCAGTTTCTTACGTCACTTCCTCCGTGGGGGACACTGCGGGCCTCTTCTTCCTGCGTCGCTGATTGATGATGCACAGACAGCGTCCAGTTGTCCTGAGAAACTGGTGCAGCGGCTTGGGAGGGGGAAATAGGCATGAGTGCAAACGCGAGACACCGACCACTCTGTCCCCTCACTCCTTCACACCTTCAGGAGTGTTAAAATAAACGCCTTTTTGCCTGACGGCTGCCGTGAGCGACTTCGTCACACCTGCATGAGGTCACAAGCAGTCACTAAAGAAGGGACAGACCCCGGGAGAGGCGAGTTCTGAGTGAAAGGAAAAGGGCGGGGCTGAAGTCGAGAGGTTGGGCTGTGTCCTGCTTGTTGCTGGACAACAAGCCTCCTCTCGTCTGAAATGGCTACTGTCCATTGTCTCTGCTGCTCGGGGTTTCTCCAGGTGCTTCTATCTCCTACTTTTTATTCATTCAGGAAATATTGAGTGCCTGTTGTGTGTGAGGCCACTGTGAGGGCGGCTAAGTACATGGATGAATAAGATGTGGCCTGAACTTAGAGTGTGATGGAGACCGCACAGCAAAAGAGGCAATTCTGGTACAACGGGATGCGGTGCTATGAGCAGTCATTCAGGGCTGTAGGGCACAGAAGGATTTAGAACCTGACCAACTTCTGGGAGGAAGTGGAAAGATTCCCTAAATGAAGTGAACCTGAATTTTGGGGGACCCAGTCACTTAAGAGTCTGCCTTCTGCTCAGGTCATGACCCCAGCATCCTGGGATGAACTCTGCATCAGGCTCCCTGCTCAGCGAGGCGTCTGCTTCTCCCTTCCCTCTGCCTGCTGCTTCCCCTGCTTGTTCTCTCTCTCTCTCAAATAAATAAAATCTTAAAAAAAAAAAAAAAAAAGAGGCTAAGGGGGAAAGGGATTGTACACCTGACCTGGGTAAAGACAAGTGAAGAGGCAGGAGGAACAGTATTTGTGTATGCTTGATGGAGAAACAGAAGGTTGAGTTTGGCTGAAATGTAGTTAGAGGGAGAGCGGGTAACAGAGGAGAAGGAAGACTTAAGCAGGAGCCAGGTCATATAGAACATCGTAAGCCATTTTAACAGCCCGAGTCTTATTCTAATAGTGGCCAGCTTTTAAATAGGAAGATGACACAATTAGATTTTCATTTTCACACTATTCTTCTTTCCTATAGAAAAAGGATTGGAGAAGACCAAGGCTGATGGCACAGAGATCAGAGAGGCAACTACACCAAGAATGTTGACAAAAGCTGGTAGTGATCTAAACTGGAAATTGGCAGTGGGGTTGGGAGGGTAGTGGTCTAATTCAAAAATCAATAAGACCTAGAGTTTGGATAGATATAAGGCATTGAAAGAGAATTCAGAGTCAAAGATGAGCCAAGTTTTGGGCTTGGGCAACTGAGTAGATGGTGATGCCTGTCTTTATAGCCCCAAGGAAAGTGTCGCCTTGGTCTGCAGTGTGAGTACTAGGCTTGTCAGACTTTGCAGGAATTACTCTTTAGTCATTATGCTATTTGTTGACATCAGTGCGCACATCTCTCTTCACAAAGGCACATGTTTTGAGGGCTACAGTATTGACTTTGTCCCTACCTGTGGAAAGGTGGCTAGGTGGGTGGTGACTTCCAAATCATGACCTCCTGGCCATGGTGATCTGGGTGACCTACATTCCTCATTCGCTTGGAGAACAGGAAGGCCAAGTTTGGTGATACCTCTTCCTTTAAAGAAAATGGAACAGCTGAATAATACTTTCTGTCACTTTCCTACAAATTCTTCAAACAACACAAGCCACTCAGCATCAAAATGCTCTTCTCCTGTGAAGGTATTGTCTTGCCCTCAAGCCAAGGGAGCACAGTCATTTTTGGCCCAAAATAAAAATGGCTAGGCTTTTGATTCCTTACAAGAGATTGAAATTCAGACGTTGGTCACCTGATATGTGCAAATCACCATTGACTGGGAGAGCTGGCAGAAGGAGAGGGTATGATAATAAGACACAGGGCCTCTCCTCAAGGGATGTACAGTTCAACATAGGAGATTCAACACTTACTTGAAGAATTCTAACATATGATAGAAAGCTAAGGGTATGAAGATACCATGCTGTGTGAGACAAAGGAAAGAGAAGTTAACTTGGAACATACCATGTAAGACGTAGCATTTGAGCTGAGTCCAGAAAGAAGGAAACTCATTTATTGACCCTTTGTTGTGTTATCTACTTATCCAAATTGCACTTTTCTCTATTCTCTTTGACGATAGCAGGGGAGAAGAAACAGAACCACAATTATATTGGGAAGAAGCCTAGATCCTTAGTAAGATGGGCTTATGTTATACTTGGCCAAGGGTGAGAAAGGGATGAATGCCTTTTCCGTTCCCTAGTTTTTGCAACTAGCTTTTCTGATCTCACCTTTTGCAGAGACAGCACCTTGCCTATTTCCTAGCAAACCCACACTATGGCAGCCTCATCAATGCAGATGGCCATGCTGAAGTATGGACAGATTGGAATGATACATCCAAGTTTTTCCAGTATGGATGGAGATGTACCACTAATGAGAATGCCTATTCAAACTGTACCTTGATGGGAAACTGGAACCAGGAAAGATATGACCTAAGGAATATTGTGAAGCCCAAACCCTTGCCTTCCCAGGTAATCTAACATTCTCTTCTGTTTCCTTCCCTTAGCAAAAGAAATGCCACAGGCCATTTTAGAGGTAGGAATCTCATAACTTCCATGCTGAGACCTCTAGGGCTTCTCTGTTCAGTGAGGTGGTTGGGGGTGGACAGCAGTCTTTAGCTGGACTGGCTGTCTTATTTTACTATCAAGTAGAATAGCAAAGTAAAAGTATGAGCAGTACCCTTTTACATATATGTCTTCTGACTCAGGCTGCCTACCTAGACTTGTAATTTATCTGCATTTTTCCCTTAAGTGTCTCCTAACAAACAAGTAAACAAAGGATATGAAAGTTAATAGACTGTAGACTAACAACATATAGACCTCTAGTTAATCCAAAATATGACAGAGTCTGTTAAAATTCATGTCATTGTTTCCTTTATTTCCCAACACTAAATGTAGACTCCTATATATATATATATATATATATATATATATATATTTTTTTTTTTTTTAGACTCCTATATTTTTAACTGATTACTTTTTCTTTCCAGTTTGGACACTACTTTGAAACAACATATGATACGAGCTACAACAACAAAATGCCACTTTCAACTCATAGTAGGTGGACTGTTCTTTTCAATCTTTATATTCTCAGGACATAGCTTAATGCCTGGAACATGGAAGGAGCTCAAATAGAAGTAAACTGAATGAGTGAATAAGTAAAGGATTTTTCTCTTTTTTTTAAGATTGTATGTATTTATTTGACAGAGAGAACATGTGCACAAGCAGGGGGAGCAGCAGGCAGGGGGAGAGGGAGAAGAAGCTTCCCACAGAGCAGGGAGCCCAATGCAGGACTCGATCCCAGGACCCAGGGATCATGACCTGAGCCAAAGGCAGACTCTTAACCAACTGAGCCACCCAGGTGCCCCTGATTTTTCTTTCTCAATTTTTTTTTAAAGATTTTATTTATTTATTTGACAGAGAGAGATCACAAGTAGGCAGAGAGGCAGGCAGAGAGAGTGAGAGGGAAGCAGGCTCCCCGCCAATCAGAGAACCCGATGCGGGACTCGATCCCAGGACCCCGAGATCATGACCTGAGCCGAAGGCAGCGGCCCAAACCAGGACTCACTAGACTCGGAAATTTTACCTCAGAAATAAGAGCAAGACCAGTTACTAAGGGTCCTTGTTCTTGACTGATTCCACTTGTCTTTCCTTCTCTTCTCTTCTCTTCTCTTCTCTTCTCTTCTCTTCTCTTCTCTTCTCTCTTCCCTCAGGATTTAAGAGAGAGCCTCACTGGTTTCCAGGACATCAACCGGAACTGGATCCTCCTCGGTACAAATGCACAGAAAAGTCAACTTACATGACCAGCTACTCAGAGCCTCAAACTGCGCATCACTCTGCATGTATGTGGAATCGTAGTAACTGCCAATTTCAGGCTCCACGGTTCTAAGAAAGAAGAAGCAGCTTCATTTTTCCAGAGTAAATTGTAGGAGGGAGCACGTTCTAAGCACAACTAAGAATCTAGCTGACTATAACCGTTTCACTCTGAATAAAGCAAGCACAGAAAAATATTCCCTACCCTCTTTTTTGTTTTAATCAAGACTTAAATGTCAGATTTAAGTTAATTTCTGCTCTTAGTTCTACGTTACAAGGTTGTAGTAGGAGGAGATTAAAAAGAATTAGTTCAGATCTGCTACTACTTTGCCCCTCCCTACCTTCCATTCAAGGTGGAACTCCAAAATCCAGCGTGAGTTCGGTTATCATTGGCTAGGTGCTTCCTGGGTGTGAGCCTGGCAGTCACAGTCAGATATTGTAACTCTTTTGTGACCTTAATGAACATGCCCTCCTAGGACAAAAAAGAAAAGAGAAAAATAAGTTTTTATAATTATTATAGTGGATTTAAAACATAAAATTAGAGTAATATAATGCATTCCCATGTACCACTACACACCTTCAACAATTTATGATTGATCTTAACTATCCCTATATAATTTCTCTATCTCTTTAATTAATTTTGGAGCAGATCTCAGAAGTTAAACCCTTTCATCTATAAAGATTTCAGCATGTATCTTAAACAGAAGGACTGTCGATTTTTTATTCACCCACAAAGACCATCAAGGAAACGTGTTTATTAAACAAAACTGAGTTATTAAGCCTGTAGCAAGGAAGCACATCAACTTGATACAATCTTGGTGAGAATTCAGAAGGGGGATGTTGGGGCTCCTGGCTGACTCAGTTGGTTAAGCGTCTGCCTTCAGCTCAGGTCACAATCCCAGGGTCCTGGGATGGAGCCTCAGGTCATGATCTCAGGGTCCTGGGATGGAGCCTCAAGTCATGATCTCAGGGGCCTGGGATTGAGCCCACCCCCACCTCAGGCTCCCTGCTCTGTGGGGAGTCTGCTTCTCCCTCTGCCCTTCCCCTGGCTTGTGCTTGCCCACCCCCCCCCATGAATAAATCTTTTTTTGGAAAAGCAGGGGATATGGGGCACCTGGATGGCTCAGTCAGCTGAGCGTCTGCCTTTCCTCCGCTCAGATCATCATCCCAGAGTCCTGGGATGGAGCCCCATCAGGCTCCCAGCTCAGCGGGGAGCCTGCTTCTTCCTCTGCAGCTCCCCTGTGCTTGTGTTCCTTCTCTCACTATCTCTCTCTGTCATAAATAAATACAATCTTTAAAAAAGGAGGGAGAATTAGGGTATTTTTAGAGATTTGGGGTAAGGGCTCTGTTGGTTTAAGTTGGGTCTTTCAAAGTGGGGAACTGGTAGGAATTGAGACAGGATTGGGAATATTTGGGGATTAGTGAACACAGGGAGGAAAAGTCTAAATTTTAACAGGTTTAAGAAAATTTTTTAAGATTTTATTTGTTTATTTGACAGAGAGAGTGAGAGAGGGAACACAAGCAGAGGGAGTGGAAGAAGGAGAAGCAGGCTTCCTGCTGAGCAGGGAGCCGGATGTGGGGCTCCATCCCAAGACCCTGGGATCATGACCTGAGCTGAAGGCAGACACTTAACATCTGAGCCATCCAGGTGCCTCAACGGGTTTAAAGTTATCAATATTTTCCTTTTTTATTTTCTCTCCTGTTTATTATGACAATAAAATAGATGGGACATGTCTCCCATGTATTTCCTTGCAAACTTTCACTATTTTATGTTACAGACAGATACGTGATTTATGTTGTGTATGATGTTAGGTAGTAACTGAGTTTCTTTTTTTTTTTTCTGTATGACTATCCAGTTTTCCTAGCATTAATTATTGAAAACACCATTTTTACTGTAAATCGACTGTGTACTTAGGCCTGTTTCTGGGCTCTAAAACATTCCATTGGTCTGTCATTACACGTGCTATCTTAACACAAGGCCTTAATTACCTCACTATTGTAATTATGATAATTTGGTAAATCTTAACATCTAATAAATGAGATACTTTCACGTTGTTTTTCTTCAAGAGTGTCTTGAGCTATTTTTAACCAGTTGCCGTTTTATATAAATTTTAGGATCACCTTGTCCAGTTTCACAGAAAGATGCATTATGGATTGGTGGAAACAGCGCTGCATTGTTAGATCAGCTGTAGAGTTTGATTGGGACACCTGAGTGGCTCAGTCAGTTAAGCGTCTAACTCTTGATTTCAGCTCAGGTCATGATCTCAGAGTCATGAGACTGAGCCCCACATCAGGCTTCGTGATCAGCCGTGAGGCCCCCCTAGATGCTCTCTCCCTCTGCTCTGCCCACTCCCGTGTGCATGCGTGCTCTCTCTCAGGTAAATAAATACATCTCTTTAAAAAAAGAATTTGAGTTATTGTCTCTTACTAATTGTAGTAATTCGTTAATACATGCTCCTGAAATATGAACAGTATTTTATTGGCACTTATTTTAAATTTATATGTTACATATCCTATTTTATTTCCTGTCTATCCAGGATATTTTTTAAATTGTAGTAAAACATATATAGCATAAACTTACCATTTTAATGATTTTTTAGAAAGATTTCTTTGTTTATTTTTAAGATTTTATTTATTTATTTGGGAGGGGTTGAAGGAGAGGAGGGACAAGCAGACTCCACACTGAGCATAGAGCCCGAGGTGGGGCTCAATCCCACAACCCTGAAGTCACAACCTGAGCCAAAATCAAGAGTCAGTTGCCCAACTTGGGACTTGAGCTTACAACCCTGAGATCAAGAGTCACATGCTCTTACTCACCTGAGCCAGCCAGGTGCCCCCTCCACCCATTTTAACTATTTTTAAGTGTACAATTCAGTGGCATTAAGTATATTCACAGAGTTGTGCAACTATTAGCACTATTTCCAGAACTTTGTCATTATCCCAAACTGAAGCTCTATACCAATTAAACACTGACTTCTCATTCCTGCTTCTCCTAGTAACCACTATTCTCCTAGTAACCACTATTCTCCTAGTAACCACTGTTCTACTAGTAACCACTGTTCTACTTCCTGTTTCTATGAATTTGCCTCTTCTAGGAAACACATAAAAGATGATTCATGTCATATTTGTTCTCTTGTGTCTGTTTTATTTTGTTAGCATGTTTTCAAGTTTCATCCATATTATAGGATATATTCCTTTTAAGACTGAATAATAGTCCATTGTGTATTTACTGCATTTTGCTGCTCCATTCATCTGTTAATAGATCCTTGTGTTGTTTTCACCTTTTGCCTGTTGGGAGCAGTGCTGTTATGAACATTGATGTACACGTATCTGTTTGAGTCCCCACTTTCAGTTCTTTTGGGAATATACCCAGAAGTGGAACCGCCTGATTATATGGTTATTCTGTGTTTAACAGTTTGGAAATGCTCATCTGTTTTCCACTTTTTTTTTTTTTTATTGCCACCATCAAGGCACAAGGATTCGAAGTTTTCACATCCTTACTGACACTTACTTTGTTTTTTGTTTTTATAGTAACCATCCTAGCAGGTGTAGAATGACACCCGATGTGGTTTAGATTTACACCTCCCCTACTGGCTAGTGCTCTTGAGCATCTTCATGTGCTTTTTAGCTATTTGTATATCTTTGGAGAAACATTTATTCAAATACTTTGCCATTTTTTAATTGGTCATTTGCCCTTTTGTTGTAGGAGTGCCTTATATATTCTGGATATTAATTCCTAGTCAGATACAGGATTTGTAATATTTTCTCCCATTCTGTGGATTCTACTTTCACTCTTTCAACAGTGCCCTTTGATGCACGAAAGTTTTCAGTTTTGATGAAGGCCGGTTTATCTCTTTTATCTATTGTTGCCTAAACTTTAGGTGTCATATCCAAGCAATCCTTGCCGAAATCAATATTATAAATTTTTCCCATGTGTTTTATTCTAAGATTCTACAGTTATTGCCCTTGTAGTTAAGTCTTTGATCCTTCTAGAATTAACTTTTTATATGGTGTAAGGTAAGGGTCCAGCTTCATTTTTTTGCATGTGGATATCCAGTTTTCTCAGCATCATTTGTTGAAAAGACTGTACTTTCTCCCATTGAATGGACTTGGTATCTTTGCCAAACATCATTTAACCATATACACGATGGTTTATTTCTGGCCTTTGTACTTTATTCCATTGGTCTATGTATCCGTTTTTATGCCAATACCCCGCTGTTTTTTGTTTTTTTTTTTACTACTGTAGTTTGTAATAACTTTTGAAATTAGGAAATATGAGTCTCCCAACTTTGCTTTTCTTTTTAAAGACTATTTTGGCTATTCATGGGGTACCTGGGTTACTCAGTGGGTTAAAGCCTCTGCCTTCAGCTCAGGTCATGATCCCAGGGTCCTGGGATCAAGCCCGGCATCAGGGTCTCTGCTTAGCTGGGAGCCTGCTTCCCCCAACCCCCACCTGCCTCTCTGCCTACTTGTGATCTCTGTCTGTCAAATAAATAAATAAAATCTTAAGGAAAAAAGGTAATTTTGGCTATTCAGGGTCCCTTGAGATTCCATATGAATTTTAGGGTGAATTTTTCTGTTTCTGGAAAACATTGAGATTCTTATAGGGGTTGAAGTGAATCTGTAGATCGCTTTAGATTTTTTTTAAGGTTTTATTTATTTATTTGACAGAGAGAGAGAGATCACAAGTAGGCAGAGAGGCAGGCAGAGAGGGGGGAAGCAGGCTCCCCGCTGAGCAAAGACACCAATGCAGGGCTTGATTCCAGGACCCTGGGATCATGACCTGAGCTGAAGGCAGAGGCTTTACCCACTGAGCCACCCAGGTGCCCCTTGATTGCCAATTCTTGTGAGCCATTGAATGAGGCAGTTTTTCATGCATTATCTCCTCTAATTTCATACCCAATCATTAAATCTGTATTATTAGCTGCATAAAGCAGAGGCTTAACCCACTGAGCCACCCAGGCGACCCTGTAGATTGCTTTAGGTAGTACTGATATCATGACAATATTAAGTCTTTTAGTCCATGAACGAGTAATGGATTTCCATTTATTTGTGTCTTTAAGTTCTTTCAGGCATGTTTTATTGATTTCAGTGTATAAGTCTTTTGCCTCTTTAGTTTTTTTCCACAGTATTTTTTGATGCTATTATATATTTGTTTTCTTAATTTCCTTTTGGGATTATTCCTTATTAGCATATAGAAATGTAGCTGATTTTTGTGTGGTGGTCTTGAATCCTGCAACTTTGGTGTGTTTCTTTATTAGCCCTAGAGAGTTTTTTGTGTAATCTGTAGGGTTCTCCACATGTCATCTGTAAACAGAAATAATTTCATTACTTCCTTTCCAATTTGGACGCTTTTCTTTTTCTTGCCTAATTTCTCTGGCTAGAACTGCCAATAATATATTAATTAGAAGTGGTGAAAGTGAACATTCCTGTCTTGATCCTGATGTTTAAGGAAAAACTTTTTTTTTTTCCTGTTAAAAGACTCTATCTATTTATTTGTCAGAGAGAGACAGTGAGAAAGGGAACACAAGCAGGAGGAGGGGAGAGGAGAAGCTGGCTTCCCACCCAAAAGGGATCCCAGGACCCTGGGATCATGACTTGAGCCTAAGGCAGACGCTTTACCGACTGAGCCACCCAGGAGCCCCTAAGGAAAAACTTTCAATCTTCACCACCTAGTATGATATCAGTTGTGAGTTTTTCATATGTGGTCTTTATTTTGTTTTATTTCTATTTCTAGTTGAGTGTTTTTGTTGTGAGAAGATACTGAATTCTGTCAAATGTTTGTTCTGCATCATTTGAGATTATCATTTTTCCCCCTTCGTTCTGTTAATATGGTATATTACATATATATCCACATAGAATGGATTAAGAAATGTTTCTTCCGGGGTGCCTGGGTGGCTCAGTGGGTTAAAGCCTCTGCCTTCAGCTCAGGTCGTGATCCCGGGGTCCTGGGATCGAGCCCCACATCGGGCTCTCTGCTCAGCGGGGAGCCTGCTTCCCTTCCTCTCTCTCTGCCTGCCTCTCTGCCTGCTTGTGATCTCTGTCTGTCAAATAAATAAAATCTTTAAAAAAAAAAAAAAAGAAATGTTTCTTCCTGGGGCACTTGGCTGGCTCAGTCAGAAGAACATGTGACTTGATCTTGGGGCTGTGAGTTTAAGCCCCACATCAGGCTCTTGATTTTGGCTTAGGTCGTCATCTCTGGGTTGTGAGATCAGGCCCCACACTGGGCTATGTGCTTATTGTGGAGTCTGCTTGAGATTCTCCCTTTCCCTCTGCCCCTCCAGCTCATGCTCTCACTCTCAAATAAACAAATCTTTAAAAAATAAAATTTACTAAGACTTGTTTGTGGTCTAATGTATGGTTTTCCTTGCAGAATGTATCATGTGCACTAGAAAAATGTCTATCCTTTGCTGTTAGGAGGAGTGTTCTGCCCTCACTTTGTAGTTCGTCTCCCAACTCCCCCCTGTCAAACAAAGCTGCAGAGAACATTCTCATATATGGCTCTTTGTAGAGACTGAATTGCCGGGTGATGAGGCGATGGTGTATTTAAACTGGCTGTTCTCAAGAATCGCTGCGCTGCCCGCACACCCACCAGCAGTGCCTGAGGCTCCCGTGCTGCCGTGTCTCTGCCAATACTTCGCATTAACCAACTTTCTATTTTTTGCCAAACTGATAGGTGTGCAAAGCAGTGAGCAATTTTGTCCTTCAGAAGATAATTGGCAATGTCTAGAGACATTTTTGATTGTTACAACTGGTATGTCTACTACTGGGTAAAGGCCAGGGGTGCCGCCAAACATCCTGCAATGCACAGAAGAGCCCCCACAACAAAGAATTGTCTGGCCCAAACTATCACGAACGCACCATCGAGAAAACCTTTTGTAAAATAATAGCTTGTTGTTACTTTGATTTGCATTTCACTGACTACCGATTATTTTCAGCATTTTTTTTGTATGCACGTTGGCTTTTTAGTTTCCACTTCTATAAATTTCATATGCATAGTCATTGTCCACATTTTTTTTTATTGGAACAGCTCTCTTTTTCTTGATTTGCAGGGGTTCTTTGTATAGTCCAGCTACAAAAGCTATTAATCCCTTATAAATTTTAGAGACTACATGTATATTCTTCTCCCTTTCTGTCAATTTCTATGGAGGATTAAAGAAGGCCACAAATTCTTTGACCCCCTCTTATCAAAAGGTGGAAGTTTATGCCCCTTCCTTTTAAATGTAGACAGACTTGGGGCACCTGGGTGGCTCAGTGGGTTAAGCCGCTGCCTTCGGCTCAGGTCCCAGGGTTCTGGGATCGAGTCCCGCATCGGGCTCTCTGCTCAGTGAGGAGCCTGCTTCCCTCTCTCTCTCTCTCTGCCTGCCTCTCTGCCTACTTGTGGTCTCTCTCTGTCAAATAAATAAATAAAATCTTTAAAAATAAATAAATAAATGTAGACAGACTCTGCAATTGCTTTGACCCCCAAAATATGGCAAAAGTAACACTATACAGGTTCCTAGGCCCAGGCTTTAAGAAACTGGCAGCTTTCACCTCCTGTCTTGTGGAATACTCCTTCCTGGAGTCCGTAAGTCCAGGTGCCCAATGGAAACACCCTACAGAGAGACCCTGGCACTACAAAGAGAGGGAGAGGGGCCCAGCTGGGCACAGCCACCCAGATGCCCCTTCTTTGTCTCTTTTATGAGCTCATCTTTCTCTGCCAATCCCTTAAGTTTGCCTTTCTAATGATTAAGTTGTTGGCAATCCCCCCAGTTTCTTTTGGCTAACCTTAAATGGTATTATCACTCCCAGAACGGCAGCTCTCACCTATGTGCTTCCATATTCTAAATCTCTACTTGCATACTAGATGTGTCTCCAGAGCTCTGAATGTATATAACCAACTATGTATTGAGTATCTCCATTTGAATTCCCAAAGGGCCACAAACTCAATATACCTGTATTCATAATATACACAATATACAACTGTATTCATAATCTTCTGTCTCAAATTATTTTCTCTCCTAAGGTATTACATATCTAGGTGAATTCCTCAGATCTCTTTTATGTATATTAACCACTCTTTCTTATTTTTTTTTAAAGATTTTATTTATTTATTTGACAGAGAGAGATCACAAGTAGGCAGAGAGGCAGGCAGAGAGAGTGAGAGGAAGCAGGCTCCCTGCCGAGCAGTGAGCCCGATGTGGGACTCGATCCCAGGACCCTGAGATCATGACTTGAGCCGAAGGCAGCGGCTTAAACCACTGAGCCACCCAGGCGACCCCACTCTTTCTTATTTTTAATATTATTTAAGTTTATACAGTTGTGAAGACCAGAAACCAGGGAATTATTTTGGCTCCCCCTTTCTCATCCCCATTCAAGCATCCAGAGCCTTGTAAATTCTACCTCCATGTTATGTCTTGTTTATGTCCCCCATTTTTACGTCACTAGTGTCTTTTTTAAAAAAGAAGATTTTATTTATTTGAGAGAAGAGAGGGAGAGAGAGAGAGCACAGGAGTGTGGGGGGGGGGAATCAGAGGAAGAGGGAGAAGCAGACTGCCTGCTGAGTAGGGAGCCTGACTCAAGGCTCCACCCCAGGACCCTGGGATCATGACCTGGATCCAAGGCAGACGCTTAACTGACTGAGCTACCCAGGCGACCCATTGCCTTTTCCACATTACAGTTTTCCGTTATTTCTTGCCCGGTCTGCTGCAAGACCCTTATGTTTGATATCTCTATTTTCCATTGCAGTCCCCACATATATATCACTATATTGCTCCCACGGTAACCCTAAAAAGACAAGGTTGATCATGGCACTCACTTGGTTAAAATCCTTTATTGGCTTCTGTTTCCCTCAAAATAAATTCCAAGTCCTTAGCAGAATCCCTTTCTAACTCCTTTGCCTTGTCTTTCATACCCCTTCCCCCATACATCTAGAGCCCCAACCAAACCTAAATAAGTCACCGCTTTAGGCACTTTATGCTGTTTCTTCTTACTAGATGCACTCCCCTTCTTCACCTTGCTAAGTCGTATAAACCAATGATACCATCAACCTCCTAAGTCATGTAAGCTGGTAAGAATTCAGTTAGATACTCCCTAGGATGGTTATAACCAAAAAGACAGATAATAATATTAAGTGTTGGTAAAAATGTGGGGAAATTAGAACCCTCATACACTACTGGTGGGAATGTGAAATGGTGCAGCTGCTTGGAAGCAATCTATTTTTTCATGTGTCTGTTGGCCATTTGTATATCTTCTTTGGAGGAATGTGTTTGCATGTCTTCTGCCCATTTTTTAACTGGATTTTTTGTTTTTTTGGGTGCTGAATTTGATAAGTTCTTTATAGATCTTGGATACTAGCCCTTTATCTGATAAGACATTTGCAAATATCTTCTCCCTTTCCTTAGGCTGCCTTTTACTTTTGTTGATTGTTTCCTTTGCTGTGCAGAGCTTTTTATCTTGATGAAGTCCCAAGTTCATTTTTTCTTTTGTTTCCCTTGCCCTTGGAGACATGTCTAGCAAGATGTTGCTGCGGCCAAGGTTAAAGAGGTTGCTGTCTGTGTTCTCCTGTAGGGTTTTGATGGATTCCTGTCTCACATTTAGGTCTTTCATCAATTTTATGTATGGTGTAAGAAAATGATCCAGTTTCATTCTTCTCCATGTAGTTGTCCAATTTTCCCAACACCATTTGTTGAAGAGACTGTCTTTTCTCCAGTGGACATTCTTTCCTGCTTTGCCAAAGATGAGTTGACCATAGAGTTGAGGGTCCATTCCTGGGCTCTCCATTCTGTTCCATTGATCTATGTGTCTGTTTTTGTGTCGGTACCATACTGTCTTGATGACTACAGCTTTGTAGCAGAGTTTAAAGTCCAGAATAGTGATGCCACGAGCTTTGATTTTCTTTTTCAACATTACTTTGACTATTCAGGGTCTTTTTTGATTCCATACAAATTTTAGGAGTGTTTGTTCCAACTGTGTGAAAACTGCTGGTGTAGTTTGATACAGATGGCATTGAATGTGTAAATTGCTTTTGGTAGCATAGACGTTTTAACAGTATTTGTTCTTCCAATCCATGTGTATGGAATGTTTTCTATTTATTTGTGTCTTTCTCGATTTCTTTCATAAGTGTTCTGGAGTTTTCAGAGTACAGATCTTTTACCTCTTTGGTTTGGTTTATTCCTAGATATCTTAATGGTTTTTGTTGCAATTGTAAATGGCATCAATTCCTTGATTTCTCTTTCTGCTGCTTCATTGTTAGTGTATAGAAACACAACAGACTTTGGTGCGTTGATTTTATATCCTGCAACTTTGCTCAATTCCGTTATCAGTTCTAGCAATATTTGATAGAGTCTTTGGGCTTTTTTTTTTTTTACCTAGACTATTATGTCATCTACAAAGAGTGAAAGTTTGACTTCTTCTTTGCGAATTTGAATGCTTTTCTTTCTTTTTGTTGTCTGACTGCTGAGGCTGGGACTTTAGGTACTATATTGAACAACAGTGGTGAGAGTGTCCATCCCTGTCGTGTTCCTAACCTTAGGGAAAAAGCTCTCAGTTTTTCCCTGTTGAAGATGATATTTCCTATGGGCCTTTCTTAGAATTATTCTATTTTAAAAATTGATAGTTAAAAAAAATTAACACACTTAGCACAGTGCCTACCACATAGTGCTCAATAAATGTTAGCTAATATTTAAAAAAATGGTAGTTAGGGCACCTGGGTGGCTCAGTGGGTTAAGTCGCTGCCTTCAGCTCAGGTCATGATCTCAGGGTCCTGGGATCGAGTCCCACATCAGGCTCTCTGCTCAGCGGAGAGCCTGCTTCCCTTCCTCTCTCTCTGCCTGCCTCTCTTGTGATTTCTCTCTGTCAAATAAATAAATAAATAAATCTTAAAAAAAAAAATTAAAACATGGTAGTTAGAATTGCCTGGCATAATTCAGATATAAAGGATGAAGTAGAATTATGGATGAGCTAGTTATAAAACTGAAAGAAAAATCCTTAAAGGGATGCCTGGGTGGCTCAGTTGGTTAACCAGCTGCCTTCGGCTCAGGTCATGATCCTAGCGTCCTGGGATCGAGTCCCATATCGGGCTCCTTGCTCGGCAGGGAGCCTGCTTCTCCCTCTGCCTCTGCCTACTTGTGATCTTTCTCTCTCTGTCTCTCTCTCTGACAAATAAATAAATAAAATCTTTTAAAAAAATCCTTAAATATACTGGAGTAGAATAGAAAAGTCCTACACTAATAACAATGAGTAGCCATAGCAAAAGATGTGATCTGGGAAAGACTAACAATAAAGAAGTAGTCTAACTTGAGTTCAGTAAAAATACACCAAAAAGTGACCCTGCCCATTCTGAAAAAATTTGTCAAAAACATAAATATGAAGATCTAATAGTCAAAGTATGATTTATTTAAGACTAAGTCAATAAATGGTAATTCACTAAAATGAGCACATGCACTTTATTTCTCAAATAAATAAACCCTAAAAAAATAAATAAAAACTAATAACTTTAAATAAACCCTAAAAAAAGTAAATAAAAACTAATAACTTTTTCCAGAAGCATCTTCAGCAAACTTCCCTCCTGTCTCAATAGCCACAATTGGGTCATGGCTCTTTCAAGACTAATCACTACAGAGAAAAGAGAATTTCCATGATTGGACTAATCAATTTAGATCGCCTGTGGCCGGAGCTTGGATTCACTTTCCTGAAGCACATGGTTGGGAAGAATATGGTGACACCTAAACCAGTCTGGGGAGCTGTTGGCAAGACTGAAGGAGGTAAATATGTCGGTTAGGCTAAGACTAACTGCTACACAGCTACAAAAATAGCTGTTAAGTTTAGAGAAATCTGACTTCTGTCTAGTATATAGCATTTCTGGCTATTAGGAAGTCGTTTTGGTTTTCTTTTTAAGGAGAAATCTTTTTGAACATCTATAGATTTGCAATTCATATTGTCCTAGTTCCATACCCCTACATCATGAAAAAGTTTGGCAACTATTTAGTGTAGAATATTATAATTTTTTTTAAGTAGGCTCCATGCCCAGTGTGGAACCCAACATGGGGCTCCAATTCACAAGATCATGACCTGACCTAAGGCTAAGAGTCAGACGCTTAACCGACTAAGCCACCAAAGTTCCCCTCATGTAGAATATTTCAAAAGTGTGTCGGGCGCCTGGGTGGCTCAGTGGGTTAAGCTGCTGTCTTTGGCTCAGGTCATGATCTCAGGGTCCTGGGATTGAGTCCCGCATCGGGCTCTCTGCTCAACGAAGAGCCCTTCCTCTCTCTCTGCCTGCCTCTCTCGTGATTTCTCTCTGTCAAATAAAAAAAAAAAAAAAAATCTTTAAAAAAAAGTGTGGCCAATCCCCGATCTATAGGCTTTGTGAAGGCAAGAATCTCACTTCAGCTCATGGTCCATCCTCAGAAGAAATCAGAGATTAGGTAGAAACTTCTATAGAAAAATAGGAGTTACCTGTGAACATCTATACTGGATAAACTACCCCAGGTCTATTTTTCATTAATTGAGTCAGAAGTTTTGTCTGGCCCCACAAGTGGAATGTTGGTGTTTTTGTAGAATAATATGTCTTTGTGTTAGCTAAATAATAGAATCACTTATCGAGCAATTATTAATTATGATCTGAAACTTAATTTTTTTAGGGGGAGGTCATTAAATTGGATGTTTGCCATCTTAGTTCTTCTTTTCTTTCTCTTTACTATTTCAGTTTACTTATTTATTGAGCTCTACACCCTACATGGGCCTCAACCTCGGGACCCCAAGATCAAGAGTCCCATACTCCACCTAGTAAGCCAGCCCAGGTGCCCCTTCCCAGTCTTACTTCTGAAAAGTATTTGCTAAGTAATTTAGAGATTAGAACTAAAAGACTTATTTGGTGATAATCACGCAAGTCCTGTTTTTCGCTCTTGTAAATCAGCTGAAGGCATCGCTTATCAGTAGGAAGACACCAACTCTGGGGGCACCACCTCCTGCCTGGCAACGTGATTAATTGCCGAAACACACTAAGGCCTTTTAGGCATTGTTATCCAGAGTTCATTCAGATTTATTGTTGGAAGCGAGGGCCAAAATCAAAGGTAGAGGAGAGGGAGGAACTGATAATTCCTTGGGCTTTACCTATGTTTTCTCCTTAATTTACTCATTATAACAATGTACACATCAGTGCCACCTGTTATAAATGTAATACCTAAGGACGGGAAAGGTTAAGTGACTTGCTAAATTTATACTATTAGTAAGTAGTGGAGACAGCCATTCTGACTATAATATCCCCAGGGTCCTCACAGTCATAATGCACTGATTTAATGACTCTGCATTGTTTGGTACATTTATTTTAAAAAACACACAACAGGGGCACCTGGGTGGCTCTGTGGGTTAAGCCTCTGCCTTCAGCTCATGTCATGATCTCAGGGTCCTGGGATCGAGCCCTGCATTGGGCTCTCTGCTCAGCAGGGAGGCTCCTTCTCCCTCTCTGTCTCTGCCTGCCTCTCTGCCTACTTGTGATCTCTCTGTGTGTCAAATAAATAAATAAAATCTTTTTAAAAAAAAATTTTTTTAAAACACAGAACATTCAAACACAAGACAGTTATCTGTTGCTGAATGGTATTTTATTAGCTTAATAATTTGGGCCTGCCCTTAGCATTAATAAGCTTCAGCACTAATCACAAGATTTTCATTCACCAGTGGGGAAATTTTCATCTTTTAAAAAATGCAGTTAGAGAAAGGGCGTCTACTTCTTGGGGGCTGCAGTGACAGCAGGCTTCTCTTCACGGGTGATGGGAATGGTACGCTCAGGGCCAGAGACCTGCTTCCTTGGTCCATTCACAGTGAGGACCCCGTCAGATGACAGGGAGGAAGTAATGGCAAGAGGGTCCACATCAGCCGGGATCCGGTATTTCCTGTGGAACTCCCGGGAGATGAAACCATGTTCATCCTAACCCAAGAGAATGAGGAAAGAGAGAGATAAGAACAGGAAATAACACCACTTCAGAACTCAGACATCCTCCTTCCCCTTAGGTGTGACCATACGCCATTGCAACAAGAGAGAAAACCCAACAGCTGTTCTGTTTGGGGCTAAGATCAAATTGCCTAGGTGGTCACTCCGACCAATGAAAGCCTGAGAAATCTGAAACAGTGAGAACTGCCCATCTCCCCAAACTGAGGCATGGCAATTTTGAGGGGTGTTTCCCAAAGGTTTAGATCAGTGTTGGGCCTACAGGATCTGGAATATTATTCAGTATTGAAGATCTGAGTCCCCAGGGAAGCCCAGAAACTATCTTCACTCCTCAGGAATGTCCCAGACTGTCCCAGATCAAAAAAGACTGCTGCTAAAAACAGCAGCAACAACAACACTTCACCCAAGGGGACTATGACCCAAACTTAAATCACATAAGCAAAACTGAAACAGCCCGAGGACCTCAAATTATGCTGTTTGATACACGAGTATCTGAATTATCAATAATTGGTAAGGAGACTCATTTAAAAACCCACCCAGAAACTAAAGAGAAACCATTCCTCATTCTCCAGAATTCTGCTAAAAACTACCTGCTTCTAGAATTCATTCTGTAGAATTCTGCTAAAACTTTATACCCAACCTTTACACAAGCTGAATCTCAAGCATTTATGCAGATAGGCTCTCAATTAACTGATTTCCTCATGGGCTCCAGGGTTTTAGCTCCTGAGTGCAGCTCTGAAACTTAGGCAAATCAAGTAGTTCAGCCTTTTAGATGAGCTAAAGATGAGAGGATTCTGGAACTTCTAAAAGCAAAGTCCCAAAGTCGAGAGCCTTCAGGGTATACACAGTTCATTTAATTATGTAAAGTAACCAGGTGTCCAATAAGCACGATTCCTAAATCAGCGGTCCTCAACTTTGAATGGACATTAGAATTACCCAGGGAGCTTGTAGAAAATCTGATGCCTGGAGCCCTTAAAAAATTCTGATTTAATTGGTCTAGGATATGTCTAAGCACTGGGACTTTTTTTTTTTTTCACTCCCCTAGTGATTCTAAGGTAGCCAAAAACCACTGGCTTAAATGGAAAATAAACATCCCATGTATCCCATCTAAGGCAACGAATCAAAACAAACAGCAAAACTCGACTTCTCTGGCCCAAACACAACAGCAGGTCTATCCCTGTCCCAGACCCTAATGGCTTTCAACTAGAAGGTCGCCAGGCTCAGGGGCTGATGGGAGTGTCCGCTGTATGATACGCACTGGATGAATGAGCAGAAGAGAAAACAAGCCACACACCTGGCGCTCTTCATGTTTGCCGTGCACCTCAATCACATCTCCCAACACCTTGACCTTGAGTTCCTCTGGGGAGAAGTGCTTCACATCCAGGTTGACAGAGAATCTGTCCTTCTCCAGACGCATCTAGAAATAGCGCGGTGGAGGGGAAGGGGAAGGAGAAAAGATGGTAGGAACGTGGATGAACATAGTGCAGTCTCTTCATTCTGTAGACTTGCCTTCTGTCCAGGGGATTTATCCTCCTGTTTTTGGCTAAAAGTCCCTTTTTGAATAAACATGGGTCTCTGGTTCACGGGAACCACCACAGTGGTACCCAAGCCATACTGCATGGTCATCAGACCCAAACTTTATTTACAGGGACAGGAGAGAAGACTGGCCACCCAGGGGAGCAATCACATGGAGAGAGGTCTGGGCATGGCTTCTGCTGCCTCTCTGACCCCAATGCCTGGCCTTGTCATTTGTCTGTGAGACAAAGGCCCCTTCTTCTTACTCAGGCCTCTGCCAAGTTTCCCACCCACCCAATCTGGAATGTTCTGCTGGTCCTGATTGTCCTTCCAAAGCCCTTGCTCACTCAGCTCCTGTTCACTCACACGTGAATATTTTTAAACCAGAGTGTGCTCTGTGACAGCTCTGTCAACGTTATCTGTTCACCCCACTCTCCCACCCTCTTAGGACAAGTGGGGGTCCCAAGACTGGACCTACATTCTTTACTCGTTAGGTTTGAACCCAGGTCAGTGCCCTATCACAGCTCTGAGAAACCTGGAAAATCACAGACGAAGGCATAGAAAGAAAGTAAATAGTGTTTGCTGTTTCCTGCTCCATGCCGTGGAGATAAAAAGCTCCGAATGAGGCAGGACCGTTTCCTGACTCTGAAACTTGAGATGCTAACATTTGTCAGGGGTATGAGATATTAGAAGAGGTGAGCAAAGGAGTCTGAAGGCAGCTCTTTCTCTGTAGATCTTTATGAACCGAACCAGAAAGGGGCATCCTACTTAGAAGCTAGGGGATAGAAGACGATCTTCACAGCATGTGGAAAAAATGCAGTCAGTAGGATTCAGTGCAGCATCCAGTACGAACAGGTAACTGGGGGAAAGGACCAGTAGCCTAGTCTGTCTTCACTGGTGGACATGCAAGTGCCTAAGACACTGAGACGTAGCCAGATTTAAGCAGGGAGAAAAAGGAGAGCAGATGGATATGTTTCCAAGAGGTTCCGGGAAGAGCTCTCCGATCCTGGCGGAGACTTACCTCTGAGAGTCCAGTGTCAATCCAGCTGGGTGCCCGCAGGAAGGAGGGTGGCCGAAGGTAGAAGGGACTCAGGGAAGTAGACGTTGGGAAGAGATCAGACTCCAACAGGTGCTCTCCGAAGAACTGGTCAAAGAGGCGGCTGGGGGAGTGGAAGGGAAAGAAGGGGCGGCGGATCCAGGGGTGGTGGATGGCGATGTCCATGGTGGCTAGGTGAGTGGAGGGCTCGGCTGGCTGGTCAGCTCCTTCAGCTGCGGCTACAGCCAGCCCCTTATATACGCAGTCTTGTGAAGCTTCTGGAATGGTGATGTCAGGAGTTTTATTATCCCAGCTCACCGCCCGTTCATGGAGACTTGTGATCGGGGATTTGGCAGTGTGACACATACCCAGTACTCACTGAGCTAAGAAAAGAGAAATACAAACACGTCTAAGCTGGCTGGTGACTTGTCCTGGTCTTGTTTCACTAGCTTTCCATCCACATCCAGTAGCACGCCCCCCCCCTCCACCAGCCTCTGCTCTGGAGTTGGAACAGAGTCAGGAATCCCAAGCAGGCGGGTGGTGTGCCCCTCCTCCTCCTCTCCAGCCTAGCGTGCCAGGGGAATTGGGCCAGCAACTATCTTGGGCCTGGGCAGGAACTGGAATCTTCCTAGGCCAGGCCCCAGGGACATTAACTCTTTGTGGGTCCCTGGAGGAGAGCAATGAGCACCAACAAGTCAGTGCCAGGCATCTCGTGATGCTCCAGGTTGACCGGGGACGGGAGAGGACCCTAACATGAATCTGGGCAGAAGACTCTTCACCCCACCCCAAAGAGAGGGTGGGAAAGTTTCTTGCATCTTTCACCCTACACAGCGCGCAGAACATTAAAACCAGGAGAGCTTTATGAAGTAGGGTGCAGGGTGCCTGGGAGGAGGCGTAGAAAATGTGCAAACTGTAAGGGGCTCGCTTAGGCCTCTCTAGGGCCTCTGGCACCAGCCTCCCCTCCCCAGCTCGCTGCCCAGCCAGGACCCCCAGCTGTCCGCTCTGGCCGCCCACGACAGCTGAAGGGTGTGTAGGGGAGGGCACGGGGGTCCAGGCGGCGCTGGTCACACACTTGTCGCTGGCGCTCAGGGGCCCTGCTCCCCGCCCCTCCCCCGCAGGCTCCGCACTATTTTGGGTGGTGTAGACCCCGCCCCCACCTCCGACCGAGCCCTGGCTCTCCAGGCAGCTGGAGGGGTCGCTGCTCCGTTGGGGCTGCACCTCGGACCAGGGCCGCCGACGCCTCTGCAGCCATGTCGGGCCGCTCGGTGCCACATGCCCACCCGGCCACCACCGAGTACGAATTTGCCAACCCCAGCCGCCTGGGTGAGCAGCGCTTTGGAGAAGGTAGGACACAGACGCCACCCCCTTGCCTCCCACCCCCACCTCCTGAAATTCCGGGCTGACCTCCCAATGGTACTGGCCTCCACCCCACTCTGGGCTTAACTGAACTCCTGGGGCGAGCCATCTCCCACCCCAGACTCCCCCTGCACCCGCGCCAAGCAGGGCTCTGTCCCCTTCCTACTGACCTCCGTGCAGATGCCTTGCCCGCAAGGCTCAGATACCTGCCCCTGTCCGCCTTGGTGTGCCTTCTTGTTCCCCTTCTGTCCACCCAGCCCCTGTTTGGTTTGCCCTCCTCCACCCCCCCGTCTCATTCTCTATCCCGGTCCCTTCTTTCCAGCTGCTACCTTGTAGCTGCTGTGCGCCCCTGCCTGCCCCTGCCTCCTTTCTCCTGCCTCCCCCACTGCTCTCCCACGTGCTTATCTCCTGATCTTCTCCTTTCACCCTGTTTCCACCTCATTCTCCCTCATCCTGCCTCTTGTCTTCTCTCTCTGCCCCTCAGGCCTTCTGCCAGAAGAGATCCTGGCCCCCACCCTCTACCATGGCTACTATGTCCGGCCCCGGGCCACCGCAGCTGGGGAGGGCAGCAGGGCAGGGGCCTCTGAGCTTAGGCTCAGTGAGGGCAAGTTTCAGGCATTTCTGGATGTGAGCCACTTTACCCCCGATGAGGTGACCGTGAGGACTGTGGACAACCTGCTGGAGGTGTCTGCCCGGCACCCCCAGCGCCTGGACCGCCACGGCTTCGTGTCCCGAGAGTTCTGCCGCACCTATGTCTTGCCTGCGGATGTGGACCCTTGGCGGGTCCGCGCTGCTCTCTCCCATGATGGCATCCTTAATCTGGAGGCACCGCGGGGTGGCCGACACTTGGACACAGAGGTCAATGAGGTCTACATCTCCCTGCTCCCTGCACCTCCTGATCCCGAGGAAGAGGAGGAGGCAACTGGAGTTGAGCCCTGAGTGCCGGTGGAGCCGGCTTGCGGCGAACCCCTTTCTACGTCCACAGTGATATGAGCAGCTGCCCACCACCCCAGAGGTAGCAGCGTCCTTGGGGGAAGGGAAAAGTGCACGGCCCACAATGTATGGTTTGGTCCCTTGAGACATGTCCTAGTCTTTCGTTTAGTTCTGGGTGGAGGTGAATAAACCCAAATCTCAGGGCCTTGTTTGTGCTGCTCCCTGTTCTGTGGCCTGGCCGATGGGATGGGCAGGGAGGGAGGGGCTCATAGCCAGCGAGACAAAAAGCTCCTCAGTTAGATGTGCCCAACGTCACAGCACCCTGAGCTCACACTTGGATGCTGAGATCATACCCGGAAGCTGACACAGGCTCCAGATCAAATTCCTAGCCCTAATTTTCTCACAATGCAACAAAAGAGAGAGTGATCCTGGGAGGGAAAAGGGATATGCCGTCCAAACAGCCCAGAGGGCACTGTCTGAGCTGGCGATTAGAGACACAAAAACAAGGGTCTCCAGCCTGTCTGGCCTGTTTGGGGTAGGGGATGGGAAAACAGTTTTAGGCTGGAGAGAGTTGCCTAAAGCCCTGTTTTCCCAGAGTAAGGCCTGTCCACTGAAAACCGTCTCTAATTCTGAGCGATGGAGTATGCACACACAGGGCACAGACACGAAGCCTCTGCCATTGTCACCAAACCACAGAGTGGCTCCAACCTGTGCAACGGGAGGCCTATGACAGAAAGCATTTGTTTCTAATCTTGGAACATCCCAAAGAGAGGAATTCCTGAATCACCCACCCAATTTAAGACTAAATGCAGGGGGACCAGGGCTGTTTGTGTGATGATGATGGCCAGGGAGCCCTCCTTTGGAAGCAGAGTCTTTTCTTTTTTTAAAAAAGATTTTATTTATTTATTTGACAGAAATCACAACTAGGCAGAGAGGCAGGCAGAGAGAGAGGAGGAAGCAGGCTCCCTGCTGAGCAGAGAGCCTGATGCGGGGCTTGATCCCAGGACCTTGAGATCATGACCTGAGCTGAAGGCAGAGGCCTTAACCCACTGAGCCACCCAGGCGCCCCCCAGAGTCTTTTTTTTTTTTTTTTTTTTTTTTTTTTTAATGTTAGAGAGAGACTGTGAGTGAGCACAAGCAAGGAGAGCAGCCGGCGGGGGAAGAAGCAAGAAGCCCCATGCGGGACTCGATCCCAGGACCCCGAGATCATGACCTGAACTGAAGGCAGACGCTTAACTGACCGAACCACCCAGGCATCCCAATTGAAAGCAGAGTCTTAATACTCTGCTATTAGGGACCGTGTCTAGGGACACTGTGTGTTCAGGAAAGCGTGGGTGTCTGGCTTCGCAATTGTTGTGTCATTCATGCACGTGTCTGATTTGAGGAGTGTCAGAAGACCTCCTCACCCCCAACTATATGTTTTATAGTTGTGGAGGACATCTGAAATTCTTCCATTAAAGCGGTTGATTCTGAACTTCGGGTTACAGACCCAGTTGAAAAACCTAGCAAAAGCCATAGATCCCCTTACCAGAAAAAATACACATGCTATCAAATTTGCCTTACCATTTGAATAGGTTCACACAGCTCTTGAGACCACTCATAGACTCCTCCTTAGGGATTTGTGGATTCCCAAGATAAGAGCCCTCACTCAGTGAATTCACTTCTTGGTTAAAGCATTACCATTTATTAAAAATGAAAGCATGCCTCAGAGAAATAACAATGGATATATTCGTTTGTTCTCCATTCATTCAACAAATGTTTCTCAACCCCCAAGTAATACACTATGGTGGATGTACATTATAAACACAGATTTTACTCATTCATTTATTTATTTATTTTTAAAGATTTTATTTATTTTTTTGACAGACAGAGATCACAAGTAGGCAGAGAGAGAGGAAGGGAAGCAGGCTCCCTGCTGAGCAGAGAGCCTGATGCGGGGCTCCATCCCAGCACCCTGGGATCATGACCTGAGCTGAAGGCAGAGGCTTTAACCCACTGAGCCACCCAGGCACCCCTAAACATAGATTTTAAAAAACCATCATCTTTTATTGTCTACTCTCAAGAACCTTAATCTAACTGAGAAGAAAAAGAAACTAGAAAGGCTCCTCTTTGGACTTCAACCAGAAAAACTTCCATTGATTTATTTTGGAATTGTTATTTTTATGCGAGCTTTATTTCAAAGAGAGGGTTCCTTAGCTAGAAAAAAAAAATTGAAACTTCTCATTTAGTCCAAATCCCCACACCACTCAAATTCTTTTACAACTATTAGTCAACTTCCTCTTGGAACATTTTAAGTGACAGAGAACCTAGAACTTCCTAAGTCTTGTTGGCAGTTCTTCATCAGAACTTTTTGGATGTATTTCTTACAAATTCTTCCTTCTGTTAACTCCAAATTTTCACTTAAGTAACCTCTGCTCACTGGTCTGGTTATGTCCAGAAAATCCATGTAATCCTTCTTTCACTTGGGAGTCCCTTGAAGATTTCTTAAAATAACCATCCCATCCCCTTAAGGCTTCTTTTTCCCAAGTAAACATACCTAATTCTTTTAACCATATTCTATAGAACTTTTTTTTAAAGTTTGTTTATTTATTTATTTATTTATTTATTTACGTACTTAATCTCTTTTTTTTTTAAAATATTTTATTTATTTGACAGAGAGAAATCACAACTAGGCAGAGAGGCAGGCAGAGAGAGAGGAGGAAGCAGGCTCCCCGCGGAGCAGAGAGCCCGATGCGGGGCTCGATCCCAGGACCCTGGGATCATGACCTGAGCTGAAGGCAGAGGCTTTAACCCACTGAACCACCCAGGCGCCCCTACGTACTTAATCTCTACACCCAATGTGGGGCTCAAACTCATGACCCCGAGATCAAAAGTTGCATGTTCTATTGACTGAGCCAGCCAGGTGCTCCTAAGACTTTCCAAACCACTTACCACTCAGACAACTTTCTCTTGAACACACTGCCTTTTGACGTGTAACTTGAAATTCAACATGTAGACGTAAAATTATTATTCCAGTCACAGGCTGACTGGAACAGACTTTAGTGGAATCGTCAATACCCTTGCTTATCACTCTAGAATTCCATCAATGCTGCTTAAGATGTATCAGGCTTTCTGGGTACCACAATACACTGTTGATTGCTATGGAGTTTATTCTCTCTTTTTTTAAGATTTATTTATTTATTTATTTATTAGAGAGAGAGAGAGATCACAAGTAGGCAGAGAGGCAGGCAGAGAGAGAGGGAGAAACAGGCTCCCTGCTGAGCAGAGAGCTGGATGCAGGGCTCGATTCCAGGACCCTGAGATCATGACCTGATCCAAAGGCAGAGGCTTAATCCCCTGAGACACCTAGGCACCCTGGAGTTTCTGTTCATAAAATCTCTTTGGTGTTTTCCTTTATATTAGAGAAAGTGGCTGAAAAGGAACCAGATTGTGGAGGGCTTTGAGTGCCAGGCTAGGACGTCTGGGTTGTCAGGATGAAAAGAATACAGTTAATAGTAACAGAGGGAATTGCTGGGGAGAAACACAGAAGCATAACCATGAAGTAAGAGGCTAGTGAGATGATCCAGCACAAAACCGTAAAGTAAGATGCTTTGCCATCCAGCAAGTGGCTGAGAACAAGAAGCAGTGGCAGTAGCTAGGACTTAGTGAAAGCTTCCCATGTGAGCCCAGCAGGTTTCACAGATTCTCCCAGAGCCCATAGTTTCTACAGAGGAATTTGCTCATCTGCAGCCTACTCGTTGGAGAGAGTGGAACGAGTCTGACGCTGGAAGGAGAAGCTGGACTGTGGGAGTAGAGCTTCCATAGTTCGGTACTGGGCATGAGGAAGTAAGTGGTCAGGAAGTGCTGAGACCATTTCAATCGTAGAATCATATGATTTTTGACCAGAAAGGGGATTAGGCAATGAGTTGAGTCCTGTCTCTCACCCTCGTAGATACAAGTGATTTGCCCACATTAATTCCAAAAGCAAGGGAGAATATAAAAGGAATCCATTTCCCTAAATTTAAGTTTCCAAGAGACTCCAGTATTCAAACCCAGATTCTGGACAGGGATAATAAGAAACTGATACCGGTCATGTTGAAAGTGAAACTCCATTAAGCCTGCGTAGTGCTGGGGAAACATAAGGTAAGACTCTTCATTCCATTATCGAGGATATATTTCAATGACTGTGAGGTAGTAGAGAAAACACTTCCTAAGGAAACCCAGAGCTCTTTTCTAGCTCATCTTTCTTTTCACCGAAGCCTGAAGCTCAAAGTTCATGGCTTCATCAAAGCAGCTCCAAATCCCGAAGGTGAGATGGTTCTCACCTGGAGCCCATGTGTGTTCCTCTATCCTCTACCCCTTGGCTGGGAACAAGTCACCTGGGAATCACTCCAGCAGGTGGCTTCCAAAGTCCAACCTGCTGGGTTGAAATCTGACACCAGAGACTCCCTGGGAGCTGCTCCTGAAAGCTAAACCAGGAACCAGGAAATGCACCAGCCTCCATACGTAGAAAACAGCTGGGCTCCCTCAGAGACAGAGCACCATGGGAAACCAGCTCTGCTGCGCGGGAAGCTGGTGAGTAGGGGTTGGGGGTGGACAGGAACGTCTCTGCCGGTGGACATGGAGGCCCAGGGAGTAAGAGAAAGCCTGCTGATAGTTCTCGACCGCCCTCCCGCTGCCGCCTCCCTCGCCTGGCACATCTCCGCGTGCCCCACCAGCGTGTTACCTCTTTCTGTCTTCCCTCCTTTCAGAAAGCCTCAGAAAACACAGCCAAGCCTGCTGGCTGTGGAGGGGCCGGAGCAGGGCCGGAGTGGTGAATTGGCATGGGTTCTCTTGTCTTCCTCTCCTCTCCTTTCTTCCTCGGAGGATAATCATCATTCTAGCAGAGCTTACTGCCCTCCCTCCGGGCACTTTTCAAGCAATCTCTTCCCAACAATGCTATGAGGGAGGTGGCCTTACTCGTCCTGTTTGAAACAGCTGAGAAGCTGAGGCTCAGGGAAGTTAACTTGTCCCAGGTCACATGGCCAGTGAGCAAACAAACGAACATTCCAACCCAGGCCAACCCAGGCCCTTCGGACTTCGGAGCCTGTGCCTTTAACCACCACATAATATTGCCTCCCAAATCAAGCAAATCAACTTTGGAGCAATGTCATTTAAAAGGGCAGGAGTGGGGTGACGGAGAACACCCAAGGACTATTTGAATACAGCTTCCACATTTTCTGTGAGCCCTTAGGCAAGTCCTATAACTTCTCTTTTTCCTCATGTATACAATATAGATAACGTGACCTATGTTGTTCCTATCATAGATTTGAAGAGCAGAGGATATGTGAAAGCCTCACAATAATTTATTTGTAGTGTTTTACCTGTTCTTTCCCAGAAGTGTAAATCACTCTAACCCCCCCACCTGGTTTTATCTTGTTCGCTGTTTTCTTATCTATACCTTCCATGCCTGGGTCAGTCTTGAGGATGTCTTGCTCATGAAAAAAAATCATCCTTATATTTGGAGAAATAGATAAGGTACATTGAAAAGCCCATGTGATTTGGAATCAGTCCATTGGATTCCAGTCCTGTTTTTACTACTCATTCATTTATTAAACAAATATTTTATTGAGCACCTATAAGTGCCAGGTATAATGACAGGTGCAGAGGACAGAGTGATAATGGGAAATTTGGCTCCTGCCTTCTTGAGTAAGAAACTAAAACTCTAGGGCCTCAGTTGGCCCATCTGTAAAGTGGAAACAATAATGAGATTCTCAGAATGTTATCAGGACCGGGGTGGGGGGTACCTTTTAAACTCTGAGATGTCCCATAGACATAGGACATTTAGGGATACCTAAGAATTTTTTTTTTCAAAGATTTATTTATTTGAGAGAGAGAGGGATAGTGTGATGAGGGGAAAGGTGGAGGGAAAGCAGACTGCACTGAATGGGGAGCCTGACGGGGGCTTGACTTCATGACCCTGAGATCATCACCTGAGCCGAAATCAAGAGTTGGATACTCATCCGACTGAGCCGCCCAGGCACCCCGACATCCAAGAATTTCTGCAGAAAGGGTGTCACAGGTTCTTTCACTTCCTTTGTTCCAAGTTTTCATAGTCTTCATTTTTGGTAAGCGCTTCCTCTAGTGGTGGTGTAATCACAGCAGTCAGCTTTTACTGATGCTCATTATATGCCAGGCACCTAAATGAGTATTTTACTTTTTTTTGTTTTACGTAATACCTCCAGGAGTTCATGGGGTTTAGGCTCTACTGTTATCCTCATTTTATAAATAAGAAAATGAAAGCCTGAGGAAGCTTAAAAACTTGCTGGTCATACAGCTAGTCTGTCTGACTCTAGAGCCTGGCTAGAAACACTACCCCCAATATTCCAACCAAAACACTTTTTTTCCTTCCTAAAATAAATAGTAGGACAAGGGGTGCCTGGGTGGCTCAGTCAGTTAAGTGTTCGACTCTTGGTTTTGGCTCAAGTCATGATCTCAGGGTCCGGGGATCAAGCCCCGCATTGGGCTCTCAGCTTCGCAAGGAGCTTGCTTTCCCCTCTCTCTCTGCCTGCCTCTCTGCCTACTTGTGATCTCTCTCTGTCAAATAAATAAATAAAATCTTTTTAAAAAATAAAAAAATATTCTAAATATATTTATAGCAACCATAAATGACGAGAGCATTTTAGTCTATTTCCATGTAATCCCTTTTTTTTTTTTTGGTGTACCTCATAGTTACATTTATCCATGCCACAAAGGAAACGACACGTCTACGAGTGTACAGAGTGTACAGCAATGCTCCGTGTTCCCCCCCAACAGAGCTGGCTGAGAGTCACAGCCAGACTGACGTTCCATCTGATGCAGCCTCCCAGTAAAGCTAATCAGGGATGACCATGTGCAGGTGCAGGACTCCAAGCTTTCAAAGTTTTATCATTTATCAGCAATCCTGATTTTATACATGGTGAAGCGCCCCCCCCCCCCCACCGTTCCTGATAACCTGAGGCAGAGTGGGCCTTCACAGGAATCCAAACATTTCAACAAGGCTTTGAAGCATCTCAGCACAGAATCCCTGGCTCAGGCCACCCTACCCCACACAGCCAATGACTCGGAAAGGTCACCTCATGTAATCCTTTTGAAATACCTAGGTGCATAGCTTTTAACCCAAAACATGCCTTATTATTTTTTAATTAACTTAAAGAATAAGATTTTCCATGCTATTAGATGTTCTTCCAACATGTTTCTTAAATGGATGTACAATGGTCCCTTTACTGGAGATGTCCTTTATTAATCAGTTCCCGATACTGGACATAAAGGATGTTTCCTATTCTTTACAATTGTAAATAATCCTGCAATAAGCATCCATATTTGTGCCTGCTTATTTCTTAGGATAGGGAATTGCTACATCAGAGGGTACACACTTTAAGCTTCCTTATACGTCTTGTCAATTGCATTCCAGGAAAATTGAGCCAATTTTTATTCATACTACCAATATAGGAAAGTGCCCATCTCATTTTCTGAATTCTGAGCTAAAAATAAAATCCTATCGACTATGAGTCTACCAGAATATTCCATTTAGGTTGTGTCCAGGCATTGTATAGCATCTGACTTGGAAACAGGCTCCATTCACTAAAATAGGGTCGTCCAAATCTGTTGCATTAGAATTTATGTTCTCTTCATCCATTTAAGTAGAAGTAAGTAGGAGAACAGTGGCGACAAGGGACAAGAAATTAGAAGCTAGGATAAGGCTATGACTTGAGTGAGGTAAAGAAAAAAGAAAGAAAGGAAGAGAGAGAGAGAGAGAAAGAAGGAAAGAGAAAAGGGAAGAAGGGAAGAAGGAAGAAAGAGGAAAGGAGGGAGAAAGAAAGATAAAAGAAAAGGAAATGCAGAAGTAGGAGTAGAAAGACCTAGAAGTGGTTTCACAGCTTTTCTTCTGAACCACCTGTAAACTTCAGATAATGATTCTATATGCTCTCAACTCAGCAAGCTGCATTAAAACCAAAAATCAAACCAAAACACAAGTCTTTGTCAAATACACATGGGAAAATCATGATTTTTCCACATTAGTAAAATAGACGTGATCTAGAAGTTTCCTTTCCTCTCCCTCCCTCTCTCTCTCTTTCTCTCTCTTTTCAGTTAGCAAAAGGAGGAAATTTCCTTATGGAGACAGAAGTCACACAGACAGGGTTGGCTCTGTAGAGTTTGGAAATGTACTAGCAAGAAAAAGCATCCGGAGTAAGCCCCAAACTATTCAGCCTATTTCCTCAGACAAGTGTTTTTCTCTGGCCATCACGCAGTCGACAACCACGTAGACACACTGGCTCCACCGGGGACCCCAGAGGTTCCTAAATGAGTCTGTCCTACGGCTCAGAAATGAGGTCTGTCCTGCAGCAAGGACGAGGTAGCTGAGTCACTCACCAAATTCAGAGCTCCCTGTGCTGTGTGTGTTAAAGGTTAACTATCTCTCACTTTCTCTGTTAATTAAAAACAAGGACAGGGAAGCAGGGAGGGAGATCACCTGCTAGAAAAGGACTTTGAGGGGTCCTAACTTGTTAGCCCTCCTTGTGGCAGCTTCTGTGACTCCGAGAGTGAGAACCCCATGTTGGCAGAGACCCTGAAAAAAAAAAAAAAAAAAGCACCAAAGCGACAGCAAGAGGGTCTCTGAATCCAGGAATATCCCATTATTTGGCAGGTTTCCCTTACCCTCTGCTGGGATTAGTCTGTTAGACAATCCCAGAATAGCCCTCAACCCAGCTATATCTCTGGCATGTTGTGCCTGGTTGCCTGAGGCTGTATTTTGGGTTTGGTTATGTCAGTTGTACCACTCTACCTTCCAGAACCATCCTTGTGGGAGAGATGTGGTACCCTTGATGAATGTTTTCAGGCTGACTTAGGGTGAATCTTTGAGGGAAGTGAGAGGGTCATCCTGGAATGTTAAGGAGACCACAGAACAAATGATGAAGGTAAGAAGATTGAGGCCAGGACTCTTACACATGGGTGATCTGTGTTTCTTTTCACAGGAGCTGCCCATCAACTTCCCAGAGGAAAAAGAAAACGGGTAACTGGCTGTTGGGGATGGGGGCTCAGAGTGGTTGAATTAGAGAAGAGAAGATGCTAGAACCAGTGTCTTTGGAAAGGGCATAAGGATGAAAAAGAGGAGAAACCTTGGAAGGGGTAAAGGGAGATAGTACACCAGAGAAAATCTTCAGGGTTTCCAGACCAGCTCTGAAACGCTGGGTCTCATCCTTTCCATTGTCTTAGAGTGGCAAGGTTGGTTGTACGTTCTTTCACTCACCCGGCAAAAATTAACTGAGCACCTACAGTGTATGTGAGGCACTGTGCTGGGTCCCAAGGAGGCAGAGAGGCACACGGACACACCACACTGTCTCAGCCCTTGAAGAGCTCAAAACCAAGTTTAGGAGACTTGTTTACACATAAACAAGGAAATGTGATGCAGTCTACTAGTGCTGTGAGATTCCCACTCATACGGTAGGAGAATGGGAGAAAACACCAAAGTCGAGGGAACAATAGCAAGTCCTCAAGCTGGAAGAGGAGCAGAGAAGAAAAAGGTGAGTAGTGGCATTACCTCATGTAGAAGAAAGAACAGATAGAGAAAGAAAGAAAAAGGAAGGAAGGAAAGAAGGAGAGAAGAGAAAAGAAGGGGGAAGGAAGGAAGAAAGAGAAAGAGGAAACAAGGGGCCGAGTTGACGGAGTGACTGTTTGGTGTGGCTGAGCACTGTAGTAATAGTAATAGTAATAGACTGTAAGCTCCCTGAGGCAGAGGAAATAACTTGCTCCTCCTTCTAGCCCCAGAACGTGCCACACAGCTTGGCATATACTGGGCTCTCAACATGTATCTGCTGCGCTGTGTTAGGGGCCGGTGAAAAATGAGGATGGACGATCTTATGGGCAGAGCATGACAGGAGCCTGGATGTGGGAAGGGCAGCAGTGAAAGAGGTGAGAGCCGAGGCAGGAGATTAGTTAGAAGCCCACTGTAATAGTTTGAGATTCGAAGAGGGCAATCTCAGTAGAGACATGGAAGAGAGAATGAATTTAAGCTGGGTTTCTTCCTCTTAGGAAGCCAAGCAAGACGGACCCTGAAGCAGCAGCAGCAGCAGCAGCAGCAGCAGCAGCAGCAGCAGCAGCAGCAGCAGAAGAAGAAGAAGAAGAAGAAGAAGAATGGTGTAAAGGTAATGACCGGCTTCTGCCCCTTCCAGGGGGCTGCTCTGACCGGGGATCTGAGGACTCAGCTTTTACACCCTGCCACACGTCTCAGTTATCTTCAACCAGAACTTGCTGGTTCTGCCCCACAACGGAGCCAAGCTAAGGGACATCAGAATCACCGGCCCGCTTGTGGGTGAGGGGCAAAAGCAAGCCAAGAATGTCCCTTAACGCTGCCTGTCTCTTGTAGGCCCATAACACAAGAGGACCTATTTATGAACAGGTGTTAGAGAAGCCCGCCACTCAGCCGAGGAGTCAAGGCCTCAGGCTGAAGGAGAGCAGCTTGCATTACGCAGACATTCAAGTGTGCAGCTCTACCCAGCCGCGCTCTGCTCGGGACGTGAAACACCTGCAGTCAGAAAATGCTACGCAGTACGCCACCCTCCGCTTCCCCCAGGCCACACCGCGCTATGACAGCAAGAACGGGACCCTAGTGTGAGCGCTGGGGAGGATGGACCTGCTTCCATCCCTTCACCCCTGCGGAGAATCTGCCCTGGGGAAGTGGCTGGCGGCCCCGCGATGGCTGCCGGGTTTTCAAGAACTCCAGAGCCCTTGCCCTTGCGAGTGCCCCCAGTCTTGCCCCCTGCCCTAGGCCTATTGTTTTCTTTGCCACCATTAGCTTGGAATTGTATTGGGGCTAGCCGGGGGTGGATCGAGTTCCACAAAACGACGGGGGCTAGGATGAGCTGCCAGAAGCCTGATGGCCCCTACCTTGGCTCCTGCTTTCAAGAAAAGTGCTGATTAGGACAGGTTGCCCCAGCCCTTGCGCTGGTTTTGTTGGGATTAATTTAAGGGCGTCTCTTTCACACACCTTAAACGCCCAAGCTGAAGGAGAGGTGCTCTGGAAAAGCATTCCGATTCTTGTGCACAGCGCCCAGAGCCCGGTGGCTGAGCTCAAGGGTGCCAGAGGCCAGACAGACAAACGAGGGCAGGGGCTGAGGCTGACCATGGGTTACCAGTACTTCAAGTCCCTGACCGCACTGCGCGGCCCGGAAACTCCCCTTGGCTGGACTGTGGGCTCTCGCAGGTGCGGAGCCGCTAGGATCAATAAATCGCAGAAGGAACGTGCCTGGTGCGTTTTCCGGGGTGGGGGTCCGCGGCTCTACGTCAGTGAAGCAGGTCTCGCCCAGCCTGAGGGCAACCAGGAGATCCGGACACTTCGCGCTTCGGCTGGGGCGGAGCGGGGTTGTATGGACGCCCAGGAGGCGGAGGTCCCTGGGCCAGTCCCGGCTTTTGCGGGCCCCGGTCGGCCCGCAGGAGGCGGGTCAAGGAGGCAGGAGGCAGGGTCAAGGCCTGCTGGGGAGGCGGTCTGGGCCTTTAGGAGGCGGAGCCAGCCGGGCAGGGGGCGGGGCCTAGGATGTCCCGGGCTCGCTCTAGCCGGCGGGGAGGTGGGCGGGGCCGGGCCGGGGCCGGCCTCGCGTCACCATGGCATCGGGAACGCAGCGCGACGCTGTATCAGGAGGAGGCCGAGCTCTGAAGGGCGGGGGACAGAGATGCTGAACCAGACGCACCGAGGATTTAAGAGGTAGGTGCTGAAATGTGTGTGCGTTGTGGGGGAGGGCAGAGGGGACGTGCCTGGAAAACATACTTACCACTGGCTGAGCGTCCAGATCAGAAAGGGGGACACACGGAGGGGTGGGGGTGGGGGTGTCGCTGGAAAGAAGGAGGCGGAAGTTTCAGGTTCTGAGCCTTACAGGTTCTTAGGGTGCAGTTCCTGATTCAGACTTTCAGAGCTTGGAGACCTGCCCTTTCAGTCTGTGTGCCATCCTCCCCAAATACCGATGCCCCTTGATTTATCTCTTAGAGGGGCGGTTCCTTAAGACAGACACAGTACTTCGTGAAAATGGAATCACAGCACAAAATAGTTGGTAATCATAGTATCGACTTCATAGAACGTTTGCGAGTGTTTAAAACACTTGGAGCTGTACATAGTGTGTAGTCAAATGTAAGCTGCCGTTATCATCATGATCATCATTTCCTGGCCTGTTCTCTGGCACAGACCTAGTGCAAGTGGATTTGGAAGAAGTGGCTAGAAAACTTCTTCCACTACTAACTGGCGAAGTAACTCCCTAGCCTGTTTACTATTAGCTGGGACGGAATACCGTGAACTTTATTTCCAACGGTTGTTTCCTATGACAGCCAAATTCAAGATGTAGGTGATAACACTTTGCAGACTTAAAGTGCTACGTAAAAATTTCTGCTTTAAAATATCAGTACAGCCCTTCTAGGTTAAAACGGAATTCCTGAGGATGAATGGAAGTGCTTGCTATAAGCAGAGCTCCCAGTATTTATTTGTCTTGTCTTCAGAATTCTTACTGTGGTCATTGATCGTCTTAGAGAGGAGGGAAAATGCATTCTTGCTTGACTGATAGGGAAGCATTGTTCTTCCCTTTATTACTGTTACGCCTAAGTGGCTAGTTTTTAAAATACTCCTGGGATAGCCCTGTTGTGGTTATAATATCTTTGGCTGGATTTCTTTCTGACCAGGGTTCCATTTCTGAAACTTGTAGATGACATATGTTGATAGATTAGGGGCAGGGGCCTGACACTACTAGATTGGTTTAGCTTTGGAATTTTTTCTCCTGTCCAGTATTTTTGTACATTCTCCCTCTTCCTATTTTAAGGTGGCCCTGATCCGGCTTTTCTAGGGACTCAGAAGATGGGGACTCAAGTGGTTAGGAGACTCTGTAACTCCCTGATGCCAGCAGAGCCCTCTGTAAGTTTCTGGTGTACTGTCGAAAGGAGTGTGATGACATTAATGGAATTTTGGTACAGTTCCACAACTGGGGGATTTCTCCATCAAGACTCAGATCCTGGAACAAAATTGTCATATATTTGCTTTCTTTTCTTGCTTCCCCTTCTTGTACAAATTCTAGCTCCTTTGATTCATTATTAATAAAACCAGGGAGAAGTTGAAAAATTATGGCAATTAATCAGAATATATGCAGTTTGAAAGATTTAAATAATGTCTGTTATAGAAATAATGCATGTTAATTATAGAGCATTTGGGAAATATTGCAAACCATGATTTTTAAATTTATTTATTTTTAAAGATTTTGTTTATTTGAGAGAGAGAGACAGAGAGAGGGAGAGAGCTTGAGCAGCAGGGAGGGGCCAAGGGAGAGGGAGAAGCAGGGAGCCCCATGCTTAACCCAACTGAGCCACCCAGGCACCCCTAAAACAAATATTTTAACAATTTAGTATTAACAAACTTAGTTTAAAAAAAAAGCATGAGTCAAGGGGTGTCAGAGTGGCTCAGTCCGTTAAACATCCCACTCTTGGTTTTGGCTCAGGTCATGATCTCAGGGTCATGAGCTCTAGCCCCACGTTAGGCCCCACACTCAGTGGGGAGTCTGCTTCTATTCCTCTCCCTCCTTATGCTCACTCTCTCTCTCAAATAAATAATAAATAAATCTTTTAAAAATGTTTTATTATGGTTACAAATGTCTGGTAAGCATATTTTTCTTGACAATTTTTCTGTTTATTGGACTTTTAGGTTCTCCTCCCCCATTGTAAATAACAAATTGATTTCCTCATTTAAGACTTTTTTCTTAGGGTTGGTTTCCAGAAGTGGAATCCATAGGTCAAAGGACATGAACATTTTAAGTAATAAGTTACCTTTTAAAAGAAGAATCCTGGTGTCAAATTACATATACATCTTCCAGAAGGCAGAGGGTCATCAGCTGAGAGATAGAAGGGTTTCTGGTAGAAATTAGGCTGCCTCTTGCAATGAGACCTTAGGTCCTACAGAAAGATTATTTCATGATAGTGTGGTTAGTAACCAGCTAGTTAGGAGCCCTGACAAATGATGGCAATCCAGAGGTGTGAGGGCTTCTGTAGTGTTTACATAGTAGAGAAATTTAAGAGACACTTCCAAAATATCCACCAGATGTCGCTAGTCTTAATCTAATTTTTACCTTTAGGATAACCAGCAGATAACTTCTGAGATGTGAATTTCAAAAATTCATGTAGAATGTATTTGCATATCTGCTTAAGTACAGTTTATATTAAGCACTAGCATCTGGTGATTACTTTGGCAACATCCCACTCTAGGCTCTTACCATTCTGTCTCTTTTTCCCTTTTTCTTCCCACTCAGTCTGTCACACTCACCCTGTACACTCTGTCCCCACATACTAATATTGGATTCTCAGTTTTACTAGTCTTCCTTTTACTATTCTGTCTTTCAGTCTTGTTTCTTGCCTCTTTGTATATTTGTATATTTATGTATAACTGTGAGTTCCTTAAGTTTTTTTGCTAAAAGAATGGGAACTGGCATATAATGACATATAATAGGAACTCAAGATATTTAGCGAACGTTTAATGAAAAAAGACATCGATGAAGGGGATGAAAATATAGAAGGATACCAGAAATTATTTTTTAATTTTTTTTTATTTTTTTTTAAAGATTTTATTTCTTTATTTGACAGAGAGAGATCACAAGTAGGCAGAGAGGCAGGCAGAGAGAGAGAGAGGGAAGCAGGCTCCCCGCTGAGCAGAGAGCCCGATGCGGGACTCGATCCCAGGACCCTGAGATCATGACCTGAGCCGAAGGCAGCGGCTTAAACCACTGAGCCACCCAGGCGCCCCCCAGAAATTATTTATATTTGTCTTGGAAATACACTGAAAGAGATTAAGATTCAGAATTCTAAATTAACTATACTTATATGCTAAGTGATATACTGTAGAACATGTTGTGACCTTTGAATTATAAAAAGAGGAATACTCATTCGTTCGGCCAGGATTTACTGAGCATCTACTATGTGCCAGGAAACATTTTTTTTCTGGAGATAAACCAGTAACAAAACATACAAAATTCCCTGCTCTCATGGACCTTATATTCTGGGCAGGGAGACACTGACAATAAGCAAACAAACAAGTAAATACAGACAATACAAGACAGTGATGAATGCTGGGAAGAAAAAATAAATTAGGCAAAGAGTTTTGGGAGTGCCTAGGTGAAGGGGTGCTGTCATTTTATGTATTTACTTTTATTTATTTATTGTTTTTTAAGTAGGCTCCACACCCAGCATGGAGCCCAGTGCAGGGCTTGAACTCACGACCCCAGGATCAAGACCTGAGCTGAAATCGAAAGTCAGATGCTTAACCAACTGAGACACCCAGGTGCCCTTGGTATTGTCATTTTAAATAGGGTGGTCAGGGAAGGCTGAACAGGTAAAAGTGATATTTGAGCAGAAACCTGAAAAAAGGACAGGAATGAACCATGGGTTATCTAGGATTTGAGTATTCGAGACAGATTAAGATTTGAGCTGCCTTGATTTTCAGAAAACCAAAAGTGATCAGAGGAGTTTTAGGAGGAAGCAGAACTTGAACTAGACATAGTAAAGATCTGAGTTGGCAGAAGTGTGGGACCTTCTAGGCTGAAGGACAGTCGTGAAGGCATGGGAGGTGAAAATGAGCCCTGGGAGCATGTGAGACAGGGAGGGTCGGCTAACCTGAGCATAGACAATTTGGGGAAGGGCCTTAAGAGTTGGGCACGAGGAATTTATATCTGACAGGAAAAAGGAGTGTTTGAAAACACTTGACCATTTGAGCAGGAAGATAAATGCATTGTCTAAGTAAGATTAAGGGGTGTAGGCTGGCAGAAAAGCAAGAAACAAGCCAGGACAACGGAGGGGGGTGGGGAGAGACCTTTGCTGATAGATGCGAGCTCTTTTGTGGGCATTTATGCTGATGTCTCTGAAGATAAATGCAGTAGAAATCGTAAACCTATGTTATTGCCAAGAAACTCACCAGTGTGTGAAAACAGAAAAAGATTAAGAAATTATTTCAGAGTCATTTAAAATATTTCCATTGATAATTTTAATTATCTGTTTATTCACACTGCCTTTCTGCTTCTTTGTAGTCATTAATGATTGCCCACAATAGATGTATTAAATTGACACAGGTGTGGATTTCACACATTTCCATACAGGGAGAAGTCACAGTCAATACTTTCACGGAAGGACAGTTCTGTTTAAAGCTCGTAGTCTTACTTAGGCCATCATATTATTATCTGCATTAATAAAAGTGATGAATGAGTTTGCCAGTTTCCTCCATTCATTCATTCACGCATTCAACTAAGAACATTTACTGAGTACCTTCTATGTCTCAAGCATTATAAAAAAGTGTTGTGTAATGATTAAGAACTTGGACTTTAGGGCCCCTGGGTGGCTCACTTGTGGGATCAAGCCCTGCATGGGCTCCCTGCTCAGCAGGGAGCCTGCTTCTCTCTCTCCCACTCCCCCTACTTCTATTTCCTCTCTCTCTGTCTCTCTGTCAAATAAATAAATAAAATCTTAAAAAAACAAAACAAAACAAAACAAAAAACCCTGGACTTCAGCTTCACCACTTAGCAATGATAGGACCTGGAGCTAATTACTTATCTGCCAGATATCTCTTTCTTCATCTGTAAAATGGGGATAATAAAAACCCCCTACATGTAAGGGCCTATTTAGCCAGAGCAGCTCCATCCTGACCCTGCCGCCCCCCCCCCACCACCACAAAGCCCAGATACAAGGGTGGGTCTGGCCAGGTGAGGTATCCAATCAGTGGGGGCGCATACTGTCTCCCTAGCTACAAAGGAGTATGGGCCCTGCCCTTTTTGGGCGCCAATTCTGACCAAGGTGATAGGCTGGTTCAAATGTCTATTATAGGGTAAATTGTAATTCAATTGGTCACTTATGTGTGACCTAGCAAGACTGTGCAACTTTCTCTGTGTTACAATCTTATTGGCCACCTGTGCGTGGCCAGGCCCAACCACATGGCCTTTGCCTTTAAAAGCTAGTCTGTAAGGCAGAAAGAGGTCGCCTCTTTGCAAGAGACAGCCGTGGCCGGTCAGTTTGATTCTCGATGCTTGGCGCGAAATAAAGCTTTGCTTGACCTTCGCTTTGTATCAGTCTCGTTCCTTTGACCATGGACCCAACACTACTGTTTATGGTCATTGTGACCATCAAATGAGCTAATGTATGTAAGTGCTTAGTATAGGGCTTGGCACATAGTAGAAGTTCAATTTTGCTATTATTATGGTTATCTATAGATATTTGGTAGCTTTTAGTTGGTGAGGGAAGTATCCGTGCCATTAATGTTAAAATAATACAGGATGGAGGAGGTCTTGTCGGATTTCAGAAATTAGGTAGCATGGCAGAGATACGCAGAGAGTGGCTAGTTTGGACCCTTTGCCTCTCCTCACAGGCAGAGGGAATAACAAGCCGGCGGCGGTGGGAGTGGTTCCGGCTAGCTGGACTGGCTTGCAGTTTCCCCACCTCCTAGCCCTACAGGGTGCAGATCATTGTCCTAGATATTCCTGATTCTTTTAAGCTAACCTACTTACCCTCCCAGCTCTTAGGCTGATACGACAGCAGAGCGGGATGGGGCAGATGGAGGGAACAGTAAATGTTAGTGCTGTTTAGAACTAACGCTTCGCTCTTCACCTGGTAAGGGAGACCATGATAAATATGGTGAGCGCATCTTATGAGCAAAAAAAAAAAAACCCTAGAGATTATAGATATGCTCCAACAGGAATTTTGTGCCTTTTCCAAGTGGGAGAGGCATTCTATATGTGAAAATATTACAATTTTTGGAACATTTCAATAGTTGTGTGGGGAAAATGGCACAGAATATTATGAAATGGTACTATCTCAATTTAAGTGAATTAAAATTAAATGCTATTTAAATTTGAGTCCCGCCTTTGCATCAGCCACATTTTAAGTGCTTACTAATCACGTGTGGCTAGTGGCCAGTGGATTAATGGCACAGATCGAACAATTTCTCCATCACAGAAAACCCTATGGCATAGCATTACTGTAGGATATGTGGTTGATATAATTACAGACTTCTGGAGGATAGTGCAATTGTGGGCCATATGCCCTATAACAAATCTCGTATCTGTTCGCCACGGTTCCCTCTAATTCCTCCAGCGTGCTGTGAGATGCAGGGCAAACAGCATAGGGCCGAGCGTCAAGGGCTTGGTTCAGATCGTAGCTCGCACGTTGATCTACTGAGCGACTGTAAATGGCAATCCTAGTCTTCATTCCTCCATGTGTGTCAAATACCTTTCTTTCTTTTAGCTTTAAATCCAGTGATTTAATGAATCTTTTCCTAGGAATATTGAGCTCACAGCTCTTACGTTGATAAAGGATTTGTTCCTTGAGAAACAGTGACCTTTTGGCATATAACTATCAGCAGGACCTCCCTCTGATGTTTTGATATTTTCTCCTCTGTCCTAAGCATGTTGGGCCAGCAACCAACCAGAATCCTCTATCCAGGGCCCCACCAACTGGGTGTTTTGGTTTTGCATCACTATGCATGTAGATGTGTTACAATGCAATTTTATTTTGTTAGAAGTTCCATGCTTCTGTTTTAAAAGGGCCTTGTTGCATGAAATGGGTTGGTGACTCACTTGATCATATTACACCATGAGCTGCAGTCATGGCAAGGGGAATTCTTGGCAGCTAAATTCCCCAGTTAGTTATGAAGGACCGTGCTCTTCTTCTTCTTCTTCTTTTTTTTTTAATGGCAGAGGGAGAAGCAGGCTTCTGGCTGCACAGGAAGCCCAATACAGGGCTCAATTCCAGGGCCCTGGGATCATGACCTGAGCCAAAGGCAGACAGCTCAATGACTGAGCCACCCAGGCACCCCAGGACTGTTCTCTTCTGACTCATGGGCTGATCAGGTTCAGTTTGATTTGGTGCCATGGCTTTTCCTCTGCCTTTGCCAGAATGGAATACACAGCATTCAATCAGCAACAGCCACTTAACACCTCTGTGGGCCTTCTGCTTCCTGCTTGCTGTGGTAGGGGGTAGGGGGTAGGGTGGGAGGTGTGTCCTTCTCAGAAGTATCCTTGTGTTTAGCAGCTTTAGACCTTCAGGCAAGATGTTGCTGGTTCTGGATGCTCCCTAGGGATTTTCTTTTTGTCTAGTGAGCTGAGGAGCTGAGGAGGTCATGAGGTTGAAAAGAACCATTTCTGACTTTTCCTGCTAAGTTACCAGTGGGTATATGTGGAAGGAATTTGGGCCTTCTGCAAAATCGTTAAGTGTGGAATCCTAGATCATCAAACTGCCTTTGTCACTGACCAGCTGTGTCCTTGGCCAAGACCCTGACCTTCTCGGAGCCTTACCATTCTGTAAAGCCTTCCCCTCCATCTGGAATCACGAGGTGTAATGTAATACGGGTGTTCTTTCAGCTTCCAGTTTCCTATAGAAACAAGAATGTGCACTGAGAGTACAAATGACTAGTATTCCTAAAAATAAATAATCAAGGCCGTGACTTGAATAACTAGAAACAGAGGGGAATAGCTCTCTGTTTCATCTGGGGAAGCTTTTTCCTAACTCTTTCAAAAGTTCCAGGATATTTTTGTAGTATTTATTTTATTTTTCAAGTTTTTATTTAAACTTTAGTTAACATACAGTGTAATATTGGTTTCAGGAGAATTTAGTGATTCTTTACCTACATATAACACCCAGCGCTCATCAAAACAAATGCCCTCCTTAATACCCATCACCCATTTAGCCCATCCGCCACCCAACTGTAGTGTTTATTTGAATTAAAACCAATTTAATTAATTTAAAGTTCACTAAAAATATGGGCTTTACATTGTAGCAGTTATTTTTTTGTTCATTCGATTATTTTAAAGATTTATTTCTTTTATTTTTATGTTTTTTAAAGGTTTTTTTGTTTTTGGACCAAGAGAAACACAGCCAGAGAGGGAACACAAGCAGGGGGAGTGGGAGAGGGAGAAGCAGGCTTCCCACTGAGCAGAGAGCCAGTTGTGGGGGCTCTATCCCAGGACCATGACCTAACCCTAACCCTAACCCTAACCTGAGCTTAAATCAAGAGTCAGTAGCTCAACCAACTAAGCCACCGAGGCACCCCTTTGCAGTTATTTTTAAGAGAAATACAGATTTTGGGGGTAAAACCTTGGGGATCCTTGGTTTACCCTTGATGTGTATGTTGTGATCTAGTGGTATTTCTTTCCTATTATTTCTGTTAAATGTGTTCTAATACCATTAATAACTAAAGTTCCCTCTATCCTTCCCCGCCCCACCTTTCTGGCTGGTTCTCTCTCTCTCTCTTTTTCCCCTGTCCTTTCTCCTCCCCCTTCTTTAGTTCACTCTCACTGTCCAGGCCTCTTATGGGAAAAGGTTGCTGTTTTCATCTAGTCTGGGGGAGAAAAAAATCCTGATTCAGCCCCCTTCCCACCCATTTTGTGGTGGAGCATTTGGCCTTAAATCCGCAGAACGCTTGTGTGTGCGCGCGCCCGTGTGTGCGTGTGTAGCGTGCGCTCACGCCAGCACGCCTGCCTGCGGGCCTGGTTTGTGAACTCGTGTGTGATTGCAAGCGCAGGCACACGCCAGCACGCCCGCCGGTGTGTCAGAGAGTGTATGTGTGTGCGCTCACGTGTGTGGATGTTCGCAGCGCGCGCACAGACCCGCACGCCCGCCGGGGGCCTGGTGTGTATGTGTCTGCAGTGTAGGCACACACGCCCGCCCCCAGCCTGGTGTATGTGTGTTGCACGGGGAAGGAGAGAGAGATAGAGTGTGTGTGTGTGTGTGTGTGCTGCGCGCACGCACCAGCCCGCCCGCGCGCCCGCGGTGCTCCCCCTTACGCACGCCTGGCCGGGGGCTGCCAGCCAGCGCCCCTCCACCCTTTGCGCGCCCAGCTGTTTCTATAGGAACCGCTACAGCGCCGGGGCCCTCCGGCGGAGGCCGGGTGCGAGCATGCCCAGTGGAAGGCGCTAGTTTGGCTCGGGTCTAGGTTTCCAGTAAGTGGCCTGCGGGACTCCGGAGAGATCCCAATGAGCTGAGCGGAGAGTCTTTGTGTGCGCAGTGAGGAGGTGGCGGCGGCCGCTGCCTGGCCTGGAGACCCTGCCCGGGGAGCCCCCCGCAGGAACAATGCTAGCCTGCCTGACCCGGGGGAATTTACTGGACGTCCTGCAGGAGGGCTTCAATGAGGTAACTGTCTGCTCCTCCCATTCCCAGCTTCCCTCCCCCAGCGCCTCCCGCCTAATCTCTGGAAGGGGTTCTCCGCCCCCATGCTCAGGGTGACCCCAGATCATTTCGTCCGCAGAGCCCTAGGGACCAGGGTGGTGGGTACGGTGCAGACGAGATGGCTAACCGAGAGAAAGTTGAAGGGCTGCCCGCCTCTGGCTAAGCTGAGCGATGCCCTTCCTGGTGGCTTACCTGAGCCCAGCAGATAGGACCACATACTCAGAGGTCATCTCCTTCCAGAAGAGATGGTCCACCCTTCCCGGGATTGTCCCCGAGAAAATCCCCAGGGAAGCCCCTGCATATATGGCAGGAAGGCCCATTCCATTTCAGGAGCCAACTGGGTGGGCCAAGTTAGGGGTGGGGTGGAACTGCATTGGTGGAAAGTTTGAGACTGGGCAGGGTGAGGAGGTGGTCCACATGTCGCGCTCTCTTCCTGTTTACCATTTTCCCGGCAGTAGATTTCTTCACAACCAAGGGCATGGTTGGTACACAAGACCTAAGAGGAGAGAGGTTGCTTGAGTTCCCGGGCCCTTCCTGGGAGTCAGCATTTGCTCTTTCCTGTGTGAGAGTGGGGGACTGGACCCTAAATCTGACAGGCGGTATGGGCTAGGACTCTCTGGGGGTCTTTTTCTTTTCACTGTTTTCTCTCAGAATTCTGTTGTGTCTTCCATTCCCTTCTCCTGGGATCCAGGAAATTCTGGTTTAGGACCCCACCCCCCACCCCCTTGTGATTTGCTCCGTGTGTCTTCCAGGGCTTCCAAGCCCCACCCCTCTGGGTGGCCTGATTCCAGCATCCAGGAAGACCTTTACAAGGAGACCTAGGCTGTTGGTTGTGTCTTTCATCTTTTCTTCGTTTCTCTTTTTCTTTCCACCTCTCCCTCTGTTCCCTTGTTAAATGTAAGACTTTTGGAAGATCAGTTCTTAGTTAAACAACGCAGAAATACATTCTCTTAATATGAACATTACAGGCAAGACTGCGTGCCTTTGGCCACCCCTCCAGTCCTGGCCTGTGTCCCAGAGGTAACCCTTCTCATGAATGTGTGTGTAAGATTTTCTTTCCCGCTGCATTGTATGCTTTTTCCTCAATTCCTGTTTCTAATTAAGAAGCTCAGCAGCCGACCTGTCTCAGAACCTTCCCGGCCCTGGCCCCTGTGCCCCAGCCTGGTTCTTGACAGGGAAAACTGCAGAAATGCGGTTCCCACCTAATCAATAGAGTGGGAATTTTCCTTTGGCTGAGGGGTGTCACAACCTTCACTGAAGGGCGGGGCTTGTATCCTGCCGGCACTGCAGGGCTCGTCATTTTGCATCAGCCCTCCCTGAACACATGTAAGGGTATTGTTGCCAAAGAGCTATAAACGAGAGATGAAACACCACGGAGGCAAAGCCACTCTTTGAGTGCTACCAGTGTTCCTGCTTCCTCTTCTCTCACTCATGGCCTCCCCTGGTCTCAAGCTTCATACCATCTGACTCACCCACCAATTGTGGCAGAAGCTTCTTAGGCCCTTCTGTGGCCTCCCCGCTTTTTAACTCCGCTCCTGTGTGTCAGGTCCCACTGTCTTAGTAAGCGGAGGAAATCAGCACAGCCAGCCCTAGCCTTTGCCTTCTGCTCCTTTGCACTTTCAGACCTTTCAACCAAAGAGCCAAAAGGCTTGGCTGTTTTTTTCATGCTTTAGTGCTTCCGTAAATATCCCCTGATCTCCCATTCTGGTAAGACATAACGGGAAAAGATAGTGGGAGAATATTCTGTTTGTAGCGGTAACAAAGTCTCTTCATCAAAACAACGCACACGGGGCACTTGGGTGGCCCAGTGGGTTAAAGCCTCTGCCTTCGGCTCAGGTCACGATCTCAGGGTCCTGGGATCGAGCCCCGCATCAGGCTCTCTGCTCAGTGGGGAGCCTGCTTCCCTCCCTCTCTCTCTCTGCCTGCCTCTCTGCCTACTTGTGATCTCTGTCAAATAAATAAAATCTTTTAAAAAAACAAAACAAAACAATGTACACAACTTTATAATGAACTCATCTAGAATAATGCAGTAATGCCCCTTGTCCCTCTCTGATGTTTGATTTTCCTGCCCATCCTGTATGCTTCCCTCCAACCCCTTCTAGGCTTATGTACAATCCATCCCCTCTATATGTAGATTGGAACTCTGATAGCCAATAGGTTCTTCTGATTTCTCTGAGAAATTGACATCATCTCAGTACTGCTAATAGTAATATGTTAAATCCCAATGGCTCCTGAGAGTTGAAATAATTCTTTCACATACAAAATAAATTATGTTAAATAATTCTTTTCACTTAGAGTATCATATCTAGTGCTTCTGAAAACTGCTATGATTTGTTATTTCAGAGTTGATGGAGCCCTGACTGATTTATTCCAGCTTCTGGGGTTGCTTGATAGATCTAGTAATATTCTATCTCTTTGTTAGAGTCATGTGATAAGGATGTAAATAGGGACTTAAAAGCTGGTGTCAGAATACACTTTGATTCCTCTGAGAAGCTCTGAGGCTAAGAATACCACACATGTGTCCAATCATCTCTGGGGAATGATCCAAGCATATCTGAAGCCGTTCTTCATCTCCCAGACGCTTTATATATCTGTGTGGTGAGGGCTGTGACCTCATTCTGTGTAGCAGAGAAAACTGCCTCAGGAAATGAAGCTATGGCTCTAATTGGTTAATTATAAGGGAACCCTGTAGCAGAGAGAAACCCTACCCTCTGAACCAAGGCTTCCCTCTACCCATTGTTGGCCCTGTTCTCAGGCCATTTGCCAGTATGCATGATGATTTTCTTCTACCGCATTCCCTGGCTAAAGCCTTGGCTTGAACACACCTGACAAATTACCCGCAGAATCGATCTATGCCGGTGTTGTCGATGCAGTTCCTTTCATTGACGTGGTTGATCTGCGTTGTGAGTTCCCACAGATTTTGGCTACCACCACATTCTGTAGCCTGCCCTGGCTGCCATCCCCCTCTCCTGTGCTCTGAGCCTGGCCAGGCTATCTACAGTTCACATTTGCCCCATTCTGCCTGTGCCTCAAAGCTATTTGTTTTCTCTGCTACTTGATATTGATGTTGTCCTATGAACGTTGTCTTTGGTTGATGTGCCAACATACATTTCTACAAGTGTTTTTCTGGGGGCTGACGTTCTTTTTTTTTTTTTAATATTTTATTTATTTATTTGACAGACAGATATCACAAGTAGGCGGAGAGGCAGGCAGAGAGAGAGAGGAGGAAGCAGGCTCCCTGCTGAGCAGAGAGCCCGATGCGGGGCTCGATCCCAGGACCCTGAGATCATGACCTGAGCCGAAGGCGGAGGCTTTAACCCACTGAGCCACCCAGGCGCCCCGGGGCTGACGTTCTTTAAAAAAGACTTTGATGAATGTGTTGAAAGGTTTTGATAGCCCCGAGACTCTAATATGGTTTGGCCGATAAACATTCATTCATTCAGTTATTTAGTTCATTTATTGGGTGAGGGAATGGATAAAATAATTGAAACACACCTGGTTCCTGCTTCCAAGAAATTTATAGGGAGAGATTTGTAGGTATACTGAAAACAAATCTTGAAAACCATTATAGGATGCTTACTATAGTAAGCGTCCTAAAGAGGTGGTGTTCATGGGAGATCACAGGGATATCTTCTACTTAATGATATCCTGAAAAGCACCAAATATTTCCCAACCTGTCTGCTCACTGAGGCCAGACTTTTTCCTGCTAGTGTGGTAAACATGCGTGGGAGCTCTCATTCTACAGGCATTTACTGAATTACTATGTTTACCAGACACCAGGCCAGCCTCTGGAAATAGAAGTCAAATAACATAGAGTCTGTTCCCTAGTGAAGCTCACAGGTCAGTGAAATTAAAGTAACTGTTCAGAGTATCGAACTTGGGGAAATTGTGACGATACAGAAATTTTGTTTGTCAGACAGACTGAATCAGAGCTTGGCTTTGGTATAAATGGCCCGAGGGACTGAAAGTTATGGGAATGATTTAAAGGTTGGTTAACAGGAAGGGAGTTGTCTGAGCCTTAATTTTTGAAACATATAACCTGGAGGCCTTTCCCTACTGTTTCCCTCCAAGGAGAATACTAGAAAGTTAGACACCACGTGGAGATTCATCTGTCTGGCAGTCCCTGAGAAATACAGGAAGAGCCTTTGTCTGGTGTCATCCCCCTATGAGGGGGACATAGAATGAGTGACGAAGAGGACTGGCGGGTTGGAGCAGCTGCAGCAGACATCACTCCTCAGTGCCCCGTGCCTTCCGTGAAGTAGGATTTGCAACATGGGGCCAACCAGAGGCTTTCAGACGTTTCCACAATGAATTCCTCTGTGCTTTGCTGTAGAAATTAAAAGGCCTGTTAATTCTTTAATGTAACAAAGCACTATACTCCCTAACCTTTATTTATTTATTTATTTTTTTATCCTGACTGATTCCTCCTCTCCTCACCCAGGCCCATTGGCTTTGTTCCCACAGGAGTCAATGCCAGCTAAACAGATGCTCCCTGGCAGCAAGCTCTCAGGCAGCTTTATGTTCCTCATGGTGAGTGTGTGCTGGCCAGGCGTGTGGAGCAGTGATGGGGCACTGTTGGCCAGGTGCCACAGCCCCAGACACTTCAGAGAGTCTGGGAAGCACTGGAAATGCTTCATTGGCCATGACTGGCGTCGTGTAGGGTGCAGGAAGCAAAGTCTCAAAACGACACTTGACTAAATATATTTCCTTATGTCTTATCCCCAAACCAAATCCCACTGAAGTAGTCATGAACATGACCTTCAATGGACAGGTATGGTAAAGGGATAGGGAACCAATCCCAAAGGCCCTAATAGTGGGCTCCATGCTCTGTTTCTAGGATAGGGGACACTCATCTGTAGTGAAGGCTCATTCGTTCATCCTCATGCATTTATTGAGCACTTACCTAATAAGGTACTCCTGAGGGAACAGAGTGTTTGTGGAACGTGTAACTAGTGGGAATTTTATTTTATTTTTTATTTATAAAGATTTTATTTATTTATTTGACAGAGAGAGATCACAAGTAGGCAGAGAAGCAGGCAGAGAGAGAGGGGAGGAAGCAGGCTCCCTGCCAAGCAGAGAGCCCAATGTGGGACTCCATCCCAGGACCCTGAGATCATGGCCTGAGCCCAAGGCAGAGGCTTAACCCACTGAGCTACCCAGGCACCCCTCTAGTGGGAATTTTAAAATAAGGCTAGGAGATGAAATCTTTCAGAAAGTCTTTAGCTTTTCACTTTGTGGTATATCGTCCTTTGACCACTGGGCTCAAAACTAATTTGAAGAACACTGCTCATACAGGAATAAGAAATGTAATATTTTTACTTGTGAGCTCATTTTTACCTAATTAGCCACCAGGCTCAATGAATAAGTCGCCTTTCCTGGCTCAGTAAAGGCCTGAAAGAGTTAATAGAAAGGCTAGACCATATTACATTCTCTTACTGGCAGAATTCAGGCCAGTAATAACAAGCTTTCCAAACCTCCTGCTTTCCCCTCAGGTTCTCAGCAGCGCCTCCCCACCCCCTCATCTTCTGCTGCTGGAGGGTCTCGGTCCCACACAGGAATCTGGTTTCACTGGGAAGCTGATTTCCTTCCAGAGCCAGTCAGGTCTCCTCCTGAATTCCAGCACACTCCCAGAGTCCCCACTGCTTTTCTTGTTTGTCTTTCCTGCTTGCCAGCAGGGAACCGGGGAGCTCAGTTTGGGATGCTTTCCACACTAGGAACAGTAGTAGATCACAGACTTGCCTCGTGTAGCCCAGTAAATGACTTTTGCGACTGTAACTCTAACGGAACAAGTCCCCCGCAGGAAGTCTCTTTGACCTTGAGGTTTAGAGGAGATAGGGAGAAGAGGCCTGGTTTGCAAACTTGTTTGGAAGGAAGGGCAGGTTCCAAAGAGAAACAGAAAGAAAGTTACATTTGGCGCAAGAGAGGTTTCAGGGTCAAGCTTCCTGCCACAGTGAAGACGGTGGATGGAATTGTTAATGCTTGGAAGAGTTTTAACTTCTTTTGAAGGGTTATTGGGAGTGGCGTGGAGGAGGCTGATGGAGACTGCGGAGTTGCTGAGGGCTCTCCACACCAGCTACTCCTTGGTGTTACCCCCATTTGCACAGCTCTATGGCCATGTGGTCTCATCAAGCCAAAATCCTGCTCAGCCAGCTTTCCCTGTGGCCGCATCCACTTTTCTTTCCCCTGATGCCTGACTCAAAGGATGGTCACAAAAGCCCCATCCTTCTAGGCTGCTGATGACACAGGGATCTTTCTAGCTTCCCCAGAACAAGTTAGAGATGTTCATTCTGGATCAAGATCAGTTCTGTGCTATCACTGACGCTGTGTGTTTGATTGTCTTGCTAGTTCGGTGGCAAGTGCAGGGCCAGGAACCCAGCCTGAGCAAGCAGAAGTAGAATGTGGAATTTACTGACTCATGGAATCCAAGGAAAGGCTGAAAAATTAAACCACATGAAGGGCAAGAATGGAGCAGAGTCTGCGTGAGAACCGGGAGCTGCACGCTGGTAGCCTCCCTCCCTCTGCTCTTTGCCCCTTATCACTGGTGCTTTCTGGGGTGTTTTATTCCCTTGTACTCCATGTGGCTTTTCCCTCTCAGGTGGGCAGCATGGCCTGTGGCATCATCTAGGTTTTATATCTTACAACTTTGTTAAAAAGAGATGGGTGGGGAGAAGCAGACAGATCCTCTTCCTGAAGGCCAGATCCACAATTCCAGAGACTGGCTGGACTTGAACAATCCACTTCATCGGGCCAGTGATCTGGTTGATGCTACGATATCGTAGCAGCCGAGTCCTAGGGCCCACACTGTGTCTGCAGACACTACCCCAAGAGCTCTCAGCTGTACCTAACTCCGTGGCCCTGACTTGAACCTGTTGTCCTGCTCTGATTCTCCAGCTGTTGTTGGAAACGGAACAAGAGCGCTAGGGGCGTATTCAAGAAGTATATCTTAATATTCCAAATATTTTCGTTTTGCCAAACCTATTGCTTCTTGTCTTCACTGAATAGTTGACTGATAAAGCGGTAGAGCTAGAAGTAAACAGTTCAGTGGGTTTTTTTCCCCACCGGCTGCAAGAAGCCCTTAAGAAGTTATTTCGTGTCGCTGGGGTCGGGGTTTGGGGATAGGGAAAAAGAGGGTGGGTAAGCTAGGCTCTAAATCCCACGCTGGCCCTAACCAAGAAAGCTTGTCTCCAATTTGCAGATCTGTCTTTCACACGAGTTACAATTTGGGAAAAGACTCTGGGGCCAAAAAAAGAAGGAGGAGGAGGAGGAGGAGAAGAAGAAGAAGAAGAAAACTACTAGTCCAACCCCCAGAGATGAAGGGAGAAGGAGGAGGAAGAGAGAGAAAAATAAAACTACTAGTCCAACCCTGAGAGAGTAACAGCCTCTTGCAAAAGCATATGGTCTTTTCATCTGCTGCTGAAGTAGCTCTAGTAAATTTTAAAACCAAGCAGCAGAGCTACTCAGGGCCTAGGCTTGCACTATAGGCCTCTATATAGATAAACATCTTCGTGGGGAAGTGGTGATGTGGCTGGTCCCTGTGAATGTCTGTTTTGTACTTTAAATCCATTTCTTCTGAGCCAGCAGTAGGCATTTACAGCAGGAACAGGGTCTGGCCATTCCCTTGGGTGTGAGGTACAGGTGCCTTCAGGTCAGAGAGGGGGTCTGGTTTAGTGCTGGGCTCCCCAGATCAGACTTCTTGGGTGGGTGGGGTCCTAAAGCCAGGGCACCCCAACCTGCGAATGAGAGTAGCCCCCCTCAGTCCTGAGTCTCTGGTCCCTTAGTGAGATGCCATTCAGGAGTCTCTGTCTCCTGCAGACATAGCAGCAACATGACAAAGGCCCTTCTTCAATCAAAAATATTTTATCAGTGATTTCATCCATGGTATCAGTGATTGCGTGTTTATCGGTTTTTTGAATGACATAAATCTGGGTAGAATAGGGGCTGTCCTCAGCATTTTATTTTGTTTTGTTTTATTTCACTTTATTTTAAAGATTTTATTTATTTGACAGAGAGACATAATGAGAGGGGGAACACAAGCGGGGGAGTGGGAGAGGAAGAAGCGGGCCTCCTGCTGAGCAGGGAGCCTGATGTGGGGCTCAGTCCCATGACCCTGAGATCATGACCTGATCTGAAGGCAGACACTTAATGACTGAGCCACCCAGGCGCCCCTGTCCTCACCATTTTAAAACTTACAGCTCTCCCACACTGACTTCAGGATCCATGAGGAAGGTGGTCTAGCCTCCCATCCCCTCTGCGGTGACTGTCCCCTCTGTGCCACTACAGCAAGGCCACATTCTGGAACTTATGCCACAGAATCATCCTGCCCTTGACATCTTGAACTCTGAGACTCTGCTCTCTGCTCAAAACCCCCATGTCCACACTCCTCCATTCCCATCAAACTTACGAACCTCCTCAGGCTCTCCCCTCCTCTGTCTTCTCTGTCCTCTCAGCTTATCAGCG